>NW_024351073.1:18710461-18761805 GCF_902729225.1 Pteropus medius | reverse complement strand
TTTCTTTCTTTCTTTCTTTCTTTCTTTCTTTCTTTCTTTCTTTCTTTCTTTCTTTCTTTTTTTGGAAGTGTTTTATCGGCATGAATAAGATCAAGCTGACCAGATATGTAATGGCTCCACTCCCATTGAGTCTCTACCCTTCTTAGTTGTAAGTATCGCTCTTATCATAAGTGTTTACTAGCATGAACAAAAGTGATTTTGTTAGCTAAACCATGGCCCACTTCAGTGCATACTGTCCTGTTGTCTCTGAGGCTTCACACTTAATGCGCTATCAACTAGAAGCTGAAGTTAACAGTCTATATCTCACACCTTTTATGTAGTAACCACTGATGCCTAAACTGCTGTTGAATATTAGAATTCGAGTTGTGGAATAAGATCTTCTGTTTCAACATGGCAACAGTCTCAGCTCATTCATCTTGTTTGACAGCTTTCCAGCGATATGTTTCCTTGACAATCATCATTATTCATGGACTTTATTTGCACAGTTCTCAAATTTCTCACTGCCATTTCAATTAGTGCTTTCTAGTCACGCTATGAGAATTCAGAATGCAGGTGTTGGGTTCATATAGTTCATTAATAATAGCTATGATTTGGAGCAAACAAAACATTTTGAAACACAAACCCAGAAGATAAATATATACTGGTAAACAGTAAAACTAAGCACAGTTGTATAGCTGCTACAAAGCAATAAATTCTCATGAAAACTTTTTCAATCTCTTAAGTTTCAAAATCTTATATACTCGTATTTATTACATTACCTGAAGACTTAGAAAAAAGCTTTGCCTTATGATTTCTAAATCTTCGAGTATTACCAGTGCATCTGTCATTTGACATTATTTAAAACAATTTTGATTCATCCATAATGCAGCATGAAGAAGAGAAAATGTCATCTTAACCATTTTGTGCTTTTTTTCCCTCTGTACATATGGCCCTAAATTTCATTCAATTACCTACAGATTATTAAATCATTTTCTGAGGGATGAAAAGTATTTTCTCAGGATATACTCCTTTACAGGTATAATAAAAATATCAAGAAACCATGACTATAATCTAAATTACATATAATATATTACATTAATATTATATTATTAATATAATAATATTATTATTAACATATTGGTTTAAGTCAGTGAAGTTCCTCAGTTCCTCGAAAGAACTTTTACTAATATTGGTTCTGAAAATTGAAACATCGGATCTGAGCTCAAATTTGTCAATTGCACTTTCTTCTGTCATAAGTGTTGCTTGATTTATTTGCCTACATATAGAAAGTTATCATAGTCCAGTAGAGATATAATATCAACTATCTAATATTATAACCAGTAGATAAATGAAATGTGTGATTTTTTTCTTTTTTTTCTTTCTTTTTTGCAAAATAAGGAAAAGAATCTTGTGAGTATTGTCTTCCCTTTCTGGGGTCAATTTTTAGTGCAATTTAAAATTTCACATCAAGAAAGAAGCCTTAATAGTTCCTAATAGCATTCCTTTACAAAGTTAAAAAAAAAAAAACCTGCAGAAATACATAAAGATCTATGAAAATGCAAATTATGCAAACCATTAGATTTAAACCTAGTAACTCTTCCAATATATCCAAAATTAAAGTGTTCATTTTTAATTAGTTCTTATGACGTTTACTCTTATATGACCATATTGCCTCATTTGCTTCGTTTTTAGTAAGAATGTACTCATAGAGAACTTATAAACATTTGCTAGTGATCACCATCTGTTAAAATAAAAAGGAAGGAAAGAAGAAAGGAAGGAGGGATGTAGGAAGGAAGGAAGGAGGGATGTAGGAAGGAAGGGAGGAGGGGGAATGGTGGGTGGAGGGAGAGGAAAGATTGATTTCCATAAAACACAGAATATGCAAAGTTCACATCAATTAAACCTCACGCCTAAAAATCAAATATCACAAAGCATTTTTCTTTTCTTGACTTCCGTCCTGGGGATGCTCAGGCAGAGCTGCGCTCACAGGTGTGAGTTCTGTGCAATCACATTGCGCCTCAAGCTCTGAAAGCCCTTGTACTTGGTTAAATACTCTGTTGTCATTGACTTGGCATTCTTAATAATTTTTGAAAGAAGTGCTTCATATTTTCATTTTGCATTGTAGCCTATGCTATAACTCAGGTAATAAAATGAATTTAAATACTGTGCTTTCTTCTCTCTCAGTGTTGATTTACACTTGTTAAATTGAGGTCTCAAATTTTCAAAATAAATCTTGGTATAATTATTTAAAACTACAAATACTTCAAAGCGTATCTACACATAGAATCGTGTTGGGTATGACAGGTATAGAAGAGAACTAAAATTCGAAAAAGGGGGAAATGAGCATATGTATGGTAGGAACAGACTTACAATTAAATTCAACCAAAGAACAGAAAAAAGAATTTGAGCTGCAGTATTTCCAGGCTTTGGAGGAGCACTTCCACGTCTACCGGGGGAAGGAAATCAGATTCTTGTACATGAGAGGAACAAATTGTTGAGCAAAGTACATTATTATTTAATTTAGTATGAACTACTCATGGCAGATCTAACAATTCGTAAATTGTGTGTGAAGAGTTTTCTGGCCTGTATGAGCATAGAGTAGCAAGGCTAATCTACCCAAACCTTGTGGGCATGGCTTCCATTAGGAGGTTCTCATCAATAATTAAATTAATATGTATTCTAATGTTGCCCACCCAAACAATATTTCTTTATTTTTATCAGATTGCCCAAGTACCCAACAGCAAAGGACAATTCAAGTCTTTCGTTGTCCTATTTTTGAAAGATCGCCCTAAGGAAGAGGAGGTACAGTGGACAGAAGAAAGAAGTAGATAGACACGTCGGTTCCGTTATAATGAACTTCCAAGTCTCAGGAAAACAAAATGTCCACTACTCTAAATAACTAGCCTCTGTTTGAAATAACAGAGCATGGTAAAAATGCATTAACAAGGAAGAAAACATTTTAAATAGAATATCATTGGGAATCCTATCCAGGAAAGATATATTTTCATTAAAAATATGAAAATGGTAGATATTGAATTAAAAGTACTTTAGAATTGGAATAGCAAATGTATAACTTACAAACTTTATAAAGGTAAAAGTGATTCTATAGTACATCCTACATTTCTATGTACTTAAATTTTTACAAATAGGATATTTAAACTTCTAATTCTTATGCCACAGTCATGCAAAAATGATTTACTTTAATCCATCTTTATTACTGTTTCCTTGAATTATAAGCCTGGAGAGCAGTGAATATGTTTTTTAAAAATCACAGTAAAATGTACTTTGGTAAAGAAGGCTAAGGTGTAAAATTCTGATTCTGATGCTTAGTAACTGTATGAATTTGGGAAAATGCTTAAATGCTTTAAGTCTCACATTTTCTATCTTTCTCTAATGATAACAATACAAATTTCATAGAGATTTTCTAAAAAGTAAATGAATTAGTAGATATAAGGTCCTTAGAATAATGTCTTGTAATAAGTATTATTATTATGGTTTTTATTATTGTCATAATATAGTATGGCCCTTGACTAATGTGACAATCACGAAAGGCCTCCCAGAGGAAGTGATTTTTGAAACTCAATTTAATTCTCCCCCCAAATTTTATATGCCCAGGCACTGTGACATATGTTGTTTAACTGGTCTCATATATTAGACCTGAAGAAAGCATGTCCGTATTTTATTCACCTGTGCATTGTTTATGCAAAATTTCATGCTCGAAACATATCTGTTGGATTGAAATTCCCATATGACTTCACCTAGCTGCACAGTTGTTTTCAAATATTATAGAAAGGCTTTGTTATTGAAGAAAAGATAAAAGAACAAGATATCATTAACTTTTCAGCCGTAGCCAGTAAGAGACCTTACCTATTATGAAGCTCAGGCTCTTGATTAGAGACATGAGCAAACTTGACCTAGAGAAGTTAAGGCGAATGTCAAAGATATAGCTAGTGAGATTATACCCAGGTTTCTAAATTTCCTCATCGGTGCTGCTCACATTAATCCTGGAGATCAAGAGAACTTTAATTTTCTAATACTAGGTATATAAGGGTATTTATTGCCTTATAACACTTAAAATAATAGTTTACATTGTTGAAAAATTGCCTAATAAAAAAGAGAAATCTGCAATCAATTGCCTTGCTCTGCTGATAGAAAAACATCTTTACTTCCTCATACACTAGGATATTTTTATTTATTTATTTATTTATTTATTTATCATTAAATTTATTGGGGTGACATTGGTTAATACAATTATAGAAGATTCAAGTGTGTGATTCAATAATACATCATCCATATATTGCATTGTTTGTTCACCACCCAAAGTTAAATTTCCTTCCGTCACCATATATTTGACCCCGTTTACCCTGTTCCTCCTCCCCTCTTTCCCTCTAGTAACCACTAAGCTTTTGTCTGTGTCTATGAGTTTTTGTTTTGTTTGTCTTGTTCATTTGTTGCTTTCCATTTTATGATCTTTTTAAAAAGATTTTCTCAGTATAAACCTCACTTGCAAAGGAAATGTCATCCAATTATATTTTATCATTTTAAGTGTTATGGATATAGGAAACAGAGCAAAAGCCAAGAAAATTCTATAAAAATGTTAACCCTAAGCATTCTTAATTTATGAGTCAAATGAATAGAAATGACATACTAATTTTTTTCAATAACAGCAATCGCATCTTGGCAAGATTCCAATTAGAGTTGGCCATGATAATAAATGTAGTTGCTTGAAATCTCACATCTTTCTGATGACTAAAAGACATTTTGTTTAAGAGCCAACATATATTCCTGAAATTGTTTACTTCCTGTTAGCACAGGTCATCACATCTCAGAGAAATAAAATTATTTCCTATGACTTATTTTGATTAAATGAGTGCCCTATATATAAAACTTGGCAAAAATAAATTTTATAGTTTACAAAATACATTTATGGTATAAAGCCAATCAAATTAGCACAACTTTGAAAGCCTTGAAACATATTCTGTCTACTCAATAAAACTTCTATTCTACTCATACCCATTTACTTATAATAAAAATGACATATAATCCAAATCGTCCTGTTCACACGACTCTTAGCTGACTCTACTGATAGCACCCATCCCTCTGCTCCTCTATTAGACATATCACATTGAAAATAGGGAATCTTTAGTCCCTCAGTGTATTTCTAACACTTACAACAATGCCGGAAAAAATAATATTTCATAAGCATTTCATAAATGGGTGTATCAAAGAATAAGATATCTATGGAGATTCTCTTGACGATGAAAAATTTGCAAGCACTGTGCCTAAAACAAGGTCCTTGAATAAAAGTCTGATCTCAACTCAGCAGCAAGAGTGACACTTTGGAAACGTAAGCCTAATATTCCTTCTGTCCTCAAAGCTCTCCGAATTACTTCCCTATTTTTATTTTTTTTCTCCTTTTATTTCTTTCAAACGAGATATCACCAGACACAATCCAGCATCCTTTTTAACTTCCAATACCCACATTCTGCAACTTTACCATCTTTCTCTCCAACCCGGTGTGGGGGGTGCTTTCTACATGCCACTATAAGCCTTTGGTACTGGCTGCACATGACCTATCATTTCAGGGCCCCCAATAAGTAGTGCCTTAAAGAATGAAACATGACCTTTGTAAGTCTCTCTATTACTTCAGTCTTCTTTTGTAATAATAAATGCATTTTTTTTTTTTACTTTATTTGCTATCAAAAGTGTTATTGCTTCCCCTTCCCAGCAGAGACCTCTGAAACTTCAGTTGATTTCCCTTTAACCATTAAAGAATACATGCTGCCGATAGGTGCAAATCACAAATAATTGTGAAGGAGGGATGATCTATATTAACTATATTATATATCATAAAATATTATATATAATAGATTGTATAACATCATATAAGTACTATGTGTCATATATATCATATATATTACATAGTATAATATTTAGTATATAATTATACATACTAACTATAATACATATTATAAAATAGATTACATACACTTGGGCCATAGTTAACTATATTAAATATAACTATATCTTAAACTAGATAGTTTCTTTGGCTTTCTCTTCCTGTTCTAAATGCACAGCTTTTGCTAAGATGTTGACTATGGAAAGACTTTAAAATGATCAAACACTGATTCAGGTCCTTAGAAATCATTATAGAAAAAAATTATATCAAGATTAAAAAAGCTATGTTGAAGTAATAAAAGTCATAATTTAAATCGTGCTATAAAATCATGGGATCTTTCAACAGAAAGTTAAATAGAAGAATAAAAAAACTTATGGGAAGAAGCTTTGAAACTTTTACTAAATTATGACATGGACACCTGAGTCATCAAGGAACAAAAGCCCACGTCCGCATCTCCTAGCTTCTCTTGCAGAGGAATGATGGAGTAGGAGATTCTGGAATCTGCCTTCTGCTACCACCAATAGCGTCAAACGCAGTGCTGTTTCTGTCTTGCTGAATTGCCAATTTTTTTTGTCTCCACGACACTGCTCTAACTTCCAAATCATCCTGTTCATGTGCAAAATGCCCTGTGTTAGAAGCTGCCTACACGCCTTTCCTCAGGTGCATGTTCTTACAGGTGATCTGGGAAAGCCAGCAGGCCTGGGCGACCTAGCTGAGCACAATTCTCCCAAGTGGAACTTGAGGCGAGGTTTTGAGAAGTTCTCTCAACTGTATGACGCTGAGAGTAAAAACAGACCCTTTCCTGGTGTAGTGAGTAAGGAAACAAAATTTAAAGTAAGCCCACAAGAGTATAAATGCGTTCACACTTTGAAACAGCCATCATCATCTTAGAGTCTATCTTAGAATTTCACCTGCATATAAGTGAACTGACGTATTGCAATGTCATTTGTAATAGTTAACAAATGAGAAACAATCCAGGTGTCCACAAATAGGAGACAAAAACTAAACCAGAAGTGGAGCATTGTGGAGTATAAAAGAAGAGAGAAAGTTTTTTATTTATTGATAGGGAGTGATCTCCAAGATATGTGAAAAAAAAGTCAACATGAGTAGTAATATGCAAACTATGCTACCACTGTAAGGAGGAAATGGGAGCATATAGTTAGAGTTGATATTTTTTCATTAAAAAATCTAGAAGTAGTTCTAATAATTTTACAAAATTTAATTTAAAAATTAATTTGCAATAATAATTTTACAGAAGAAAATGAAAGTATTACCTGCATGTGCTGAATGAAAGAGCAGGGAGCTGTCTGTTGAATCACATAGATGACCAGGAAGTATTATTCTACGTAGCATTTACGTTATTCATGTGTAAACTTTGTGAAAGAAATGTCTATTCAGGTAATTTTTTACAATGGAATATTACTCAGCCATAACAAAAGATGAAATACTGCCATTTGTGACAACATGGATGGACCTTGAAATAATCATACTAAGTGAAACAAGCCAGACGGGAAAAGTTGAAAACCACATGATATCACTTATATGTGGGATATAAACCTAAAAGCAACAAACGAACAGGACAAACAAACAGAGACTAATGGACATGGACAATGGACTAGTGGTTACCACCGGGTAGGGGGTGGGGGGGAGCGGGGAGGTAGACGGGGTAAAGGGGGTCAAATATGTGATGACAGAAAGAAATCTAACTATGGGAGGTGAACACACAATGCAATATATATATATAGTCAACGTCACCATAATAAAAATAAATTAAATAAAAAATAAAATAAAACATAAAATGAAGCCTTTTAGAAGGGACATTGAGTTTGATTAAATTTGAGTATGTTTCAAAAAAGAATATCTTTAAAGATAAATTTAAGCTACCCCATGTTTATTATATGGCAATTATCTTCTACTGCAATTACCCACGAGACTTCCTCCCACTGCCCCCGGACACCCCCGATAGGTTCTGATAAAAATATGTTTCCTCTGCTATAGGTCACCTACTAATCCCTTTTTTTGGATACCTACCAACAAGTAGCCAGCAGTTGTCATACCTGTCTACTGAGAATCACTAATTTTACTTCTAACACTTGCATCCTGAAATTTGATTAGGAGGGTTTTGTATTACAGGCCACAAAGTGGACCAGAAAATCAGATGGAAGCACAAAGAGATTTTATATTTTAGGTAACAAAATTTAACATTTTTTAAAAACGTCACTGAAGTGCTGGTAGATAATTTACCTCTTTATAAATTTAAATAGTACTTTTAGAAAAAATAATGTTGTTTAATTTACTATCAATTCAGAACATATTTAATGAGGAATTTCAATTACATCGATTCTTACAGCATCTCATCTGTGCAATTTCATCAACATTGGATAGCATTTAGCAAGTCTTGGGCCTGGGAAGAGATTGGGAAAAGCTTGATTTTTTTTCCATTTTAAAAACATTTTATATGAAAGAGATAATATGTATTGCTCACAGTTGAGTACTCTTTGAGACAAATGAATTCATTTATATTGATACAAACAAATTTATTTATCCTTTCTTTTCTGGGACCCCAATTCCCCCCCAAATGGGAACCATCTTTAAAAATAGATGTTTGAGAAAAACAAAACCTTTATATGTGCTTTAATAAAACGTTATTTTAAAAATAATCTAACAATGCAGGAATGCCACTTATCTGTCTAGATCATCTGTCCTAAAACTTTTTTCATTTTTGGTCTCGGGGACACTTTATATCATCAAAACATATTGACATTGTGAAGCCAAAAGAGTTTTTGCTTATATGGTTTATATATATTGATATCTACCATAGTAGAAATTAAAATTGAGAAATTTAAAAATATTTATTAATTTCAAATAGTAATAATAAATACATTTCATATTAATGTAAATAATAATACCTATATATGAAAATTACTATATTCTATTATAATTCCCATCAAAACTAAAGCGAAAGAAGAGGAGAATCATTATACAGTTTTGCAAATTTCTCTAGTGTCTGGCTCAACAGGCTATAGCAGGGTTATCATATCTACTTGTACATTTCATCTGTTGCCTCCCACGTACATATAAGGAAAGAGTATTTTTTTTAAATTTCTTAGATAGCTGTGGATATTCTTTTTTGCTTTGACAACAAAGTTTGACAAGTTGTGGTTTCTTGAAAGGTAACTGCTATGTAGAATCTGAATTTGATCGATCTGCTTTTTGTATTGTGTTACATTAAAATCCATTTTTTTTGAATTCTGAATGGGTCATTTACCTATGTGTGACTTAGTAACATCCTTTTTGGTCATTTGGAATTATATTGATTAACTTAATTATGCAGATAATCAAAATGTTGACACATTTTATTCTATGATATCAAGACAACATATTTATTAATATCACCAATGATTCCATCAGAAAGTCCTTAAGAATCAAGAATCTCTCAAGTTCATGGTGACAGATACAGGTTTTCAAAAATTCTAATTTTCACTTGAAATGTTCAATATAATCATCGTCAACAATTACTGTCAGTTTTTGTCCTTGTGACAATCACACTTTGTTGATGATTTCAAAACAGCATCATTCGAATACCCAAGTCTGAATAATTGGTGTGTCTGTCAGTTGTTTAAAATGAAAATGGTATTCCATTTCAATCATTGTTTAAAATAAACATGTGTTTCTTGAAAAAAGCTAGTGTAGCCCACAACTCAAACACTTGCCCATGCACTTCTACTCAAGACATACACCATATTTCATTTTGCAGCAAATGTACTTAGTTTTTTCTTCCTATCCTGTCACACAGAAGTTTGAAAAGACATGGACTCTAGCGTCACCCAAGTGTTACTTTCCAGAATTGTAAAGAGAATAAAGGGAAGCTTCTAATTTAAAGCAGAGTCATAAAATGATGAAATATTATTTCCTAAAGTGAAGTTTGCTTTATATCTCACTCCATTGTTTTGTATACTATCTTTCCTCATTTTATTTCAAAATAGAAAGTATTTTCAAATTCTTTCTATATTTCCATACAGAAAAATTTAAAGGTTATATGCTTATCAGAATTGCTCAATCTTCTATCATGTTGATGATGTAATACTTGATTTTTTCAAGTGATTTGACTGTTCTTTACTTGGACCATACATAGAATGCAGATCTGATTTTGATATTAACAACTTATTGCATAGGTTATCATTTAGTCTTCTGGGTTTTATTATATATAAAGCTCACGTGGTTTCTAACGATTTTTAAGACCTGCGTGGATGGGATTAAAAGTTGAGAATGAGCATAAGTTTCTAATTAGCATTAATTTTCTTGCTAGCTTCAACTACAGCCAAAATTTACTAAAGAATTTCACTATTATTCCAAAAACTATCATGTGGATATCTTCACAGTTCTTTCGATCTATTTCTATTTCTGCTTATAATAAAGAGATTTGATTTGTTCTTTAGTTTGAACTTTTTAAAATAAAGTGTATAGAAGTACTTGGATTTATGGATTTATAGAACTAAACACAAGGTCACTATCCACTAGACTATGGAATACAGAGCAATAGAAATATTCATATTAACTTTGTTCATTAGTTCAAAATACTTGGGTTATTTCATACGATGGTCACTGTTTTAGTTCTGGGAGAACTTGTGAGAAATTATTAAATTATGTTCTTAAGAAAAAGGAAGTTTATGGCCATGCCACCCTGAACAAGCCCGATCTGGTCTGAGCTCAGAAGCTAAGCAGGGTCGGGTCTGGTTAGTACTTGGATGGGAGACCACCTAGGAAGACCAAGTGCTGTAGGTGTAAAAAATAAAAAATAAGGGATTGTAAGCTGACAAGGTCCTTGCAATCTGTGAGGTTAACTAAGGGTTGCCTCACCTAAAAAAAGTTAATTAAAAAATAAATTAAAATAAATAAATAAATAAGAAAAAAGGAAAGAGTTGAGGTTAAATAATGAGTTGGAGAAAAGTTAACAGACAAGTTTTCCTAGATAGAAAGTAGAGGGGAGGTAAGATTTGTACAATTCCGACTGTGCATTCAAAGGAAAAAAAAAGACATTACTACTATGTTAGGGTTAATTGCAATGAACCAGGTAGAAAGTATAAGAAAACCATAATTAAAAACAATATGATTTTTTTCCTTAGATGACCTAAATCACACCACGTTAAATAAAAATATGTTTTTTTTCCTAAGGCGTAGGAGCAAGGGCAAACAGCTATCGAGATTATTTTCAACTAATTGTTTTAAATCATTTATTATTTTACTGAATAGTTGGCTGGGAAGTTAATTTAGAGCAGTATTTGCCTGTATATGTAGTGTTGGCGAGAATCCCCATAATGAATTTAATAGAAGAGTGTCTCGCTGGGAGGCAAATGACTATTCGCTCTCCAGCCAATCAGAACATCTCCAACAGCCTGAGCATGGCTCTGGGCTTACCAGGAAGCAAAATAACAGTGGCAGAGGATGCTGAGCCTTCCTTTCGAGGTGATAATTAGTCCTGAAATTCACATTGGAGTCAAAGTAATTAACGATCAGGAAGTGTTACTTACAGGCTACATCATTTGGAAAGGAGTAAATAACCAGGCCAAGATGCAGGATTTGGAATCTGTGTTTGCCAAGCGGTAGTCAGCTGGCGCCCAACCCACATTTGCCTTGGAAGACCTCTGATCCTAAGCATCTTCAGCATCCTCATGAGTCCCTACAATGTCATGGTAATTGCATTTCATTCTCCTTTGTCCCCAAGGCAGGCTCCTGAGAACTCTGATTTCCAGAGAGTTTCCTGGAAGGCAATCATCTCACAATCTGTTTAATAAAACCATAAGCAGCCTAAGAACTAGGAAAAAAATGATTTCTAATTTTATAAGGAAATCATAATTAAACTAAGTATTTTCCATATATTATTCATTTAATCATCACAACATCATATTTACATCATCAGCACCACCAATTTTCCATGGTCTACTTAGGAAATTGAGGCAGAGAGAGGTGTAATAAATTATCTATAATAGGACAATATTAAGAAATAATATAGCGAACTTTAGACCCAGGTAGACTGGGTGAGAATCCATGCTTTCAGCTGGTATGATTCTTTCAGTGATGATAAAATAAGCAGAAGAAAGAAATACAGCAGTAGAGACATTCTGAAGAGGGCGTAGCCAACTGTGTCAAGAACTGTAGAGAATTAAGTAATTAAAAGGGTAAAATGAGTCTGTTCGATTAGGCAGTTAGAAGATTCTTGGTGATTCAAGAGAACTTATGCTGACGGAAAAGCATTGGGGAGGACTACGCTTAAAGCACCGCTCCATATAGGACGCAAGCCTATGGAAAGTAGGGGACTTACATTGCCACATGTGTTAAGGGCTACGGGAGATATGGTAGGTTTGGGTATAAATTGCAGCTTTCCTTAGGATTTTTAGTAATACTCTGTTCTGGTGGTTATGGGATGTTGTGAGATTTAAGCTTTATCTGGTTTCTTAATACATAAAAGATGCTAACTTTCATAACAGTAATGGAGTAAAAGAGGTCAAATATGTGGTGACCGAAAGAAATCTAACAATGGGAGGGGAACGCACAATGCAATATATATATATATATATATATACATATATATATATATATATATATATATATATATATATATATGCTTTACTGTTAACTGTAAAAACAAAAAAAAAAAACAGTAAGACTTTATTTTGAAATATATGCCAGCATAATTATAAGAATGTGTGTGGCGCATATAAGTACATGTGTCAGGGCATGTGTGCACATCTAGGTTCATGTTTGTAAATATGCATATGTTTGTACTTGTGTATATATGTATATGTGGGTTACGGTGTGTAATGTATGTGTGTGTGTGTGTGTGTGTGTGTGTGTGTTTTGGGGAAGGGAATGTAGATCATCTGGAAATCTACCTATGAAACCTTTGAGGAAGAGATTTCACTAGGTTTCAAGGTGAAGAATCATATTAATATGTGACCTGACTCAAAGATAACCAAGCCTTCTGTTGTTCCTTATTAAATTTTCTTAATAATGTTTCTTATTAAAGTTCGCTGCTTGGTTTGTGTTTTTTGCGGTACACTAACAGCTCTCTTCAGGCTGTGCAGAGAAGGCAAGGGAAAGTTACCTTATTCTGCCAGTAATGCTTTCAGGGAAGTAAAAGAAAAAGTAGTTGATGGAGAATTTTCCAACCTAAAACATCTGTTCTAAAATGTTATGCATTACAATGACAACAGGAAACTTCCAGTTCTGAAGTCTGGTCTCGAGGTAATATAAATGGCCCCCAAATGACAATTATAAAACATAATCCAGAAAGAGAATATAATGGATGACTTGTCAACACTGGTGACGGTGAGTTGTGAGGGCAGCGGGGTGAGGCGCAGGAAGAATAACCTTTCACAATCACATTGAAGTCACTGTTCGTGTTTCTTCTTGATCACCCCTCAGAAAGCATAAAAATAAAACATTTTCCTTGGGTAGTTTTTGGCATAAATAAAGCATGTTTTTATGGAAATATCACCTTTCTTCTGAAAGTTTGTATTAATTATCAGAAGCCCTGCTTCCAACCTAAGATTTGTGCTTAATTTTCTGCACTGAGAATTTGACATTTTTCTAAACAAAGTTTTTATAAGGACTAAGTTCTTGTGAACTTGGTTTTCAATTAATCATCACATATGTGTTGTTTGCGGATAAGAATTCCAGATTCCTCATGTTCCCATTTTCTTTTATATTTATACCCTAATATTAGCATATATACTCCCAATATGTCTAAATTCTACTGGCCTTACTAGGACTAGCCCTAATACTGTCTAATACCCACATGCTACACTCAACTATTCCAATGGAAAAAAAATTTATTTCCTTCATCAGTGGTAACTCAGCACTGACCAGTGACAGTATTCTACACCATCTTCTTTTTGTAAACTACCTGCACCCACCAGTAGATCTGATTTAAATCAATTTACATGCAATAGTAAATCTCTGGGATAAATTTTTACTGAACTAGAATTACGTAAATACTGCAATCCTATATCTGCTATGTTTCTCATCCATTTCTCCTCTTGGTCTTTATAGTTCACATTTATTCATGATTAATTATAAATGTATTAATGTATTTCTATTAGTACTAGTAAAAAATACACACACACACACACACACACACACACACACACACACATACCGTTTTCTTAATGGTTCACCAGAGAAGATTAAATCATAAAACCTAAAATGGTTGTCATGTTCAAATTCTGTCCAGTTACAAATCCTTGATGGCTCACATGTCCAGTGATAGTTTTCCTTGGTGACTCCAACCTATAGAGATTTTGTCTTTTCTCCACGTGCCTTTCGAACGAATGGTTCTTAGCATAAACTTAGTCACATATATTTAAATTCCATCCTTGTTCTCACTGTAAATTATTTCCTCAGCATTGCTTAATCTCCTTTCATGATAGGACCTGTGTTACTCTTCCTCTATATCTCATAAAGTGCCTAGAATACTACACAGGAGGTACTCAAAAATGTTGATAGATTTGATTAACAATTTCACAAACGATAAATTATAAAGAATATTTATTTAACCTCTTCAACTGTTAGCTTTCTAGACGAGTTCTTGCTTTTGTACAAATTTCTAAACTAGAAATGCCTAGGAACCAGAGTGTACCCTGCTGTCACGTGTACCCCCTATGCACCATTTTTAGCGCCCTCTAAGTTACAACGTGAGCTCGGTGGAGTCTGGGACATTGACTCTTTGCTTCACCTCTACAACATGACACATTGTAGGGAACTGAGTTAAATGTTTTTTAAATGAAGGAAGCAAGTTCTATCAGATAATGTCTGGGATGTCTTCCCAGACCATACTCCTTTTTTTCTGAAACACCTTCTCCCTAATCAAAGGTGAACCCCATAGGCAGGGTTCTCCCTTCTATTTTTGCCCAAACAAATTGGACCGGCCCTGAAATAGCCAGTCAGATCTCCCCTTCTACTTGCTGACATATTTGTTGAGGGCCCTGGAGAACATTACAGTGACACAGCTGTTGGCTCAAGTGAATTGCAAGGCTAGGACAGCCACATGCTGCCATGGCTACAGATGTCTTAACTCTCAAGCATGATGGCAATGAGAACCAGAGAAAGCTGCTGCGTGGAGAGAGACAAACGTAGCAAATGCCAAGATGAGGAGAGTCAGAAAAAAGATGGAGAAAAGGACAGAGAAGTGTTGCCCCAGGGCCCTTTGGGGGCCTGACCTCCAATTGATTCACCCTCCATCCATGTCTTGGGTGGTAATAAACTAGCCCTCAGGGTTTTCTACTTTTACGTCACCAAAAATATTTTACTAATCCAAAATATTCAATAGAAATGTCGTAGTAGAGATTGAGAAGATAACGAGGGCATTTTAACTAATAGTCAGGGGACTGAAAACCCATTGCTGCTCTCCCATAGCTTGTGAACGTCGTAGTTTCTGCACTGCTGAGTTTAGGATGCTTGACCATCAATATCCATCAATGCTTCTCTCTCCCTTCTTTTGGGATACTACCATGACACCAGTCACATCGATGAAAACTATAATGTTCAAGTAGCCAATTTCCCAAATATTTTATCAGATGCACAAGACATATCTAGATGTTAATAACATCCTTTAATTTTCACCTAGATGGTTTAAGTTATATTGGTGCAGTCTCCTTTCAAATTTGTTTTTTAGTTCTTCATACTCATGCAGCACCAGACTTTATTTCTTTTATTCTGGGACCTTTCCAAATAACATTCATGAAATCAAAATTAATTTTGAATAGGCTTTTCTAATCCATGTGCACGGAACACCTGTCTCCTTTTTATCTACAGAAGGTTCTCCCTCATTAAAAATTTAGTATCACAATTTTATGTTCTTTTGTTCTGAATATATTATAGTAGCTTTCCCAACAAGATTTACAAGATTTCCTGGGCGTATTTAAATGTAGAAAACATGGTACAAGGCCTTGATGGCAATCAATGCAGACCCAAGCGACAGAAACCAAAAAGAAAGCACATTGCTATCCCAATAAACTTCTATTATCACATCCAACTCTAAATCTTTTAATTAACCTTCTCATACTTACTTCTTTATAGTTGGACCACAGTTTTTTAGATTAAATTACAGTTGTTAAAAGATTAAAAAAAAACATATTTTGAGCTTTTAACTCATTCTGTTTTTTTCCTCTCTTATTAAGTAATTGCAGAGTATGTCCCCTGACATAAATCAGAAAGGATGAATAAAATTATATTTGTGTGACACAACAACATTAACTGCATAAAAGTACTTTAAACATTCTTTCGTAACAGTTTAAACTACTAATTTTGTTCATGCAGTTAGTGATTGTATGTTCCTCCAGGAAAACTCATGTTATAAAGGGGGCAGAATTATAATTCTGACCCTGAGCTCATACCTAGAGCCACAACATGAGCACAGTGACCTAATCCACAGCACGTTACCATCCGTCCTTTGTACAGGTGACCAAGCATCTCTGTGCTCAGACATACACAGACAGTTAAGAAGCCCATGCATAGACCTCAGCCAGTTTCTACATAGTGGGAACCAACAAAGCTGAACACTCAGACTCCTTTCAGTGGAACAGAATAGTTAGTTACATGGGTGGCTGATGGGTGTGAAAGAGCTGGCTTACAGCCATGGATGGGGAAGGAAACCAAGAAATATGTTAAAATGAGGACTCAAAGTAATCAACAAATATGTGCAAAGAACAATAAATAGTTTAGTTTGGCTGGTTTAGTTTTGCATAAAGTTGTGAGTAGGAAATAAGCCTAGAAATTTATATTGGAACCAGATTGTAAGTGGCATTGATTACCAGGATAAGGAGACAAAACTCAAGCTATGCATGACATCATTGATAATTTCCAAGCAGACAAATGACTTAAAGTAATAGCTGTATATTAATTTTAATATATCATAATTAACTTCATAGTGCATGGAACTGAATGGAAAATAAAGATTAGTAAGTCCTAGTACTTGGCTTCCAGAGGGAAAAATACACATGTATACAAAGTAAAATAATGACTAAAATGTACCTATGCTATAAGGCAGGAAAAGCTAATGCTTATAAGAAAGGATCAAAATGATTTGGAAATCATATCAGGGTCATACATTCATTGCCTCCGTATTGATTTTCTTTTTCCAGTTACTAATTTTATATTGTCAATTCAGAAACAAATATGATTTTAGATGTGCCCAGTTGCAGCAATATGCTGGACTTTTGTATGTGCCCTCCACTGATCCACCGGATATAAGCTACTCTCTTGAGTAAGGCAGCTTATTTGACCAAGGTCAATTCCTGGACAGGGACTTAACCATGAAGAGTCAGAGCTAATACTCCCTGCAGTTGGGACAATGGTGGCACTATTCTAAAGAGGACTCTGGACAGCACAGTACCCACCCCACCCATGCAAAAATAGTTTCCCTTGGATTCTGGCTGGACTTTCTTCCTAAGAAAACTTACATGAGGAAGATCAGTAGTCAACTATTGCTGCTGCCACTACAGCTGGTCTTAAGGCCATAATAGTTACTCATCATCTCTCCTCTGCCACCCATGTTATATTTGCCACATTCTTCTCCAGGGCCTCAACTGGCCTTGGGGACTGACTTAGTGTGGTGAATCAGACCCTTGTCTCCAAGAGATCTGTGCTCCTGTCTGCCTTATCCTTCAAGGGGTGTAGCTGATGTCTTGTCTGTTTACAATAAAGATTGAACAGAAGAGTGCTAAAAGATACCTCTGTGGATTATCGAGTGCTGAACATTTTCTCCCCTGCCCCCTTATATAATAAATGCTTTTCCTCAATTCCCCCTCCCAGAAAAGAACCTTCTTTCCTTGTTTGCTAGTCCCTTGGAGCAAAGAGACAAAAATGGCCATAAAGCAGTCATAGCTTTAGATTTAATAGGACTGCCATTGCATCCCCTGTGGAAGTATTTCCCCTCTTAGAATCAAATTTGTAGAGGTTAAGAGTTTTATGAATAAGAAGCACAAATTCCCAAGTCTGCCATTGGAGATATTAGTGCTTGAGGCATGTATTAGTCTGATGGGCTGCCATAAAAAGACATCATAGACTAGGTATCTTAAACAACAGGATATATATTCTCACAGTTCTGCAAACTCACAGTTTGGGCTGGAAAGTCCAAAATCAGATGCTGCAGGGTTAGGTTTCTGGTGAGAGTTCTTTTGCTGGCTTGCAGATGGCTGCCTTCTTGCTGTGTCATCCCATGGCAGAGAGTGAGCACTCTTGCATCTCTAATAAGAACACGAATCACACTGGGTTAGGGCCCCCACATTTATTTACTTCCATAAAGGCTCTATCTCCAAATATAGTCACATTGGGAGTTAGTGCTTAAGCATATGAATTTGAGGGGTACATAATCAGTTCATCCATAGCATTCTGCCACTGGTTTCTCAAAATTCATGTCCTTATCATAGGTAAAATACATTAAGTCCATCCCAACATCCCCAATGATCTTAACTTATTTCAGCATCAACTCTAAAGCCTAAAGCCCAAAATCTCATCAAAATATTATCTACATCAGGTAGATGCATGTGGTTCTACAAGGCCAAAGCCTCTGCAATGTCTTGAAGAAAAGCAAGAGTGCTAGCCTCTCACAGAGAGGGGAATCCAGGGACTCAAGTAGTTAAGGGCATCTGTTCCAAGTATAACAGTCTCAGGTCTTCACAATCAGGGTCCTGACATTGGCAAAGCAGATCTGCAGATGAAGATGCAATCATCTCTGGAGCTCTTCCACTCTCATAAATAAGACCTGAACAGAATCCTCATCTTTTTCTGCTTTCTGACTGCAGGAGTTAAGACTCTAATGTAATAACAGCTCTTTGTCCTTAATGCTTAGTCTTACATAAGAGTTATTCACCTTCAGCCTTGGAGTATCTTTTTTCAATACACTGATAATTTCCAGCAACAACCATCCTATTTACTAGAATCACTACTTCCTGCAAACCCGACAAACACCTGACTCAGAGTGCACACAGGCACATTCCCTTCTACCGGTATTCCATCTCAGCTCACCACCAGTGAGGACTGAAGAAAGCTTGTGCCGCAACCACATACCATAACCAGTGCTCCATCTTCCACAAATAATGAGATTTTTACAGCCAGCTAGGCACTGGGTAATCTAGTTTGAAACCCCCATGTTAGAGTCAGCTTTCTATATCAACAGCTGGCACCAACTATCTTATGTAAGATTCCCAGGAAACAGATGCTGTGTCTCTGAAGTTTGCACACAAGTGGTTCATAAAAGAGGAAGAGGTGGGAGCAGCAAGACTGGGCAGATAGAGAGATTGGACCGTGATGAACTTTCAACTAGATATTATGGGGCGCTCTGGAGCTGGGAAGGCCCTTGCCTTGTTTCAAAGAATCGAGCCACTTTACTCCTACATCAAGTCATTGGATACAGGTTGCCCTCGGAAAGTAGGCATAAACTTGGACAAAGCACCTTCCTTCAGCTAAGGGCAGTTTCTGGAGAGGCACTGAGCCGTGAACTGTCAGCAGACAAGACTACCAGCAGCTATGAGAATGAACAAATAAGCTGTAAAGGAAAGGCCAAATTTAGTCCCTATTCAGCTCCACTAAAGGATATTAGCTGGTTAATACTCACAGAGCTTCTGTTCCTTGCAGTTTTGTGTTTAAAAGACAGTCTCATGAGCCTTTAAGTTCAAGTTCAAGATTCATGGCAGACAAGAACAAAATATTTTGGAGGAAAGACCTTACTTACCAAAATCATAAAGATGTTAGTGAATGCTTTTTTAGAAGGCCAGATCACACTAAAATTTCCCAATTTGAATCAATAAATATTTACTTATTGACCACGACACACGGGATACTATGGTGAGACAGAGTCCACATGACAGGACGATAGGTCTTTTCTGGAACAAACATCATTACATAGAAACAAATCTTATTATGTAGAACAAAAGAATATTAATCTATTCAATCGAGTTGTGTTGACGAATGCCCAAATGCCAGTCACTGTCTAGACAGTTCGGGTGATACATAAATAAACATCACATGACCCCTGAGTCTAAGTTTGCAGTTAATTGGGATAGCCAGAAAAATATAAAACTAACTGTATTAGATGAGACAAGGAACTAGGTAGTATAAAAAATGTTGAAGTCAAATATTGGGCAGATGTGTGGTGGGGGAGCAAATTTGCTTGAACTTAGAAGTTTTGTGACATACATCATAGCTGTTATCAGCACCCATCAGAGAAATTCCTGGTTAATAGTCATAGATATAGAAGCTCACAGAGAACTAAGAATGCAACTGCTAACAAAACTGATCACACAGGCATGTGGGTAAGCAGCCCATGAAGGCTGTAATCAATATCAGAAATTGAAGTAAATATGCTAGAAAAGAACCCAACAGGCAGTAATAAGAAAATAATGCTTTTTCCTAAGTGAAAGAAAACTATTGTCTTTAATATTTCTGCAGGTATTTGTTTTGTCTCTCCTGATAAATCTAAGGCATTTTCAAGTGGGTAAAAATACCAGCCACCTGAAATATAGGTAACTAACAATAAGTGAACCAGAGAATCAATACCCTACATTCAAGGACATATCGATTTGTTTAACAAAAAGGAAAAAGGAAAAAACAGCCAAAAATTGAATAGAAAAATGAACCTTTTACTATACTCCAAAGATGGCAATATATGAGTTCAAAAAACCACAGAAAAAAACTATTACCAGAGAAATCTTAGGCAAGGCAAAATCTGAGAAATTTATATCCAGGGACTGTTAATGAGTGAATTATGTTGAATTTCATTCGCTTATTGACTAATTGTTACATTCTATCTCCACAAATATTTACTAGTACAGCAGAGTGCAGATTACATAAATAATACAGTGTGAATTATTAAGGATCAAATAGTCATATCTGTGAAAAAATATGCATTTTCATATCATCCCTAAAATGTAGTTTTCATGGCTAGAGACTGTTAAAATGGCAAATATGGACACATGTTCTTATTATCAATTGACTCTGTTAGTATTAATCTTGCCTCAAAAATCAGTGTTCCTTTCACTTTTTTCTTGAATCTTTGTTGAGTTTCTTATAATTTAATAGATTCAGTCTTGTCTTGCCTGAATAATCAAGACCTCCTTCAAATGTATGATATGTTTTAGTTCCTGGAATAAATGAAGTGTTCATGAGTATTCAACATATGAAGATAATTTAAAAACAATTTATAGACTACATATATTTCCTTTTCTGAATCAAATATAGTGAGAAATATAATAAAAGAATAACTTTTAAAAGCTATTATCAAACACAAAATTAATGGAATCTGTAATCGAAAACAGACCCATAAATATAGAGGACAATCTGGTGACAGCCAGAAGGGAAGGGGTTTGAGGAGCTGGGAGAATGGGGTGAAAGGTTAAAGAAGTACAAATTAGTAGCTGATTGATGGTCATGGGGATGGGGAGCATGGTGTAGGAAATGCAGTCAGCATAATGTAATGGCTAGGTAGAGAGCCAGAGGAGAGAAAGAGCAATTAGGGGAATCGTTTTATAAACTATATAAATGTCTAACCAATGTACTATATATTTGAAACTAAAAATAAAATTCTTAAAAATTAATGGAGTCTGCTTCTATTATCTTTGGTCTTCTAACCAAATTTACCTATATCCCAAGTTTCCTAGCCACATTTATCTCTTCTAACTTATTGAAACTTCCAGAGATCCCATTACAGCCCCGAGCTTGAGAGGAAATACCTGAACAGACAGCCTGGCTGGAAAATACAACAGAGTTCAAATTGTACTTCTCACTGAGGGCACCTCACTTCTTGAGAAAACTTAAACGCATGTATAAAAGCCTTTATTCAAGGATAAATGCCAAGGAAGACAAATCGTAGCCCTGAAATCACTGAACTCATGTTTGACATTTCAATAGTAAAGGATGTTTATCATTGACTTTAGATTTTTTATCTTAATTATAATTTTCATAATGTGACTGTGTAAAAGATTCTCCAAATTAGCAAACCTGCTCAAATTAATGCCAAACGCAAAGACCATATAGCTTTCATTTGAATGGTCTGCACATACAGCAAATCTCGAATCTCAAATAGTTCTAATTATTAAAATGTAACAAAAGTTTTGTAATAATTATGATGTGAAATTTTAAACAAAACATAGGTCTAATTTATTCTTGATTAAACTTTTCATTGGCTCTTTACTGTACCCAGCTCGACTATTGCTGAGCTCTGGGGAATACATTCACTCCAGTCTAATGAGGCATCTAATTTCATGTCCATAATTTTGCTTTAAATTTATCTTTTAGAAATCTAAATGTTAAGGAAGTCGATTTTCACAGTTCTTATTTATTAAAAAAGAAATAATTTCATTCTACAGTTGGTGTAGACTCTCCAGAAGATTCTACTTCTTCGAGTCAACTCTTTAGCCACGTTATTTAGGGAGGGACCAGCAGGCACTCAACAAATATTTGCTAAATGAACAAATACATAAATTTGGTCGTCACTATTAGAGAATGATCAAAAGTCCTTGTTGCCTAAAATGAAGAACAAAACGCACACATTTTTCACATTTACATTAAAATCACAAAGCCGAATGCTCTTAAGCCCTGGCTATTTTGGTAAGAGAAAGTTAACATTGTTCTATGACGATCCCTGGCTGAAGGGCAGGAGTGTGGCTGGTGGAGAAAAGATTGTTTTCCTGAAAGCTGTGAAATCAGTATTTATTCGCACAATAAGCTCTTTCCCAGAAGTTTCCAACAGCAGATACGATAGTTGTCTAAGGACACAGGTCTTCCATTAAATCATGAGTCTTTCCCTCAAAGAACAAACAGTTGTGATAGGTACAAGGATGGGTATCTGGTAGGAAGGGCTGGGCCAGGAAACGGTCCAGCTCAGGAGTCCCCTATCACTTCTTCCTCATTTTTTGGATTCTCAGTTCTATCCACAGTATCTACCACCTCCAATAACTTGGCAGCTTTTTCTTAGAATCATTGTCAGTATAAAACCTCTGCTCATTGTTAACCAAATGTTGGCCAAGAATTTATTAAGTACCCACTGGGTAACACCTCCATTAAGTCTTTAACCTACTAATCTTTAAGCCTGGTGGCTCATTGCCTTAATGTCTTCATTACCCCAAACCCATGCTATCTAAAAATCTAACTCTATGTAAAGGAAATAAGGACAAAAATTATGTTAAGAATTTCCAGTTTAATGAAGAAAAAAAACAAATTATGGTGGAACATGATCTATGACTATCTATACCTATGGTTATCCAAAAACACTGGATATATAAATCAGCTAAGTCTTAAGGTTGCTGCAAGCTGGTCTGGGACTCTCCGTTAGGTGTCGGTGTCGTCCTCTTGAATATAAACAATTTCACAGAATATCGGTATAAAACAAGGCAACTTTGTGACTATGATGAGTCAAAAAAAAAAAAAAATCATGAGCCCTCCATAATGATGTCTGAACACAGACAAAACATGAACATTGTGCAAACCACAAAAAAAGAAAAGAAAAAAAGCCTCTCCTTATGCTGGCTGTTCCTTTATTAATTACATTTTAAGTCTCAGTCTAGTCTTCTTTTCTTTTAGATAAATTTTATTAAGATACCCATAGTGGCAAAGTTTGACTTCTTTAAACCCTACTCAAATCATCTAACCCAAGCCCAGATCCTTCTAACATCTTCTTACTGAGATCCCCCACAGTTTCCCATGGTGTGTGCGCTCCCTTGCTTTAATTAGTAATTAACCAACTTATTTAACTGCAGGTGTGCTCCTGGTGGTCTTTTAAGCTGGAAAGCATTGGCGCAACCATCACCCATCCAACTCGCCACTGTTTTCTCTCTGCATACCAGGTGACGTGCTATTTTTAACTTGCTAAAAATGGAAAAGATTTTCATGTTGAAACCTAGATACAAGGTTTGTCTTCGAACACTCAAATTGGTGTATGCTGCGCAAGCAAGGGGTAAAATGAAAATATAAAACTAAATAATATTCAAAAGAGAAATGTCCTCTTTATCTCTGTTATTTCAAATACAGATCTAATGGGAGGCACATCCATCCATCATGATTTTCTCCTATATTTTCACTTGCAGTGTGCCTGCTGGATTTTTAAAAAATACATCACAGTTTTCGTTTCTGAAAAATGATCCTTCACTAAGGAAACTTTATTGTCATGCTTATGATATATATTTTGTTATTTTTCCTTGAGAGCAGAAGAAAATTATTTTATATTCTTTAATACAGAATGATTGATTTCCTCATTTCACTAACCAAAATATTTTGAATTGAAAGAGTTATTCTGCTTATTTCTATCCTAGCCTCTAATGATTTATGTGATTTTTATGCTGAACCAATTGATCTATTTACATATTCACCCTTTTATAATTTTTGTTTGCTTCAGAATTTACCAATGTAATAATGTCCAACTTGGTTCATTACACATATTGTTTTCAATTGTTGCTCTTTCATGTGAATCTCAAATAAGATTCAAAGGAAAAGACTCCTTTTTATGCTTAACAGAGTTTGCTTATTTTTCTGCATTTCCATATATTTCTAACTAAGCTTAGTTGGCCTGTAAACAAATCCTCATTAAGTTTTTAATATATGTTGAAATATCGTCCTAAACTAACCATCATGTTGTTAGGTTGGATATACCACTTATCTTGCATACATATAACATCACATCAACAAATAAGTCATTCCCAAGTCAATGAAGCTGGTCCCTGAAATTTTGTAATTGATACATTTGAAACAGAGCCACAGACTTTGACATTGTCCAGAATACAATGATATATAGCAAAATATTAGTGACTTAAATTTAAACTATGACCATCTATAAGGCAGCAAAAAAAGTAGTCATAATCTCAGGTTGTATTAATTTTCAAGAATCGTTTTTAATGTAATTGTACAGTTTCAGTTTCATTGAGTTTGTTTGGTTAATGGGAACAGAGGAACTAGTAGTCTTCCCAACAAATTCTTATATGCATTTTCTTATAAAACAGATTTTTAACTATTTGGTGTCAGGAATCTTATAAAATAATTTTAAAAATTATTGAGGACCACAAATAAAACTCTTGAAGATATACGTATCAATATTTGTTTCATTAAGTATTAAAACTTAGAATTTTTAAATACATTATTAACTCATTTAAAAACAATAGTCATCTTATTACATGTCAACAAAAATAACAACAAAATTATATATTCCAAAACAAAGAATACTTTGTTTTGATGAATAGTATATTTTTGGGATGAATAGTACATTTTTGCAAGTCTCTTTAATGCCTGGCAACCTACTTCTTGCATATGTGGCTTTAGTTGAAGTAAATGAAGAAATGCATAGATATCTAGTTGGCAGAAAAAGTATGTTAATAGTCTTTTCACAGAATTGGATATTTTTTTTGTTACCAAATGAAAACTCATGATGACTAGTTGCAATATGATATTTGAAATCATATCAATTAACATTTTGTACTCTGCTACATTATAATCTATTTATGGTTTCAAGGTTGGTTGTTTTTGTTTTCGTACTTTGAATAGATCTTTTATGCATTGCAGGATTTTGCTAACATCATTCTCTGTTCTTTGGAAAGTATCAGTTCCCTCAGTTATATAGACCATCAAAATGATAATAAATTTCATTTTGCAACACCAAAAATTGCACCTGTCAACGTCATTTGTGATCTCATCAGAAAAATCCTTACGTTTTGGGAAACCAATGGTAGTAAATACACATTTTCCAAAATTCTAATTATTCCTGAAAGTCTAAGTTTTATCATGGGCCTCGAATACTATCAATTATTTTCCTTGAAGTGACAGTCTCACCTGATCATTTATGAGGCAATGTCTGTCAGATACTCAGGTCTGAATAACCATTGTTTACTGGTAAGTTGTTTTACCAAGTGAAAAAGTTGTTGCATAAGAAAACAGTCAGATCAGCTCACAACTCGATCACATAAGTGATTTATCTGAAGACAAGCATGACACTTCTCTGTAGGCAGCAGAAGTGTTTAATGTGTCTTTTCCATGTCATCATCCAGAACACTAAAAGGACAAGTTCCTGATAGAAAAGATATAATAAAATTTAAAATTGTGCTATATGAAATCTTCTTCTACTACCATAAACAGCATTTTCTACTATCTCCTTTATTTTTCTATTGTATATTGTCCAGGCCTCTATTATATAATTTACCAAGTACATATAGTATGGTAATCACATATGTATCCTTTTCTCATAAAATGCTTAGTTTCTCAAGGCTTTAGATAATCCTATTTATCTTTTTGTAATTAGCACTTACCAAATCCTTTGGCAGATAGTTGGGCTTTTGAAATGAAAAAAAAAATAATAATTATGCTTTCTCCAACAGCTTTAAAAACACCATGCAATGGATAATTAAGATCCTTGTTACAGTCTATGAAAAATAGTATGGGAGTTCATAAAAAAATTAAAAATAGAACTAGTACATAATTCAGCAAGTTCATGTCCGGGTATATTTCCTAAAGAATCAAAATTAGGATATCAAAGGAATATCTACACTCCCATATTCTTTTCAGCATTATTCATAATAGCCAAAAAATGAAAACAGTCCACATTTCCATCAACAGATTAACGGATAAAGAAAATGTGTTACATACATATATGGAATGTTACTCAACCCTTATAAAAAAAGAAAACCCTACCATTTGCTACCACATAGGTGAACCCAGAGGACATTAAGCTAAGTGAGAGGTCAGTCACTGAATGACAAATACTGCATGATCTCACTTACATGAGGATTCTAAAATAGTCGAACTCTTAGAAGCAAAGAGTAAAATGATTGCCAGGGACTGGGGGAGGGGGAAATGGAAAATGCATAAAGTTTCAGTTATGCAAAATAAACAAGTTCTAGAGATCTGCTGTATAACATAGTAGCTATAGTTAATAATATGGTGTTTTACCCTTAAAAATTTGTTAAGAGGGTTCATGTTAAGCTTTCTTACCGCAAGAAAAAAAGGACAAAAAAAATGTGTGTGTGTGTGTGTGTAATTAACTTTACAATCATATTAAATAGTACAATATATGTATTTTAAAGAGAGAGAGAGAAAATCTAAATTCAACCAGAGAAAAGGGATTTATTTCTTGCTATTTGACTATTGGCAGACTTTTGTTAGCAACGAAGAAGCCAGAAAAGCACATAGTATTATTATCTTCAAAATATTCTGAGAGAAATATTCTATCAACTTAAAATTTTATACCCAAATTATAATTTAATAGTGAGGGTATAATAAATGTTTTAAAATATGTAGTGATCAATAATATTAGTATTTATCAGCAAATGTTCTTCTAGACATATGAATTCTCATATAGTTCCATTTTACTGATAAACTAAGGCACAAATGGATTAAGTAATTTTCCCAAGGAAATATAGCTATTAAGAGTCAAAGCAAAAATTCAAAAATTTGAAGCTGCATATTTTGAGATATAGAGTCTATGTGTTTAATCTAACTCTAGAGAATCTATTAAAGAATACTTATCAGCAATAAGAAAAGTCAACTTAGAGACAAGGTATTGAATGCAAGCTATCTTTGTGGAATGTTTCCATCTATCATTTTCCTTATAGAATCTTTGTAATTGAACACTATGTTTTATGTCTCATTTCATTGAAATCTGTTGTATAGTTCCCATTGAGTCTTTAAGGGTCTTGCCTATATCATATTATACACGAAAATCTATGAAAAGAGAGCTCTGGAAAATAGTATGTAAGAGCTAGTCTTTTGAAGATGTAAATCGCTATATCTGGGCCCCCATCTGGCCAGTCTCTGCTTAGAGACACATTAAAAGGAAACACACAGATCTTATTCCAGAAACCTTGAGGCATATTGTTCATCTATAACGTGGGTTTTCTTAAAAAGTCCAGACAGAGAGCTCTATCTATTTTAACAGACAAAAATGTTTTCAGAAATCTTCTCATTTCTGTTTTATCGAGAGAGGAAAGATTTAAACTTATGTAAAGAATGAAATAGACTTAAAAGACCACACAAAACAAGATATTAAGAGAAAGAAATTCGGGTCTCTGATGGTTTCCCAGTTCTCAGAACCAGTCCATCATGTCTCCTGGCTTCGCTCACTACCCTTGGGTTCCATAAGATGCTCATACAGCCTGTTTTATGGAGAAATAGAGATCAGATGATTTGATAACTCATTTGAAAGAAATTGATTCTGAGTGTAGCCATACAATGCTATAATAGCTGAAGGAATAAATGAAGATGAGGGGACTTTTGTAAAAGTAATGAGCATAGTCGTATGCAACATAAAGGATTCATTAGAGAGAGGCTGATGGTACAGGAAAATGGTAATTGAAGGAGTAGAGTCCTTGAGAAAGCCAGAAAGCAAAGGATCTCAGTCTTTCAGGGAGGGACGTGCTTCTAGTAAGAGAAGGCACTCAAGATGAAAAGAGAAGATGGGTGCACGGTAGGACATACAGGTGTATTTTGATCTAACCACAGGACATGGAGTGAAATATTTACTGGTAGCATCTATATTCTCAATGAAATATAAGTAATTGGCTGTAAGATGTGAGCACTATGGATGGATGGGATGTTAAGAGAGGGAAAATGGTTATAATAGTCATGATGCAATGTGAATTAGTAGGTTTACTATAAAAATATAGTTTCTCTCCTGTTTAAGGTTAGGGATTAAAAATATAGAGTGATAAAAATCAGTAAACTTACTATAATTTTCTCTGGAAATTCTTAACTGTAAGTTTAGGTATGAAGCCGACAAACAACTGGATTCATCCAGTTTTGTACAAAGCTAGGGAAAAATGGCCAAGAAACTGAAGAACATGTAAACGTGAGATTATAATAAGAGATTATGGAATCTAAGCTGAAAAAAGAAATGAAGAGAGAAGATCAGACATCTGCGGATCAATAGATGGACCACTTCAGTGAGACAGAGCTTTGTTTTTTGCATGGAGATGTTAGAGTACGTGGGGAAGATTACATTGTTCATGTGGTTAGAAAGTAGACCTATGCATGAGAATCCAGGAACTTCATCTAGATGAACTAACCATGAACTCATTTTGAACTTGGTCTTGACATTTTGAACTCTGGCCCAGGAATTTAATTTCCAGCTTCCAGTTCTTCCTTTTTTGTTGTTAGAGTGCTTAGCTTGCCCTATATAGGCATACACAGAATTCACTCTAATTAGTTCTAAAAGGAATAGAGATAATAATAATAATCATAATAATAACAATAACAATAATAATAATAATATACTGAGAACTCACAAACTGATGAGATGTGAGAGAAATATTCTAGGCTGAACTTCCAGCAACAACTCAGAATCACACCACAGTGCCCTGATAAAGACAATGACACTGCCATGCCACAAAACCCGAACAGACACCACTGTCAGGCAGCGGCCACCATCACCCCAACACGTGGTTCATCAACCTGGGTATGCCTCACTCTACTACCTGCTTCCTTGGGTAGTTCATTTTTCATTCAAAGCCCGCCATGTGAGGATTTGATTGGTAGAAAATAAGCTTCACATTTGCCTTCTGCAGACCCGGACAACTGGAAAGTATAGTGCTTATGATTCTATGATAGGATTAACAATGTAGGAACTACCAAACTGTGAGAAGGATTTGCAAAAGTCTTTGAGAAGCTTTAAAAGGGCTCAATGGGAAGAGTCTGGTGTACATTCTTCTAATACTAAAATGTCTTATTTTCCACATTATTTAAAGACTTTGATCTATAGATGATTTATACAGTACTAAACACAAAAAGAGTATTTAGTGAAGAGAAAGTTTTGGTGATGCAGTTACAAAAAGGAAAGGAGAGATGAATATGTGTTATTCTGACCTTCTCTCCACTCAGAATAGATGTATAGATTATTTTTTAAAGTTATAATTTTGCCAGTCATGATTTTATTACTGTCAGATGCCTAGTTACCTAATAATTTTAGTAGTTTAAAATATTACAATTTGAAATTTGTAGAAGTGCTATGGCATGCTCGCTGTGACAGATTCTGTAGGCTCTAGAAAGTGTGATGCCAATTCATGATACTAACCTGGAAAAAAACATTGAGTGTCAAATTCCAAAGCGAGGCTCTAAGTGGGAAAAAAAAGGTTGAAGTCTTATTTTTCAAGAGTTTCTTTTTGCCTCGCTTACCAAACACCTGAAGTGAATGCATGTTTTTAGCCAAACTTTTCACCATAATTACATCAATTCTGGATCACGTTGCCACTGCATCACTGTTAACATACTACCAAGGAGAAGCTGGAGAAACACTTCTGGTAAAACAGTTCTTTACGCAAGATAGAGAAACCCTGTAATTTTCAGCGAGATGATTACATAAAGTCCTACCTATAATTTTATTTAATTGTACGTTTTTACTTCATTTTCTCAACCTAGATCCCTTTCTCCTTTTTTCACCCTCGTCTCAAAAGAAAGACATTGAAACTATCTTCAGAGCAAAATGTTCAAAGATATAAATTAATAAGAAGGTTCTACGTAATAAAAATAATATGCTATGTGGCAATGCAAGCAAATATAACTTTACAGATGATCATGAACACACATAATTGGCAAATAATAATGGACTTAAGTATTACAATCCCATTAGGAAACTTTTCATTGTTGTTGCTAAGAAGAGAGAGTGTGATGGGTGAGAACGTGAATTCTAGAGAAAGATTTCCTGAGTTCAAATTCAGCTCTGCTCATGCTGGCCGTGTGAGCATCCCAGGTTCTTTAATATCTCTGGCCTCTGTCTCCTCATCTGTCAGATAAGGATAATATGAATACCTACCTGATAGGATTGTTGTGATGCTTACATAAGAAATTACAGATAGAGGACATAAAGCAGTGGCTGGCACGTTGTGAGTTCCCTCTACAGGTTAGCTTTATTTTTTAGGTTAGTTTTTTAAATGTCTATATTGTAGAAATATCGACAGTCTAGATGAAACTAATCAATGACACAGATTTTTCATTTATATCTTCTAGTCCATATAAAGATAAAGTTGTATTTTCAGTGAATATTTAATTAAAAACCTGAATATTTTATTGATACTACTCAAGAATTCTAGACCTAAGTTTGGTCAAGCATCTAGATCAGAGGTTGGCACACTTTTTCTCCAGGGGCCATCTAGTTAATATTCTAGTCTTCGTAGTTCATATAGTTTCTGTCACCGTTACTCAACACTGTCACTGTAATGTGAAAGCATCCATGGACAACACGTAAACAAATAGGCATGGGTGTGATCTCAAGAAACTTCACTAACAAGCCAGATTTGTCCCAGGGGTGGAGTTTGCTGACCCCTGCTCTAGATGATTGATAGAAGTATCAATTTTATCAGAGTCTTCCAATATTTTAACTCTATTTAAATTTTTCTGAGGGAAATAAACTCAAACAACTTGAGTATCATAATTCCACTGTGTGTGACTATATGAATCTAAACCCTGAATTCCCTTTTAAATAAAACAAATATAAACAGTAGTCAGAAAATTCAGTGTTTCTTGTTAGCAGGTACAGAGGAGCTATGATAGGTTGTAACACTGAAGAACTATGGCTGACTCATCAGTTACATAAGATGAAAGTAATCAGAGAAATACATTTATCTTTGTGCTTACCACATGAAGATCAAACGCCGTATACACAATTAAAGTAGAATTAATGTATTATTAATTTGAGAATGATATAACTTCTAAGGTAATGCTACAATAAAAATTACTAATAATCAAGTATGATGTTTTTAAAAATGAGAAGCAGGTGAGTCTATCCAATCAAAGTGAGTTAGAATCCACGGCCAGTGGAATGGTGAGCTTGCCGATGACGTCACTGGGATAACTGTGTCTTTCATGCAGTACGATTATGGCCTTGCACTGTCTTTAAAAACAAAAACGAAAAAAGGAAATTGACGACATTCTAGAGAAATCTGAGTATGAGCAACACAAGGTAAAATGTACATCATCTATGTGTTTTTAGTTTTTTGTTTGTTTGTTTTGTTTGAGGTTAAATTACCTAGGTGATTGCCCAAAATTTCCAGCTTAATTTTACAGAGCAGACCACAGTCTAAGTGTGTGAGGAAAATAAATAACTGGAAGGCTGGCTGCTGTGTTTGTTCTGGTTTTCACTTTCTGAGGCACAGCACCTTTCCTGATGATACATGTGTAGGTGACACCATTTTTGTGGGGTGCGGGGAAGGGGAGAGAGAATAGACATACTCCTAAGGCAGCATCATCCTCATTCCACTGCAGACCGGTCTGCACAGGAGAGCCTGAAACACCAAAATCATCTAAGAGGGGTCCTTAAAGGACTCAGTCCTCCCGTGTGTCCATCAGCAAATACTCAGACCTGTCAGTGTTTGAGGAAGAGAACAGATTCCTAAGGCTTTTCTGTTCACATCAGAAAGGCTGATTATTATGCAAAGTGAAGATAGCTAACTATGGGTCTGGACGTCCAGGTCTAGTGGCTTCACCCATGGAGAACTGACACTGGTATCTGTTAGGGATCCTCTTTTCTCAAGGTGAACACCTTCTCACTTATCTTTCTTTGTGCTTGTCCTAAATTCCAACCCCCAACACACATCTCTGTATTTCAGATTGGTGCCCATCTACCTGTGCTCTCCACACCCTAGGGACCATTCCATGGACCAACACCTTCTGAATCATTGAAGGCCAACCAGTGAACCCTGTCCAAGTCTTCTATATTGATAGAATACAACGCAAAGCTTGTTACACCTCCTCCCTCACAGCAACTTTCTGTCCCTTTCATCTCATTCATGAACTCTAGGGCCCTCTCTCTTCTTTTTTAGTTTTCCATCCATCCAAGCAAGGATGAGAGCTAGAGGCTCCTGGTACTTCTGCCTCCTGTCCAAGTACAGAGCACTAACAAATCCCAGATATTACATATAGATGGATAGATAGATGATAGATAGATAGATAGATAGATAGATAGATAGATGATAGATAGATTAGATGATAGATAGATGATAGATAGAGATGATGATGATGATAGATGATAGATAGATAGATACATAGATACATAGATAGATACATAGATACATAGATACATAGATGATAGATAGATAGATGATACTATTGTATTGAGTACATTGAATTTGACATCTGATAGAGTTGAGAGTCTACCTTTTTGCATATTTTTTCAGTTCACTATTGCCTCTTTTTGTTTTGTAGCCGTATCCGACTTTTCTCTCACCTCCAATGCTCAGCATTAACTGTCATTTGTGGGTCATTCGCACCACCCTCTGTGCACATACAGTAATATTTACAGTAAAGACACATGTAAAAGAATGTCTTGTCATTTGTATTTTAAAAAGTGGGACCTTATGGTTTATATTTCTCTGGTTCTTGAATCCTCAGCTATAAACGCAGCAAGAAACTACTTTGTGGTCTCTTAGAATGTTTTAGTTCCATATTTTAATTTGTGTATGCGAAATAATTCAAGCCAAAAGAAAAAAAAAGAAAATCTTTTCACTTCAGAAATCAAAATATAACCCAAGTTCCCATCACCACTGCACACACATTAAATTATTATATTTTTAAGGGCTGTTTTCCATAATATATTACATATTTACAGTTGAGTAAAATATACATCTAATGTCAGTGAAATTATGACTCCGTTACTGGATAACAAATAAAAACTAGTCATATGTGATCTAATCCAGTGGTGCACAAAATATGGTCCAGGGACCATGGCTGGTCCACGAATCATCACCTGTTTGCAATGAATTAAGTACAGAAATTGAGAGTGTTTGGAAACCTTTACAGCAATTCGAAGATTAATTTTATGTCTGTTGAGTCTAATGAGATGAACACGGACTTATTTGTTTTTTTTTCTTTTTAAAAATTATTTAGTTTTTTTAATAGTGACATTGGTTAACAAAATCCGGTAAGTTTCAGCTGTACAATTTAACAGTAAGTCATATATGTAACAGTAAGTCATATATGTGTATATATATACACACATATTTACATTGTGTGTTTACTGCCCACAGTTAGATTTCTTTCTGTCACCACGTATTTGACTCCTTTTATTCCATCTACCACACCCTTCCTCCCCATTTTTTAAGATTTCATTTTCTATCTGTAATGGATTAAGAGAAAGAAAAAATTTGTCTTGCACCACAGAAAGTGTGAGAAGCAGCAATGTACAACAATAGCCTTGTATCGAGCCTTGTATCTTCACATTATAGATCACTTTTTACTCTTTTAAAATCTCTACTGTATTATTATAAAACAACCCATGATGAAGTGCTCATTAAGAGTCTACTATATGTTGGGTACCACGGAAAGCATGAAATCTCACAAGATAAATCTATAATCTGATTGGAGAGAGAGAAAAAAGATCGAGGAAATAGGAAAATCAGATCATTTAAAATGAACTTAGTGTGCTATAGATGAATCGTCATCACTAGAAGAATTAGAAATTCTCTCAACATCTTACTGTACTATGTCTAGCCAACAAAGGGCACAAAAAATTAATTGCTTCGATATTTATTCACTGCATCCTTTATTTAATCTAAGAAACTGTTCAAACAGACATCAAGATTGTGGACATTTTAACAAAATTCTTAATATGTGTGAAATCTTTCTTTTTCTTTTCTTTTTTTTTTTCTACCAATAGGTCTATTACAGCAGCAGTCATAGAAAAGCAGAGCTGAAGAGTCACAAATCATTGATAACTTTCAGATAAAGTGTGTTTCGAACCTTCCTACACCTCATAATAGACTTCACCTCATCAAGTAATGAAAAGGGAAATGTAACCATCTTCTTGACAATTTGAACTCAGAATGTATTAAATCGACTGCCATAGGACAAAAATTTCTTTGTCATCTCACAGTAGATGGGACCTGACAGATAGATCTGTGCGGGGCAAGCGGAATCCTCTTATTGTTCATGCTTTCTACCTCACAGCTTTGCCCTGAGGCCACAGCCACCTAGTGTCCTGTGCTGTACACACGCACACTGATATTTGTTTTTATCTATGAAAAAACATAGACACCAGTGTGGCAATGAAGTCCCAATGGTCCTTTAGCTACTTTGAAGCTTTTCTGTCATTACTGGGTAGTAGCAGAAATAGAGCGATATTCGAAATCAATTTCAAGTTTTAAAAAACGACTATCAACATTCTTCTTATTACAGGGATCACCACAGAATCACGTGGAAGCAATATGAGATTTCACAGTCTTTTTTTTCATATATGTGTGAAATACTTTCATCATTTTATTTTCACTCTATCTTTCACTAAAGTAAATTTTTACGTACATTTTTAGTAACAGAGAAAAGGTTTAATTATATGCCCATGTGCACCATTTATCATGTATTTAGGTCTATACCTCTTCAGAGAGGATTTGATTTTCCAGTCCCTTTTGTTCTTCACTCAGTTACTTACAACAGTCATAAATTTAAAATTGAGATGACCTAAGTATTAACTCACAAGTGTGTGTAGACTTTGACATTCATCCAAATGCTATAACTCTGAATGTGGTACAATAAATACAAGGAATAATAACCTAATGGCTATTTTTGACTTGAATAATGGTGGAAGCAATGATATAGGAGGCATGGGTTTTAATGAATTTCTCAAGAATTGCCAAGGTACTTATGCTTAAACAATTGCAAAGCTAAGTTATTCCTATAACAATATATTATAACACTCTGATGATTTAATTAGAGAATAGTACACTGTGGCTAGCATAAGATCCATAAATGATGTAAGTTGACCATCAAATATATATAAAATTTCATGCTAGGATTTCTCTTTGACACTTAGATATCTTTTTAGAGGAAGAAGAATCGAACACATATAAAAGAATTGGCTAACAATATTTTGACCATTTATATAAATAATAGCCTAATCAGAGAAAATTATCTGCAGCCTTCCTTGAAGCTGCCCTATTCTTAGCATTAATTGTGAGCCTGGCTGTCATCATCAGTGGGCTCTGAGGTTCTCTATTTATCTGTGTGTCCCTAGTGTTGTGCACAAAACCTCATTGGTATACAGTACATGTTATGTGTTTGTATGAATGAATAAATCAATTCAAGCATTCTGTTTGGACTTGAAATGACCATAATTTTCCAATTGGCACCAAAAATAAAATAAATATAAAATAAAATAAAATAAAATAAATAAAATAAAATAAAATAAAATAAAGGACAATCCCATTCCATTTGGGGGGTTTAGCTGAGGCCAGAATACTTAAGTTGTCACTCAAGACTTCGGGACACAACTAAGGGTACAAATACTAAAGAGAATAAATTGAGACAAAACTAGGGACATTTTATTAGAGAGACAATTGATGTAGAAACATGACTGCCTCTAAACTTTCGTGATGGGAACTGACAGATCTATGAGGGGCAAGTGGAATCCTCTTATTGCTCATGCTTTCTACCTCACAGCTTTGCCCTGAGGCCACAGCCACCTAGTGTATACATTTATCATGTATTTAGGTCTATACCTCTTAAGTGAGGATTTGATTTATCCAGTCCCCCTTGTTCTTTACTCAGTTACTTCCAACAACAGAGTCGCAAAATTAAAATTGAGATGACCTAAGGATTAACTCACAAGTGTGTGTAGACTTTGACATTCATCCAAATGCTATAACTCTGAATGTGGTACAACAAATCAACATGAGCTATTTCATGGTAGAACTGAGAGACAGAGGGTGAAAGGCACCCTACAATGACCTATTTTAAGGAAGAACTTGTAAACAGCCATTTATTTATTTATTTTTATTTTTTGTTTCCGGTTTTATTTTTTAATTCTTAATCGTGTTTTAGTTCCTTTAACATAGTAAGCGTATATTTGTTTTAAATTCTATGTCTGATAACTACAATATCTGCAGTGCTGTGGATTTTTTTCTATTATCTGTTGTTTCTGCTGCATTTTGTTCACAAGGTTTTATCACTTTGTGTGCCTGTCTATTATTTATTTACAGAACTGTATTTACAGAACTGTTCATAGAACTAATTTGTAGCCAAGAATGATGTTCTCTTTCTCCAAAGAGGTTTAATGTATGCTTATAATAGGTAGCTGGAAGCATGAACAATTTGAGATAACTTCAATCCAATTTTAGGAACTGCTATGATTTAAAACTAAGTCAAACTCTAAGAGTTTCTGTATACTTTAGGGTTTTTTTGTCTTTATATTTTGAGTAGGAACCTTCAAGATACAATCCAATTGAGGCAGCTTTACCAGGATCCCCAACAACTGGACAAGTCCTGGACTCTAATCCCCGGCCTAGCCACATGAAGCTATCAAAGGCTCTGCTCAAGTTTGAATCAAAAAGAAAAAACATTTTTTTGAGGGGCTTTTGGTATCTATATGACATGATGGATTTTTGTTGTTGTTTATTCCACCTTCATCCTCCTTTCTTTCTTTTTTTTTTTTTTGATGTTGTAATCCAGTCTTCTTGAGGGCAGGCTATAAAGTTTATTATTATTAAGCAACTGTGACCTGTAGTTAGTTTTTTTTTTAATTTCCCATTCTTGCTCCCTCTTCCCCACCCTTGCCCTTATTTCCCCACCCCACGACCATCAGCTTGTTCTCTGTATCTTTGAGTCTGCTTCCGTTTTGTTTTGTTTTGTTTATTCGTTTATTTTGGCATTTTAGATTCCACGTGTAGGTGAGATTGTGCAGTATTTGTCTTTCTCTGTCTGACTTATTTCACTTAGCATAGTACTCTCTAGGTCCACCCTATAAACTGCCATTTAAAAGGCAAAAGATTGCTAGGATTTTATCCCAAATGAGCTCAACCTGCCAACTGGTGGTAACTTCCCTGCATTGCAGACGCTTAGTCCCTGGTGCGCTCTGGGATGTTGGCCAGGAGCTCTGCCTCAAACCCGGACAAAGCAAGGGAGGTGGTCCATAGAAACACAGCACCAGCACCAGCACTACCATCACCACTGTAACCCCTCAAAAAAGAGAAGATTAAAAAACACACAAACAAACAAAACCTGTTTTTATTACGTGTCTCAAAAAAGAAGCCTGGTCTAAAATGAAATTTTGAAACAAATGAAGATTGCATTTAGCGTTTTGCTCATCCTCTTCCTGCACCCCATCTTCTACAGCTACCCGTGAAATTAATGCCCTTATTCAGCTCGACAGCCCTCCAACCACAACGTACGTGAGCACATCCACTGTCAGCAGTATCTTTAGCTTGACATCTTTCCTCGTGATCTAGCGTAACTACCACTACTTTTGAAAACTCACACGTCCAGAATTCCATGAAGGTGATACCAGGTATATCCTTTGCTAAAATGCCATGGTCTAGAATAAGGCTTGGCACAATATAAATGTATATAATAAGTTAATGAATCACTGCAAACTACATTTCTTTCTGTAGGATGCTAAGAACATATACATTTTAATAAAGTCTCATGTTTGACAAATGTGTTTCAACATATTAACTGATGCTACAATGATGATGAATGATATTTGTAAGTAATAAATTAAATATGAACAGAATGTGTTTATTACTTTTTGCTGTTATGGTTTTATGCTCCAGAAATCTTTAAAAATACAAGAACATTTATCAGCTATCAGAATATAAGACCTCTTCCTCATAGTCAAGAGTTCATAACCCAGGAAATTAGGCAATTGTTTAAGAGTAGAAAGGACAAAGATGGTTCAAGAAGAAAGAGATGAAACATTTTTATTAAAAAAAAAGGGCTATTTCAGACAATAAGTCAAATTTACCAAGAAAGCAATCACGTGTCTGTTGTCACTGGTTTCTATAAACAGTGCCCAAACATCTTGCCTGAACTGGTTAAGATCAGCTTAATTACCCTACTATTTCTCAGGGTGAAACCAAGGGCAGCATTTTAATGTCAAATTCTGGGCTTTTATTCAGTTGCAAAAATGGAGAGTTTCTTGAGAAATCTAGAGATGTACTTCAAAGTAGAACTAAGATTTCGGACAGGTCTTTTAAGTGTCTTTGTCCTCGATTTCTACAGCATATTCATTCAAAAGTTTGGAGCCATCATATTGGATGTGAAGGTCAATGAGATACATCATACCCAAGCAAAACAGGTAAGGGAATTAAGAAAAAAAAGTGTGTTTGAGAAGGGGAAAAAAGGGAAAATGGAGGGAAGGAGGGGGAGAGAGAGATCAAGAGAGAGAGGCAATATTACAGATTAAATCAATAAATTGTTTAGGAATTTCGGCTATAGAAAACTAATGTGAGTAGTTTTTTAAGAATCCTTTGACAGTAGAAGTAAGCAAAGACTGATCTAAATTCAACTTCAGCTTTCTATTTTTAACTTGTAATTCTGTACTGACACATCAAAAGTAACGAAAACTTCACATAAAAACACCATAGAAATAAAGGAGAAGTAGTTGAATCCAGGTAACTGAAGACTTATTAGAAATTGATATGTTGCAAAAGATACAGGCTTTGCTCGTCCACTTCCTATCTTTAAGATTATGGTCATTTTATTCTTCCTAGCATAGTTTTTCTGTTGATTAAATGATCTATTCTAATAAATATTAGGCACAAGATAGACATCACATTTTAGTGCTTTTTGCTTTCCTTTCATATAATAATACAAGTTGCCAAGGATTTTGACTTAAAAATTAAAAATTAGTAATTATAATAATAATGAAACATCACATTAGATACAGCATAAATCAAGGTATAACATATCTTTGGAAGAGAAGTGAGACTAAATGAGATTTATGAACTGTATTCTCAGTACAGATTTCTCAGTCTGGGTGTTCCCCACCCAACCAGAGCACTAAAACTGATCACTATTCACAGTGAAATTGAGGACCAATACATTAAATAACAGCTGAGTTGCCAGAAAAATACTTCTTGAAATAAAAACTCTTCAAGCTTGTGGATCATTCAGGATTTTGTTTTTTTTATTTTGTTTTTAAGTAACTATTGCTGGTCTATACATGCTCATTAGACCAGTGAGAAGGATTCACACTAGTGTCTTGGACATTTAATATGTTCTCATCTACACTTTATAGCCACTCTGTGTATATATCAGTCACAACAGACTAGGTTAGGCCTTGGTTAAAAAAAACAAACCTCTGAATCTTAATGACTTAAAGCAAAGATTCTTTACTACAGGTGCCATGAATACAGCATGCTTTCATGGGAAAAATTCACGGAGTCTACTTATTAGTGTTAATGACAATATTAAATATAATATACATGTTATTACAATAGGTGTTAGCTATCATGTTTAGCGTATTTAATATCATATGAAAAGTAAAACCTCAAAACAGCATAGTACGAAAGACTAGAAACTTGAGTCTTTTCCATCACCGTGCTAGGTAACTTATCTTCAATGTCCACCAGTTCTGTTAACATGTACGAACTGACATGTATAAACACATCTTAAATTAGAGTTCCAGATGGAATGGTCTCATGATTAGTTTCTTCACATAAAATCTTCAGCGAGAGTGTTCTGAGCTATAGCACACTGAGTCTGAGAAGGAAATCAAGAATTAGGTTGTCTAAAATCATCAGATGAGCTCTTCTGACAAAATTTATCAGTCGTTTAGTCCAATACTTGGACTGACAGATAATTAGGTTGATAAACTCTTTCACTGACTAGTGATCGAATGGACTAAATTTACTAGCTGCTTCGACACCATATAGTCCTTCCTTAATTGATGCTGTGGGAAGTATCCCAAACTCATAATCCATCTGAACTATTTCCAGAACAATGTAAAGTGTAGCATATTATGGCTTTCTTTAACTTACTATACCTCTTGAGGCATGTTTTCTAGAAAGTTTTTGAGATCTCCATTGATTTAAAGTATGATTTAAGTGCAACGTATGGTTTATTTGCTCAATGGTTTGTAGGTACCTAAACAGATATTTATATAGAATGCTTAGGAATACATTTTCATATAAACAACAGTATAGTATTAAAAGGAACTCAAGATCTTAACACATCGTCACATCTTCCCTACCCCATCCTCATCCAACTTGTATAGCATGTATCACGGGGCCAATAATACTATAAGCATTAAGGCTGCCATGTTTGGGACATATGAATGCTAGAAAGCATTTGTTAGTTATCTGAAATTTAAATTTAACTGACTATTTTGTATTTTCTCTCAGAACTCTGGTGACGATGCAGTTTTTTGATATATAATATGATCACGTTAAATAGCTGTTAATATTTCTTCTGTTTTCTCTGTCTTGAATTGAATTATTCATTTGTGCTGAGCAGTATACAAACAATAATAAAGCCCGATTCACATTTCTGTGACACTCCTGACAAACTGCTGCTATGTTAAAGAAATAAATTACAAGTCCTCTACTGCTCAGCTGTCTGGTCCTCGTGCCTATTTTTGACATATTTCAATCACCCTTGTAATCGTCACCAAGTTGTGAGATATTGAACATATATTTTATTCACCATGAAGTAGCATTAATTTTGAAACTGTGAGATCTAATTTTTTTTTTCCAGCTAATGGTCAAACTGGCCATTTGGGTTATAAATTACATTTTTCATGGCTAATGTACTCCACATTGGCACTTACTATACAAGCGACAATTATGTCATCACAAGGCTCTGGTATAACATGAAGGGAACGTAAATGTCAGGATTGATGATGATGGCTCAGAGCCAGCTCATTAAAGGCAATGATGTGAATAATATAAGTGTGTTGCTTTTGAAAGAACCGAATATGTATGACCCACGTATCAGGGTGCCAAAGCAGCATCATAAACATAGATCTCTAACCGCAGCCCATTTAAATGAGGTATTAATCTATGGAATAGATTTTGCCCAGGGAGGGAAATCGTTCTCTCTGTTTATGGAAGTTAAAACATTCAGTGCACAGAGAAGCACTGATCAGAAGAGCATCCACACTGTGCAGATGTGTTTTACTAATGCTTCCTCCTAAGATAAACGGGCTGTGGTCATAAAAGAGGCTGCTATAATTTGCTAGAAATAAAGGGACTAAAATGAGCAGCATGTATGCAGATTTTTGTAAAACATGGAGTAAATTTTCTGAATTATTGGGCCTTTATGTTTATTTGCCAGTCATGGATAAAACGTGACAGTAATTTCAGACACGCACACAAATAACTCAGTATTTCTTTTCTATTTAGTATTCCTGAAAAGTAAATTGATAAATCTTTTGGCAATAATTCTATGTTTCAGACCCATCTTTATTTTCAGGATCGGGACTTCAATAAAATGTTTTGGTTTAGGGAAATTATTTAAATATTTGAATGTTTCTCTATTTTTTTTTTTTTTTTTTGCATTTACAACAAGATCTGGACATTTCAGTTTACATGCAAAAGCTTCAAACTTTACCAAGGTAGCTCAGCAAATTATTTTCCACAATATACACTATTCGGTTATTTTTGATACACGTCCTCCATTTTATTAAACAATGTCACATAAGCCAGCAGTAAGAGGACATTTTTTGTTTTTCCCCAGTGTGCTCTTACAGATGTTTCTGGGCCCATCTCTTACCTGCTGATACTTAATTTACAGATTCCAGGGGAAAATAAAATTTCAAGTAGAGTGAAAAATTAAATTAACCACTTATATTTCAAGTAGAGTGAAAAATTAAAATAACCACTTATAGTTCTGGAGGATGGGGAGAAGTTAGCTTTAAATATTCTCACACACATTGAGTCTCTGAATTCTCATATAACCTTATAAGATCAATGTTCTTATCTGCATTTTTCAGATTGAGATACTGAAAATGCAAAACATATCATCCTTATCAGTAGTTCCTTGGATTTTCTCATGCTGTTTTAAATAAGAACCATTTTCTATCTTTGGGTAGAAAAATTTCAAAATCCAGCTCGCTGAGAATATTTTCAATAAATAACTTTTAGCATTTGTTAGGTAAAGTCAAATAGCATGGTATTAGTCAATCTTACACTGACCCCTCCCCCCCAAAATAAATAAATAAATAAATAAATAAATAAATAAATAAATAAATAAATAAAAATCTCAGTGGCTTACAACAACTTCATTTCTCTACCCTTTTATGTAAGTGGCAGAGGTTTGGCTGCTAAACTCTTTCCAATATATTTTCTCAATCATTCTAGGACTCAGACTGTAAGACAAGCCTCTATTTGAATTTTCCTTTTTTCCTGGCAAGAAAAAAAACCAAACCAAAACAAAACTGAAAAGCTGGTAGAAACACACAATAGCTTTTAAGGTTGCCTGTAGGATTCAGTGTTCATCTCATCAAGTCACATGCTGCTGGACAAAACAAGCCCCATGAACTGACCCAGCATCAATAGAAGGCACTGCACGTGCAATGGCAGTAATAAAATAATCTTTTTATTAGAAAGACGAGTGAATATTTGGAAACAATTATTCAATCTACCTTCTTTTATCCCCTAATTAAATCCATTTGAAAATTTTATCTCTAGACTTTTCCTCCTTGAATAAAGAATGTAATTTAGTCACCTTTGCGTCCACTGCAGTGCCTGAAACACGTGTTTATTAATCGTTTGCTAAATGAATTATTGAATGAAAGAATAAATGAAGGAGTGAAAAACGAAGGAGTAAATGGATATAATATAAGAAGATTGCATTGCAATTAACTTATGATAAGTATATCACTCTGGACTTAACCAGAAATTTTTGAGGGCAGGTGATTTATTCAAATTCCTCTCATTCTCCTTCCTAAAACCTCCTGCAAGGAGCATGGAATGGTATAAGTATATATTCAGAAAACCATGCTGAGTAACCACGCTAAGGAATGAATAAGTGAATAGACAACTGGAGACCTCCTTCAGTAACGTTATCCTCAGGTCGGTCCCCACTAACTTGCCTGTCATACAAAGGAGTTTTGACCCATCACTAGCTGAACTTAAGACAACTCTAGAAAACCACTCAAAGTTTTGCTCTATCCAATCTAACTCTAGAAAGTACACTGTGATACAAGTTTGGTTTTATATATAGTAATTTATATAATTAAAATTCGAGAAGGAAGAACTGTCCACCTACACAAAGACTGTCTCCTTAAAAACAAAGCCAACATATATCCCTGTCCTGTAAAAACATCCATAAGAATTACTTTACTGCATTTTCTTCGAATGGCATAGAACAAAGTGGAAACAGAAGCTTAAACTGGTCGGTTATTAGGAGAGTGAGCAGAAACACTATTTCCTTTAAGTATACTGAAGCTGTGGTAGTTAATTTTGTCGTTTGAGAGAAATCTGGGCTGGGTCATCGTCTCTTCTCTCACGGAGACACTTAGATGTCTGAGAAGTGATGATGGTGCTATACTTGGTATAGACCTTGGCAGTTTGCATTGAAATTGCCTGACTTTGTTATTAGATTTATCCTTGGCTTGTCTGTTCGACTTACATTCCTTTCACACGGTCAGATTTAACATCTTACTATATCTTTCAACACAACTAAAGTAATTTTTCCTACGTCTGGTGCACTCTCTTTTGAGCATGATTTTGTCCAATAAACTAAATTGAGTATCAGCTCTAAACAGAGATGTGTTTAAATTTTATATTAAAATTTTTTAATAAATGGAAAACAAATTTATTTGTCACCAATGAGGAAAGAGGTTCTGAAGATTTAGGAATACCTGAGATGTACCCATTTTTAGTATCATCACTAAAAAATAATCATTTTTGAAGAAAATACTTCCAAAATGTACTCAACAGTTCTGGATTTTCTTTAAAAAGGATACAAATATGCATTTGTCCTGACAAATCAGCATTACTATGATTAGTTTCCACTTAAACACCAAATTCTGGCTCACTTGTTTTTTTAAAGTTGCCCATTGCAATATTTTTAGTTTGCTTGCCTCTTATGAAATGCACCCCCCATGAGTGATGTTTAATTTCTTACTTGTTATCTGTTGTAACCGATAAAAAAATAAAATTTTGAGTGTAAAATTTCTATACATATTGCGTCAACAACCTGAGAATAAAAGCCATTTAATGAAATAAAATGCAAGCACTACAGCATATTGCTTCTGTAATATGCTGTAGTTTTCTGTTGTTTCAGGGTTTTTCTTTTTTTTCTTCCTATTTTTTTACTTTTGGCATTGAGTTTGCCAAAAAATTAGGACTAGTTCTATGCTGAAGTAGACAGATAAACAGGTAAACTAAACAAAATATATATTTCAGAAAATTGAGAACACCATTTATTATAACGTACATCATTTTTAGTCACCCTTTAAAAAAATACTTCTAAGTAAGCTTTTATCACTTAAAATTGTTTCATTATGTAGTCAATAAATGATTACTTAAAGACAGTTACATATGCGTTTTTATCTTGCACAATAAAATAAATACACACAGAAGTATGTGTATATATATGAAAATGTGTATATGTACATACATATGTATATGTATATATGTGTATATATAAGTATATATAAATGGAACAATTTGCTTATGATATTTCTCAAACTTCTTGAGCAATGTCGTTTTTGTGTGAATTTATTTCCCATCATTCTGGCCTTCACCACGGGACATATTTTCTCTCAACCTGATTTCATAGTTCGAACAATTTCCCTTCAGTAATTTTCATCAGTTGCTTTATCATATTTTACTTGTTAACCAACTGGAACTCAGCTTTAACATCCAAAAAGACATCATATCCTGCCTATTTTTCTGGCTTAATTGTGAGAAAATAACACCTCTGTGTGACCCGAATTTCACTGTGGTTTCATTTTAAAAACTGTAAAACTTTCTTGCTGATATGCAACTCCTATTCCCTTCATAGGGTAATAAAATACCACATACACACATACTTTAAAAAAGAAACTTTTTTCCCTGGGATCTGAGTTAAATGATATGTAGTTTATGACTCATAATAGAGGCTATTTTTTTATTTTATTATGAATGATGTTGGCTATATGCCCATGTGCCCAAGCCTCCGTGATCTGCTAGGGCCATTTTGCCTTCATTAGTTTCCTAGATTTACCATTTTGCTTCCATGAACAAAAATATTTTTGTATCAATCCAATACGAAGGATTATCCAGGCATTGCCTTTCCTGGAAATCCCTCTACGCCAAGATGGGAGGACAGACATCAACCTTCTGAGTTCTCGGGAACCTCAGCCAGCTCACTTTCACCTTCACGCTAATATGACCTTGAGTGGCCTCCACTGTGGCCACTGTGTCTTTAGCATGGCACTTCCATTTCGATTATAGAAATGCTTAGAGCAATTGTCTTGGCAAGAACAAGTCCTAAGGACCCCTCTCTCATGTAGACTCAACTTGGACATACTTCATTTCTGTCATCATACTGTTAATCTCACCTAATGTGTCTCTAAAACACAATTTTATGTTTCTGATATTTTCATTAGGTGAAAGAAGTTCAACTAATTTCAGACCATGGTGTCTTACAAACATTGTGATCAGAACTTTACCCACCTCATTAACAAGAATAAAATCAGCATCCAAAACAGACAAACAAACAAAAATGTGAGTGCTCTATCTAGTCCATGAGCACCTGGCTGATGTGGTGAGTGAGGCTCCAGCTGTGCTCTGGTGGCTTTAAGCCAAGCTGAGGCAGATGGGACACTCTCTTTTTAGCTACAGTAGGCATAGTGTTGGCAAAAGACTTCAGTAGCAATCCTCCTTGTCAACAGGTCTGCTCACTCTCCGACAAGAGCTAAGACATGAGCATGAATGAAAGATGGAGGACAATTTGATAGAGTCCATAGGGAAAAGAAACTCTCAGTTTAATAGACAGTATTATAAATATTATAATAGAATTGTTAGTGAGAGCAGACTGAAAAGCAGCTGGGTTGCAGCAGTCGAAAACGCGGTAGCCTCGGGCTTGAATATGAGAGCGCACAGCAGAAGGAACTTTACATTCAGTGTTGTTTTCTATACAGAACCGATGGAGCTGGAGAAAAAGGACAGTGTATTCTGTTAATGACTCAAGGGAGAAGCGTGTCTCATTCCTCAGCAAGGCTTACCCACTGTTTGCTTCTAAGGAACAGTAGAGACGGTATCTGAGCAACTCTCTTTTGACAAGTGCGTCTCTGGTTGAAATATCGAGAACTGCCGGGCACGTCTCCTGAGGGAAGAAGGGAACTTGAGAAATCTTAACGGTACTTTCTGAGATATAAAAATCTTTCAGGTCCCTCTGAACATGGCTGTGAGAGGATGAGTGAGAGAGCATGTGGCACAATTATTCTGCACTGATGTTCGGCTCAGCAGCTTATCTGCATACACACGTGTGAAGTCATCGAGGCTGTGCTAATATGAAAAGGTCAGCTAGGTCTCTTACATCCCGTGAAAACAACAGAAACAAAGTGCTATTCAAAACCATACTTATACTATAGGTTACTAAGCAACTTCAGACACATTTTCTGCCTTATTTTTCTTAAGTCCTTTAAGACCTTGAAAATGAGAGGGACGGATAAGTCAATTAGGGTCTTCAGTGTTGAGAGAAAGCCATTTAAATGGATAGGCAGATTCATGAAAAACATTTTCTGCTGATAGATAGTCCTTATACTGTGGCCCACATGTGATAGGACAAGGTGTTAGATGCTATACCACATGCACAGTAGGGAGGGATTTGAAGGCTGATGAATTGTAATATAAAATTTTTCTTCTGTTTGAATTAAAACAGAAGTATTGGCCTGTGAAATATAACCATTTTTGCCATAGTTTTAAGACTAAGAAAAAAAGTGATAAAATTTTGAAAGCAAAATTTTAGGAAAGGCCACCGAAAAGGAATTGTTCCTTGGGAAGCAGCTTCCTTAGAAACAATTTATCCTGAAGCCATTCCTTTTACTCAAAATAATGTCCCCATGGAGAAGGACCTGCCCCGGAAGCTAAACTGATGAATTTGAGTCCCGACAGACTTAAGAACTAGATGATTAGTGTGAGCAGATGGACCAGTGAGGTTCCTGCCAGCGCAGCTAAGGTGGCTAGAAAGACCAGAAACATCAGAGCAGAGGTTACGTGACTCAGATGGAGACTCTGGACACAGCCTTCCAGTGACACATGAGTTCTCCAGCTTTGCCCACCCAATGGCAGCTTGGTTATGAGAAAGTGCAACCATTAAGTACAGATATAAAGTGCAGCTCAAGAAGATGCCACAAGTTGTTTTTGCAGATTGGTTAACGTTGGATGGAAAACTAAGAACAGAATGTTTTTTAAAAAATATTTACCCTAGGAGGGTAAAGCACTGAGCTTCAAATTAACAGAATTCTCTCAATTCTATTTGTTAAAGAGATCAATGGTTTTTGAATGTGACAGAATTTTAAAATACTGAATTCCTACTGTTTCACAGATGCTTTACCAAATTTTAAAGAAAAGCCGATCTTACCCAAGTTGTCTCGTTAAACTTGTTACCCAGCTCATTTCATAAGCTCATATGACATTCATTTCAAAACTAAAGACAACGTAAAAGTATCACATATAAACATAGATGCAAGTATACACTAAAATACTAGCTAAAAAAATCCAGCAATGTATTTGTTAAATCCTATTCAATCATTAGAGTACGTACTAGTAACGCAAGAATGATTCGACACAATGAATTGTAAAATATACTTTGTCACAATAATAGACTACAGAATAAAATTACATCTTTCTCAGTAGATGCAGGAAAATATATATTAGAGCGTAACTGCCAATTTATGATTTTAAAATGTCTCAGCACACAGGGCATTTCTTTAACTGGGTAACAGTTACATACCAAAAATGTATGCCCAATACTGAATGGAAAAATAATTGAAAACCCATTTCGGTTGGCTACAAGAAAGACAATACACATCTTAGAAAAATAAAAAAATTTCACGGTTTAAAAAAATCCCCCTGGAAATTTGGTTGGAAGTTCATTATATTTATATATGTTCATTGGAGATAAAAAGATATGTTTATATTAAGTCATTCCAAAAAAATGATAGATTCGCTCTATTTTGAATTTTGTTGCTATTATTTACCCTATAAAGTTACTTTTTATCATTTGTATAAAAATAGATGATGTGTTAGGTGATACATTGACACTATGTGACAATCTCATTTCTAAAGTTTTTTCTCCAGTAATTTTTAACATCTATTGATGATTCTTGACAGAAAGGTTTTAAAATGATATCTTTTCTAGTATTCTTCATTTATCAGTTTATATTCTTATGTGAAGAGAGTCTTTTCACTCACTCTTTTATTTTTCATGGAGGAATTTTCATATATTGTCTATATATATTAAGTAGATACAATGTTATAATTTGTCCAATTAGACATGTCCTCTAAAGAAAATAAGTAGAAAAATAGACTTGAATATCTGCCCACTCCGTTACACTTTTTATCCCTATAGCCTCTTTTATTGTTAATTATCTTGGTTATATGTCACATGCATTTATTCCTCATTAAGATTAAAATTTTTGTAAGCACTGATCAACTTACCTGTCTATATTACCTGGATAGATTTGTCACAAGTAAGGCCTGGTGGGTGCTCAGAAAATATGTAATGAATAATTAATTTTCAAATAGCTTTGATAAGCAAATGGATGACATTTCAAAATCTTCTACCAAACAGTAAGTCGTAGTGTTTTTACTTTTAAAATAGTTCCATAATTCTGTAAATAATAATGATAAACATAAAAAGTCTAAATAAATACAATAGGAAAGAATGAATAGAGGTAGAAGAAATTAGTCTCATCACAGAAATCAAGGCCTTGCCAACTGGAGAATACCAAAAAGAAGGTTCTTCATAAAAATGTTAGTCAGCATAAGTTGGTAGGTAGTTGACAGTGGAGGGAAGAAAGAAAAGAAATATTGAAGAGAAACTTAAATGTTAGTCTTCTTAGAAAATCCAGTGCGTTCAGCAAATTGTGCTTCTGTATTGAAAAATACAATCTACTTCCCAGTCTAAGTGATGTAATATAAATAATAACAAAGAAAAAAGAACTGTTAAATTTGAATCTTCATTTGCCTTTAAAAACCAATAAAGGAAAAAAGTGTGACATTATTACAAATCTCAAAGCAGATGAAGCTACACTAATGAATGGTATCTGCAAATATTAAAGGATTGAGGATCCTGAAACTTTTTCAGAATAATATTTTTAATTAAATACAAAAAAGTACAAAGATCACAGAGAAAATTATGAAAGTGTCATCAAGCATTTTAGAATATATATTTATGATAGAGTAACAATATGCTCCTTGGTTAACACATTAAATAACAAGAAGTACAATTAAAATAGGCAGGACAAGGTTAAAGCTTATTTTTTTAAAGAGGGCTCAATATGAAAACTACAGTTGCTTTTCCTAAATAAGAACATTAAAACGCTGGAGTAGATTTTGACAAGGCAACATGCATGTCACATTGGACAGCCAAATGTTCAATATTTTTTTTTAAAGGTACAAGGCTTAAAAATGCCCATTCCAACGGATTTATCGTTGTAAATGTAATTAAAGTTTCTGTGACTTGTTTTGTAGGATAAGGACTGACTGCTCTCAAAGAACATCAGAATTCTCCAAGACTTTTTGACTTAAACTCCACTGTGAGAACATGTGCCATCATCATTTGGTGGCTAAATGACCTCTAGGCACAGGGTTGCAAAAGTTGACCAGTCAGGAACTGTAAGACTGCGATCACATGAAATAATTGCAATTTGTAATAGTTACAAGCAAAAATAAAATTTTGAGATATCTATAATAAGTATAATGTGTAGGAAAATATCCAGGATTTCTGTCAATACCAACACCACAGTTAAAGCTCAGTACCATTGAGAGTTTTTGCCTATATTCTAATAGGAGGAAATGCTAAATTTCCCATAAAGATATCGTCCTTACAGATTAATGAAAATCAAGGCAGACTATTTTTCCATACAAGTTCACAAAAATCCAAAACTCTATCCTACCCCTTTGGCAGACCATAGATCAAGGTCTAGACCCAGATAATGTATTATCCCAGGGTATTAATAAAACTTACACTAGTATTAGTAATAGTAGTAATAACCATAGCAGTAAGAAAACATTAGAGTATATTAATATCTTCTCAATAAGCACCATGAGATATGTATAGGCATTATTTTCACTTCACAGTTGAAGAAAGTGAAATTTAGATGGAGCAACTCAGCTTAAACTAGTGGAAGTCAGAGTTAAAACTGAACCATTACAGTCAAAATCAATATTTTACCTAGGGATGAAACCATGAAACACTATATACATAAATAGATGCAATGAATATGCATGTGTGTGTGCACGTGTGTGTGCATGTGTGTGTATGTGTGTGTGTGTGTTAGTTGTATAAATCTTCCAATAGGGCCTCATACTCAATGCATAGGGGATGATTGGATAAACAGTAGGAAAGGCTAGGTGGAGACCTTGGGGTGAGAAATAAGATAGTATATTATGACACAGGGAGAAGAATTAAGCAATTGAGCAAAAGAGGGTAAAAACTGTTTTTTGTGTCGGAAGCAAAGATAAGGGTTATTGGATACTGGCAGCAACTAACTAATCGTTGACCTAAAAATTGGATGAGAGGTACATTCCATACTTGATGTATCACTTCTCTCCCACGTGCAGAACATGGTTTCAATCAT
>NW_024351073.1:18689039-18710450 GCF_902729225.1 Pteropus medius | reverse complement strand
GAGAACTGCCGGGCACGTCTCCTGAGGGAAGAAGGGAACTTGAGAAATCTTAACGGTACTTTCTGAGATATAAAAATCTTTCAGGTCCCTCTGAACATGGCTGTGAGAGGATGAGTGAGAGAGCATGTGGCACAATTATTCTGCACTGATGTTCGGCTCAGCAGCTTATCTGCATACACACGTGTGAAGTCATCGAGGCTGTGCTAATATGAAAAGGTCAGCTAGGTCTCTTACATCCCATGAAAACAACAGAAACAAAGTGCTATTCAAAACCATACTTATACTATAGGTTACTAAGCAACTTCAGACACATTTTCTGCCTTATTCTTCTTAAGTCCTTTAAGACCTTGAAAATGAGAGGGACGGATAAGTCAATTAGGGTCTTCGGTGTTGAGAGAAAGCCATTAAAATGGAAAGGCAGATTCATGAAAAATATTTTCTACCGATAGATAGTCATACTAGGTGTTAGATGCTATACCACATGCACAGTAGGGAGGGATTTGAAGGCTGATGAATTGTAATATAAAATTTTTCTTCTGTTTGAATTAAAACAGAAGTATTGGCCTGTGAAATATAACCATTTTTGCCATAGTTTTAAGACTAAGAAAAAAAGTGATAAAATTTTGAAAGCAAAATTTTAGGAAAGGCCACCGAAAAGGAATTGTTCCTTGGGAAGCAGCTTCCTTAGAAACAATTTATCCTGAAGCCATTCCTTTTACTCAAAATAATGTCCCCATGGAGAAGGACCTGCCCCGGAAGCTAAACTGATGAATTTGAGTCCCGACAGACTTAAGAACTAGATGATTAGTGTGAGCAGATGGACCAGTGAGGTTCCTGCCAGCGCAGCTAAGGTGGCTAGAAAGACCAGAAACATCAGAGCAGCGGTTACGTGACTCACATGGAGACTCTGGACACAGCCTTCCAGTGACACACGAGTTCTCCAGCTTTGCCCACCCAATGGCAGCTTGGTTATGAGAAAGTGCAACCGTTAAGTACAGATATAAAGTGCAGCTCAAGAAGATGCCACAAGTTGTTTTTGCAAATTGGTTAACGTTGGATGGAAAACTAAGAACAGAATGTTTTTTAAAAAATATTTACCCTAGGAGGGTAAAGTGCTGAGCTTCAAATTAACAGAATTCTCTCAATTCTATTTGTTAAAGAGATCAATTCTATTTGGTAAAGCGCTGAGCTTCAAATTAACAGAATTCTCTCAATTTTATTTGTTAAAGAGATCAATGGTTTTTGAATGTGACAGAATTTTAAAATACTGAATTCCTACTGTTTCACAGATGCTTTACCAAATTTTAAAGAAAAGCCGATCTTACCCAAGTTGTCTCGTTAAACTTGTTACCCAGCTCATTTCATAAGCTCATATGACATTCATTTCAAAACTAAAGACAACGTAAAAGTATCACATATAAACATAGATGCAAGTATACACTAAAACACTAGCTAAAAAAATCCAGCAATGTATTTGTTAAATCCTATTCAATTATTAGAGTACGTACTAGTAACGCAAGAATGATTCGACACAATGAATTGTAAAATATACTTTGTCACAATAATAGACTACAGAATAAAATTACATCTTTCTCAGTAGATGCAGGAAAATATATATTAGAGCATAACTGCCAATTTATGATTTTAAAATGTCTCAGCACACAGGGCATTTCTTTAACTGGGTAACAGTTACATACCAAAAATGTATGCCCAATACTGAATGGAAAAATAATTGAAAACCCATTTCGGTTGGCTACAAGAAAGACAATACACATCTTAGAAAAATAAAAAAATTTCACGGTTTAAAAAAATCCCCCTGGAAATTTGGTTGGAAGTTCATTATATTTATATATGTTCATTGGAGATAAAAAGATATGTTTATATTAAGTCATTCCAAAAAAATGATAGATTCGCTCTATTTTGAATTTTGTTGCTATTATTTACCCTATAAAGTTACTTTTTATCATTTGTATAAAAATAGATGATGTGTTAGGTGATACATTGACACTATGTGACAATCTCATTTCTAAAGTTTTTTCTCCAGTAATTTTTAACATCTATTGATGATTCTTGACAGAAAGGTTTTAAAATGATATCTTTTCTAGTATTCTTCATTTATCAGTTTATATTCTTATGTGAAGAGAGTCTTTTCACTCACTCTTTTATTTTTCATGGAGGAATTTTCATATATTGTCTATATATATTAAGTAGATACAATGTTATAATTTGTCCAATTAGACATGTCCTCTAAAGAAAATAAGTAGAAAAATAGACTTGAATATCTGCCCACTCCGTTACACTTTTTATCCCTATAGCCTCTTTTATTGTTAATTATCTTGGTTATATGTCACATGCATTTATTCCTCATTAAGATTAAAATTTTTGTAAGCACTGATCAACTTACCTGTCTATATTACCTGGATAGATTTGTCACAAGTAAGGCCTGGTGGGTGCTCAGAAAATATGTAATGAATAATTAATTTTCAAATAGCTTTGATAAGCAAATGGATGACATTTCAAAATCTTCTACCAAACAGTAAGTCGTAGTGTTTTTACTTTTAAAATAGTTCCATAATTCTGTAAATAATAATGATAAACATAAAAAGTCTAAATAAATACAATAGGAAAGAATGAATAGAGGTAGAAGAAATTAGTCTCATCACAGAAATCAAGGCCTTGCCAACTGGAGAATACCAAAAAGAAGGTTCTTCATAAAAATGTTAGTCAGCATAAGTTGGTAGGTAGTTGACAGTGGAGGGAAGAAAGAAAAGAAATATTGAAGAGAAACTTAAATGTTAGTCTTCTTAGAAAATCCAGTGCGTTCAGCAAATTGTGCTTCTGTATTGAAAAATACAATCTACTTCCCAGTCTAAGTGATGTAATATAAATAATAACAAAGAAAAAAGAACTGTTAAATTTGAATCTTCATTTGCCTTTAAAAACCAATAAAGGAAAAAAGTGTGACATTATTACAAATCTCAAAGCAGATGAAGCTACACTAATGAATGGTATCTGCAAATATTAAAGGATTGAGGATCCTGAAACTTTTTCAGAATAATATTTTTAATTAAATACAAAAAAGTACAAAGATCACAGAGAAAATTATGAAAGTGTCATCAAGCATTTTAGAATATATATTTATGATAGAGTAACAATATGCTCCTTGGTTAACACATTAAATAACAAGAAGTACAATTAAAATAGGCAGGACAAGGTTAAAGCTTATTTTTTTAAAGAGGGCTCAATATGAAAACTACAGTTGCTTTTCCTAAATAAGAACATTAAAACGCTGGAGTAGATTTTGACAAGGCAACATGCATGTCACATTGGACAGCCAAATGTTCAATATTTTTTTTTAAAGGTACAAGGCTTAAAAATGCCCATTCCAACGGATTTATCGTTGTAAATGTAATTAAAGTTTCTGTGACTTGTTTTGTAGGATAAGGACTGACTGCTCTCAAAGAACATCAGAATTCTCCAAGACTTTTTGACTTAAACTCCACTGTGAGAACATGTGCCATCATCATTTGGTGGCTAAATGACCTCTAGGCACAGGGTTGCAAAAGTTGACCAGTCAGGAACTGTAAGACTGCGATCACATGAAATAATTGCAATTTGTAATAGTTACAAGCAAAAATAAAATTTTGAGATATCTATAATAAGTATAATGTGTAGGAAAATATCCAGGATTTCTGTCAATACCAACACCACAGTTAAAGCTCAGTACCATTGAGAGTTTTTGCCTATATTCTAATAGGAGGAAATGCTAAATTTCCCATAAAGATATCGTCCTTACAGATTAATGAAAATCAAGGCAGACTATTTTTCCATACAAGTTCACAAAAATCCAAAACTCTATCCTACCCCTTTGGCAGACCATAGATCAAGGTCTAGACCCAGATAATGTATTATCCCAGGGTATTAATAAAACTTACACTAGTATTAGTAATAGTAGTAATAACCATAGCAGTAAGAAAACATTAGAGTATATTAATATCTTCTCAATAAGCACCATGAGATATGTATAGGCATTATTTTCACTTCACAGTTGAAGAAAGTGAAATTTAGATGGAGCAACTCAGCTTAAACTAGTGGAAGTCAGAGTTAAAACTGAACCATTACAGTCAAAATCAATATTTTACCTAGGGATGAAACCATGAAACACTATATACATAAATAGATGCAATGAATATGCATGTGTGTGTGCACGTGTGTGTGCATGTGTGTGTATGTGTGTGTGTGTGTTAGTTGTATAAATCTTCCAATAGGGCCTCATACTCAATGCATAGGGGATGATTGGATAAACAGTAGGAAAGGCTAGGTGGAGACCTTGGGGTGAGAAATAAGATAGTATATTATGACACAGGGAGAAGAATTAAGCAATTGAGCAAAAGAGGGTAAAAACTGTTTTTTGTGTCGGAAGCAAAGATAAGGGTTATTGGATACTGGCAGCAACTAACTAATCGTTGACCTAAAAATTGGATGAGAGGTACATTCCATACTTGATGTATCACTTCTCTCCCACGTGCAGAACATGGTTTCAATCATGAACATGAAAGACCGCACTGTCCTGTCATGTCACAACACAATGCTAATTGAGTTGCCTTGGCAACGTCAAATCAACATCGCAAGTTTGGGAAGAAAGCTTTGTTGTTGTTGTTGTTGTTATTGTTGTTCAGTTTTACGTAATGTTATTTATCAAAATAAGATAAATATGTAAGAAAATTCATAGATTTTTTTTTCTACCTGTCTAGTATATATGTCTTTATGGTATTTCTCACCAAGGTGCTGGATGGTTAAGTATGTGTTAGATATATTAAACATTTCGCCACCTGCAAAAGATGTTTACTCCAAACTTTGGTGATGGCACCTGGCGGTTTTCCTAATTTGGGAGTAATCTAAAAATAATTTGATCATGAACATCACTTAAGCTGTATGTAGGAGGCAATATTATTTGTAAGAAAAAAAATAATTATCGAACAGCACGCAAATGATGTGCCTCTCTAGCTAAAACACCTGAATCTAGTTACAGCTCTCTCTTTACTGCATCTCCGAAGACCAAACAAAAATAGTGATGTTTTTAATTATCCTTATTGCAACCCACATTAAATAAGAATGTGTCCCAGAAGGCTGTGCAAAATTTGCACATATATAGAAAATCGATTTTACAATCGGAGACCTATAGGTTTTCTAGGAAAGAAGAACAAGACTAAAACAAATGTAATTCTTATAAAAACTGAAAAATATTTATTTTTCTTGTTTATAATTAATGTATCATCCATCTATAAAAGAATGCATATTAAATTACAAAAACAAAACATAGAGTGTATATTTTATACGTAGCTTATCATTTTCTGTGTACAAATATATTTAACAGGTATGAGGCACAATGAAAACGAAATTTTAGGCCTGCCTTTTGCACAGCTAATTTACATAGCTAAAAAGTTCTGCAAATAAAAATATAATACTTCAAATTTTTCAAAAAGAAGACAAGACAATGGAATTATCTAATATGATTATACACTCCAAAGAATGAGTTAATAAATTGCTGGAGAAACACATTATTTAGTGAAATGGAGGAGATCAGAAAAGTTAAATTAAAAAAAAAATTTAAGTTTAAGTCATTCAGTCTGGAAATAGAGTAGGAAAGAGAAAAAGGGAAAATAAAAGAACATTCATAAGCATCCGAATATAATTTTTAGCCTTATGCATTTATTACTTTTGATATTATACATTTTTAAAATTTAGCAAATATACTAAGTTCCTCTTTTTCTTAAGATTTCTGTCCAAAATCTACCTCTTCTGGTGGCAGGCACTGATTGACACTGTTGCCACGAAGTATCCTTTTCTTATGCATAAACATCGATAGCCAGGTTAGGCAATGAAATTTTGTTAATTGTCAAGGACACAGGTGTTGACACCTTATACCAGGATAGTAGTGGTGGGGCAGTAATTAGTAGATATATGATGAATACATTTTAAAGGTGTAGCTGACAGGATTTCTGAAATAGACTGTGAGAGAGAATGAGAATAGTCAAAGTTGCTTCCAATGGTTTTGACCAAGGTGACTGGAAGAATAATTTTCCATGGCGAGAAAGTCAGGAAGGAGATTTGTAGGATAGGAAATTGCAACAAATTAAAGGCGACCGCAAATTCCTCGGCATTTATATGATTGAGAGGAGGGTCTATGCCCTTCCCCTTGAACCATGGTGGGCTCTGTGGCTGAACTCAGAATATGGTACATGTAACGTCTGCCAGTTTCGTGGGCCACGCCTTAAGGGCAGTCTCTCTGGGCAACTTTCACTTTGTTTCTTGGACCACATGCTTGGAACCTGAAGCACTTTGTAAGAAGTATGACGACTCTAGGCTGCCCTGCTGCAAAAAAGTCCAAGGCGTGGGGAGAGAACAAGAGAAATGAAACATCAAGAAGATGGAGAGAGAGACAGAAACAGAGAGAACCAAGGTGCCAGACATGTATATAAGACACTAAGTTTAGTAGCAGTTCACCACAGGACAAAAAATTATCAAAACAGGAATCAAGAGCTGAGTTTATACATGGCGATTTTGAGTTGCCCATAAACACTCAAGTGTCACTGTTCCCAAGCTTTTGGATTTTTGATAAATGTTTTTCTGAGAATTAAATGTGATAATATATGCAGAGAGCCTAGTTAAGTGCCTCCATGTTATAAATCACTTAACAAATCTTAAATGGTTTTCAGTTTTTCAAGTTACCTAACAGCCATGGACAAAGGAAATTATTTACGTTATATATCAGAATGCTGTATAAATTTTATAATAATTAAATCATGCAGAGAGGTAGAGGAAAAAAGAAAAATAAATTAACAGTACATGCATTAATATCATCCTTGTTTATAGTAGATAGTAGATTTTTTTGAATGTGATAGTCCATAAAGTAAAAATTTATGCGCATTAAATCTTAAAGGTTAACCTCTAAAAAAATTAACATAATATCTCTAAAGAAGAAGAGGACAAAATTGGTGGCCTATCAAAAGCATGATAATTTGTACTTTTTATAGCAGAAAATCAGTGTGTTCATAGGAGTTTTCGATCACTCCCCAAACTAATTACCATACACTAATGTATGTGTTTGTGTGTGTGTATAATGGGAAACAACATAGACTGTGTAATCTATTTGTAGAAATAATATTAAATATATATTTTTTCACAAACCAGAAATAAATTTTGAAAAAATATGCAGTTAATTAGTAAGTTGTAGGGTAAAGAGAAACAAGAAAACTTCTTATAATTTTATTTTCATAAAATTTTGCAATTTCAAATGAAGACTTTATAAAGTAAAATAAATGTAAAATTAATTATTACTCAACATATTTCTAAAACATGTCTCAACTCTCATCCACTAAATAAAAATAAATATGCCTACATTCTACTTAAAATTATGAAGTACCTATTTATAAATGTATCTTTTAAACAAATCCCCTCTGAGATAATTAGAAGCTTCTTTTCTTATTCTGTAAATCTTTATGATTCTAGTTTATCCAAAGTTATTTTAAGTCAGCATAATATGAATCCTCTCAATAAAAATAATGTAACATGCTATGCTTTAGAATTTTATTCTTGGGCTTTCTGAGTAGACTGGATATCTCAAATCTGTCAGAACTAGAGGTTCAGGGAGCTATAGTTGGTGTCTCCATTTTCTCCTTTCCTTTCTAATTTCACTCAAAGATTGCCCTTTTGACCACCACTGCCACCCTCAGCCATGAGCAATACATCATAAATCACAATTTAAAAAGAGAAAGCTTTCTACCTGCTATACTACTGTACGGAAACTAAGTCTATTCAAGTATGATGAAACACAGAATTATTTTGATTACTTAAATCATGTGGGCCCCCAAGTATAATACTTTCCACTAAAATATTTAGAAAATTGAGTCAAAAGTGTTATTTTTTAAAGTACCTGAATGTGGCATATATGATTTGTTTGTTTTTTTTTTTTTTTGCTAAAACTGCCCTTTCTTGGCTCATCTCTTAGTTCTTCGTGTATATGTGACTTAACCTCATTTTATTATGTTTACTTTGCTTTACACAAAACTTCTACCTCGTGATATCATTAATCATTTATTTCTATTATAACTATTATTATTGATTATTTGGCTTATGTTTTCTAACCAGAAGGGACTAGAAACAAACACATTGGCAAGTAGATGAATCTGTAGTCTTTACAGTGACATATCCTGAGGGTAGAATCACTCAATAGTCCTTTTGAGGCACTGTCAGATTATTTGTCAAAGAACTAAGCCATAGAAAATTCTGTCACTAGTTTGACCTAAATATATTTTATGAAAAAAAATAGATTTAAGCAAAGGAAGGCTAAGAAATTTTTTGCACTGAAAAAAAAATTTAGTTCAAAAAACTAATGCCATGCCATAGATGTTTTATTAAAATTCCGTCAAAGTCACATTTTCTTCTTCTGCCCTGCCTTCTTTATCTTTGTAGCATATGCGTTATAACCTACTATGTGTAAGATGTGCTCCATCTGTCACAGTCCTTGGGGAAGCTTTTTGTGGTCTAATATTTGAGACATTCTAATCCATCACCATGAAGAAACTATAATGCATTTAGTGCATCCCTTCTCTGGGGACAGTACTGTAACTTGACAAGGGGGTACGGAATGACCCGAAAGGTCCTTTCCATCTCTGGCTTTCATGGTGTGACACTGAGCAGTGGTTGTCTGCCTTCTCAGGATGATCAGGCAGTTTCACAGGTAGACAAGCAGTCATTTAGGTCTCAAAAAGGTAATAACTCACAACTCAATAGAATCGAGCAAAATACGAAAGCTGTATGAGATTCTGATAATAGGTATCGTCCACTTCAAGAATACTTCAGCATGATGGATGTTCCATCACTTGGTCATGTTAAACTGTTGTTACAAGTTAGGAAGACTGAGTACTAGGGAGGAAAAATAACCAGAGGGTTTGAACTGCATTCCTAATTCCTGACATTTTAAAACAAACCACAGAACAATCCTCGTGAATTTGCTAGCTTGAGCGCTCTGAAGGGAGTTATAAAGGGAGATTCTGACAAGGAAGAAGAATCACATGTGGAAACACAGAGCAATTACAGGCATTACTAACTTGAAATAGAAAAATCGAGCCCAGCTGCTTTGCACTGACCACTAGGGAAAGATCTGGGTTTCTGTCGTCTACCGCAATTCTTGGCAAATATCATCAGTATCTAATACATGTTTCTATGCCTAGTAATTAAAAACCAACACGTTCCAAGCAGTTGCACAGAGGCTAAGGTCAAAACACTATGTTCAGACAGCTGAACTAGCTCAGCTGCATTCCCGAAGACAACTGCTTTTCATAATTAGGCTTTAAACAGTGTAATATGAAGAATAACCGCTCCCACCTCCTCAGGCTCATTCCACTACAGTCACAATGTGCTGGAATGGGATTTTCTTGGAACTGAGACAAAGTATCAGCAACATGACCTAGAAGCCATATTGGAAAGGAAATTACATCGGAAAATCTATTACTGCTTTCTCTTTATGTATGTTCCTTCTCTTTATTCTGCCTTTATTGCCCATCTTTATCTTGTAAGTAAAATTCATGACAAGCACTCCTTACCACCTTTATTATTTATTACCAAGCACACACAATTCTTTTATGATCTGGTGTATTAATTCAATCAATAACTACGCTTACTTTGTATCCCCCTCGTGTCACACACGAGTAACACATGGTGGTAAGGACATGGTCCTTACAGATAGGACAGAGAGCTCACACTGGGAGAGACAGAGTTATATCACCGAACGTATACGCACATGTGTCATAGTGCACACAGGAACAAGGGCACACACATTCCGAAGGTCAGAAAAGGTTGCCTAGGAAAAGTACATTCAACTCTGAGACCAGAAAAAAATGAGTTGGAATTATCTAGGTGAAGCAAGAGTAGATCTTCTCTCAGATATTTGGAATAGGAAGTGCAAAATGTGGAAGGTAAGAAAAAATATCATATTCTAGGACTTACTATAGTATAGCTTTTACCCAAATATTTCACCCAAATATATCTTCCTGCCTCTTAAAATACATCACTTCCCTTAGCTCCATCCACTGCTATTCTCTGTGTTTTCCTGTCTAGCCTTCTCAAGGACTTCTCGCTTGCAGTTAGCTCTTCTTCATCTGTTCATTTATTCCTCCCTTTCTTTGGAACCATCTAATTCATTACACACACCTTTATATTACCTATGGAAAAGAAAAATGAGACGAAAACTTCTCTTGATCCCCATGCTAAGAATTTTGATGTTATATGCTGAGGCTGGTGGATGACCAGGAAAGGATATTACGCAACTAAATATCAGGAAATTGACTCATTAAAAATGTCATCCTGGCTGCAGTGTACAGAATTGATTGGGAGGGTAAGATAGGAAGCAAGAAGCCTTATCGGGAGGCTGGCTAGTGGCCTTATCTGCACAGTGGCAGTGGGAAGAGGTATTAGATGAGGACCGAGAAGGAACAAAGAGAAGCATCGGAGGAGGTGGCTGGTTCAGATGACTGGCTCAGCCATTAACTGTGTTAAATTTGGGTGTCTGATGAATTTGAAAGTGCGGTTAATTAGACACGAGTATCCAGAGAATAAACTGGTAGAAATTTTGTAGTCTTTGGCCCATGAGGCCCAAACTTGAAATATTGGGAACTTGCACACATGCACACGTGCACACACACACACACACACACACACGATCACTTTGAAGGCACCAAAAAAAAATGGGGAGAAAGCTGTATGAGTAGTATCTATTAAGAGCGCTAACTATATACACCAACTTATATATAGTTTAATTTAAATGTTCTCAGTTCTTATTCTGGCTTTTAATTAACCACTTCATACTTAGAATACAATTTCCTCACATATAAAATAAAAGGGCTTGCCTACAGGATTATAAGATCTATATCACCTTCCAACTCTAAGATTCAAAGTATCTGACTCTCAGATCAATTTGTAAACCAGGGAGAAAATCCTACATTTAATTTAAGTAATGTCCCAACACCTCAACACGAGTCATCTGCCAATCTCATGATTTAAAATTCCAAGCAAAACTGGACCTTTCTTGAGGCCTCCTCATGGCTCTGTCTGAATTCACCTAGAAGCAATCCGGACACACCGGCCTGCTGCGTGCAAGCCAAAGGGTTCTCCAACCAGATTTTGATGATCAATGTCACCCCAATAACGTTTAATTTAAAAAAGAGAAAGTCTTCAGACAAACAGAACAGGTGCTGGAAGTCAGGCAGCAGCAGAATCGCAAGGGTGAGGGATAGGAGTTAAGGCCCATTGTTATATGCTCTGCTACAGAGCAGGAAAAATCAAAAACCAAAATCTTTGCTAGCTTAAAGCTGTAAGGACTCCAGGTCCTGGGGAAACAGAGGGAGGTTCTTCATAAACAGAAGACACTAGGACTGGCTCAGAAGCTCATCAGACTTTCACCGGTCATCACATAGCTTTGTGATTTGCATATATATGTCTTAGCATTTACCTTTGCCTTTTTATAAATAGGAATGTAGAGATCTGAATAGCAATTAAGATAAGAAAGAGTTATCAGAGGAGAGAAGATGCTATCCTTCTGGCTCTGAAGATGGAGAAAGTGGCCACGAGCCTGGGATTGCAGGTGGCCTCGAGACACTGGAAAAGGCAAGAAAACCCCTTTACCCCGGAGCATCTAAAAGGGACACACATCTGCCAACACTTTGATTTTAGCTCAGTGAAATGGATTTTGGACGTCTGACTTCAGAACTGTAAGATAATAAATCTGTATTGTTTTAAGCCTCTAAGTTCATGGTAATTTGTTAAAGCATCAACAGGGAACTAACATAACTTTCGTCTATTTTTTTAAACCTATATTCCTTTCCATCTTAAAACGTTCAAAAATGTTGCTTACCCTCACCTCACAGTAGTTCAGTACTTCAGTTTGCTCGTTTAAGAAACATTCATTTTAAACTCTCTCAATAAATAACCTATCATATATTAGGGAAACATTAGTTTTAAGATGATCTAAATTCCACATAGATAATGATATGAAGAACTGGATTTCTGCTCATTTTAGGAAACACTTTGCCATCCCGTTCCACATCCATTGACTTCCTATGATTTTTCTCATTCAAAGCAGAAAAAAGGGGTATATGGGAGAACGCTAGGCTACATTTTCATGGGGGGAGCTAAAGATAATTTAATATAGTGAAAAGCATTCCACAGACAACGTTCCTCTTTTTTAAAACAACTTTCCCCATCTTTACGAGAAATACGTAAACAAAAAAGGAATGGGTCTTCTTGTGAGTTTTGATGTTTAATTATTACTTGTAAGGACTGCTCTTTTGAAAATGGCCCCCGACAGAGACAAATTTCAGTTCCTAGGAGTGCTGCATAGGACCGCTTTAAAAAAAATGTTTGAATGCAGTGGTTTTTAATACAAGCGGTGTCATTCAGGCTGGGATGTTGCAGACACTCCCGTGCCACCTTTGCTACTTAGAGGCACTGCTGGTGGCAGTGTGGAGGCGCTGCTTGTGATAATGCAGATGGCACTGTCAGGAGCCAGATAAAATGTCCCTCTGCTCCCTCTGCCTTTCTTCTGCTACTGCTTCCCATTGGCAAACACTGTCAGAAGCCACTGGCAAGACAGTCATTGTCGCAGTCTTTCCCCATAATTGAGAAGAGGTGAGGAGTAACAAGTATCCTGCTGATGACAAAATACAGAAAATGTCTCCACAGCCAATAGGTCACAATTTTATGGACAACTAAAAGCTCTCTCTGAATTAATTTTACGTTTTCTCGTGGCTCATGTTTACTTTGTTTCTAAATCATCCATAGATGGATATTGGATACAAGCATTGCTCCATTACCATCACAAATTTTAAAGACACATTTTTTAAATTCATAAAAATCATATTGAACTTTTATTTTTAAAATATATAAACGGTTTTTGAGAGTCTGTGGTCATGTTAAAATTCCAGATATCACACAAAATTTATAGAGATTATTTAATCATATAACTATACCTTAAGAATACCACTTTGATCATCTGACAGTTATATTGACCAAAAACCTGATCTCTGCTAAAACAAGGAGAAGTTCATCAATCACCTTGACACGTCTATTAACTAGTCTCCACCAACCGGCCCCACCAAGATGCTGCCAGCATCTGAGGCCCTGGTGCAACTTCCAGCAGGCTTTGAGATTACAAAATGCTGGGATGAATGCCACTTCATTGTTTTGGTGTCCCCAGATTCAGACACTTTGTCTTAAGAAGAGCATTCAGAATATCGTTGTATTATTTTTGACTTCAAAGTTAATTTCAATACTTTCTAAAGCTTCTTGATAGTGTAGACTCTGAAAAAAGTCAAGTTAATCAGAGGATAGTTTTTAAAACTATTTACTAATTTTTTCCACTTAATACCATGGTATTACATTGAAAGATAAAAGTGCATATACATAGTGTATTTTTAATTAATCAAGTATATGTTTTTAAAATATTGGCGTTTTAATTAATAGTATAGATATTACTGCTCAGACAGATCCAGATTTGCACTTAATTTTTAATTTCTTAAATGACATTAACTTTTATACTGACCCCCTAAAATCAAATTTTAACAAATTATGAAAATCAATCTTAATAATTAGAGAAGTGCTAACAAACCTGATTTAATAAACATGAAAAAAGACTTCTTATAAGTACAGGCATTATAAACCACAAAAGTCATTAATGTGGGGGTTTGCAGTTAGTTCTAAATAGCTTTCTATTGTTTCGATTATTCTTTCAAATTTTAGGATTGTAGAGTCTACCAAATTTATAAATAATCCATGTACCAAAAAGCTTTCTTGGAAATCAGTTAAATGTTATATTTCTTGATTAATGTATCTAATGGAGATAAGGTACCTTTTTAATCCAGTTAATTTTATTAAAAGTATAATATAATTGAAGTTAAAAATATGTATCAATATAGAATGTTTAGGTAATCAAAGCAAAAGATATATATATACATATATACACACATATATATCATATGTATATATATATCATATGTATATAACTTTATTTACTGAGACACAAGACAAATTGAATTGTTTAAACCTAAGTATAAAATCACAAATCAGTTCAATAACTGCTGACTTATTTATTTATTCTTTTCTTTTTTCTTGTTTTCCAATGCAAATAACAAATGACAAGAGTCTCTGTCCAGTCATAATAGAAATTGCCTCTATTTCTCATTACCATCTTTGCTCACTCTTTAACAAAGATCATATTTTGTACCCTAAATTAAATACAAATTACTAATGTTCTTGACCTCACATTAGGCATGAAATAACCAGATAGCAACAACCTGAGATAACATTTCTATGGAGAATACTTAATGGCGTTGAGGAAAAAGGGGTGTGGCACTTTGCACTTGGGACTCGACGGTGTGTGTACTCCAGCAAAAAGGGTCTTTACTTATGAATGCCCTTCCGTTCCCACAGTCCACCGAGAACACTGGTCCACTGGAAGAAACACAGGCCCCAGAGAGCATGAAACCAATCTTACCGAAACTAGGTGTGACTGCCTTTGACAGTTGTCTTACAGTGAACTACCAGAAACTAAAACAACCTATGAGCGGTGAGGAGAGTCCTTTGGGAGAACCAGGCATCGCACTATAGAAATTTTGGGAAAAGATGACATAGGACACCCAAGTGTATCTTAGGAGCCAGAAGGCCAGCTTTATGCCAGACCCAGAACTCTTTGCTCAGCATAAGCAAAAGCTATTTGGAGAAAGGAACACAATTTTTTTTAAGACATGCACACTATATATCACATCATTTCCCAGAATTTTTTATCTGCCTTCTTTGTGATAAATTAAACATCTGAGCTTTCCTCTTACGATGCCTGGGTTTTCTGGTTAACTGTACTGAACACTCCAGTTACAAATGACTACTATGTATCCCCCATCCAGACAATTTCTGTTAAGCTTTTTAATGAAAACTAATTCTTAAAAAAAAAAAAAACGAAAATTTTTTAAGTTTCTCAAATACGAAATTATAATACTTGATATCCTCTTAGAAATTTCAAATGCCTCTCTTCACCACTGTTCCACTGTCCAATGGAAGTAAAGTTCTCTAGGCAGACACAATTTCTTGTCCAAACTTTTATCCTCAGCATATAGTATACCTGGTCCTCAAAAAATATCTTATCAGAGGAAAGTCATAAAGAATAGAAAGAACATGTCATAATATACACACACACACACACACACACACATACATTCACACATATTATATATATATCAGCTTTGCTATTAATTACCTGTGTGAAATTGGCTTGTTTACCTTTGGAAAGATAAGTGGATTATACAGAAATCTGTAAATCTCTTTTACCACTAACATTCCATGAGCTTGGGATGATTATTCACCATTAGGATCCTGAGTTCAAGATTCTGTGTGAGGAATGCCTCTTTAGAGATAAGAAATCCTACATCTTGATAATTGCTTGGAGCTTAGAAGATAATCTACACAAATTTAAAAAGAAATTTCTAGCTAAACACAAAAGCTAGGCCATGCATACTTATAGTCTTACTCTTGAAATTCTTCTAAAATGAAAGTAAATAAAATACAATGCCTACATCTTCAAAAACAAAAGGAATGAGGCCAAAAAAAAAAAAACCATCAGCGAACAAAAGATTTCAGCAAATATTCAGAAGACAGCAAGCTGATAAAACGGGAAAGTTTTCAGAGGTGAGAAACCGGGAGTGTATTCAGAGGCCAGCACTGAATGGAAAGCAAGATAATTTGGCTTTGCGAAGCTCTGGGTCCCAAAGAAAATGTAGATGAGCTGTGAGTCTGAAAACAGGGAGATTGGTAGAAAATTCTCACATAGATATAGCATTATATTCCCTAGTCCCTTCTAAAAAATGCTGCCTCAAAAGTTGAGATAACAATAAAGAGAGATAAAAATGCAAAGCATTTACTTTCCTTGCATGTCATGTTACAAATCAATTGACGAGTGGCGAACCAAGGAAATGGAAGACTGATAATCTAGTAAACAAGCGATTTAACAAGAAAAAGTGGCAAAGAAGAGGTCCACAATGACAACTTCGAGGCATGCCTAAAGCGAAATCAGTCCGGATGTAATTAGGAGTGTAGAATGTTCCATGGAGAAGGTCTCCGAGGGGAAATATGCCTTTGATAGATTATCTAATATGTTCCAATATATAGGGAGGAAAAGCATAAACAGGAAAGTGACAGATTTTATATAGTCTAAATAAAAATAGAGACATAGAAAATCATGTAGGTTAAAAAAATTTTACGTCAAAAAAATTGAACAAGAAAGTAAATGAAATCATAGCATACGCTTCTTTCTGCATTAAACACTGACATGATTATACTATAAATATTAGTTATTTAATTAAAAATTATATAAGATGTTTAAAAAGATACACAAGATATTATAAACAGAATTTGCTTCTGGATAGAGATAATGGAGCAGATTTTGGAAAGAATCCTTTTAAGATGTTTGCATATTTTCCATACAGTTATGTGAGAATCCCAAATAGCATGACACAGTTTTCTGTGCAGCAGACACCGAGGCGACAGCTAATAAGTCACAACCTGATAACTGTTAAAGATTTGCGGCATGATGGATATTCTAATTTCTCTTTGCTTAAAGGAAAAATGCATATGGTATTCGGCATTTAATGTACAGTTAATTAAATGCTTGGATAGTAATAAATAGATCCTTCAATTTGGAAACACCGAAAAGCAACTTTCTTGAATGTTGGCTTACAAGGATGCTACACATCCAAGTTTGGTGCTAGAGGCGGAAGGAAGATGGCACATTCTTGGTCAGACTGGAATCTATTTCCTTACTGTAAAGATCAGGAGAGAAAGAAGGAAGGCAGAGAGGGATGGAGGGAGGAAACATAGTTGTCAGAGGCCAGGTGCCAACACTTATCTCTGACAGGTAAAGTGGTTTAATTACTTCTGTGGGTAAAAAAGCCTGAGCGACTCTCAGTAATCCAGCTCACTGGAATCTGTAGAGACAGCTAATAGGTCATGATGTTTCTAGAAACATGATAGACAAGCAGCAGAATATAATGTTTCTTGACTTTTATCATTTAAAAACAATCTAGAGCTCGTACAAACTTCCAGTTACGAAATAAGTAAGCATGGGGATGTCAGGTAGAGCATGCCGACTTTCATTAATAAGGAACCGTATTCTGCCAACAGCCCGAATGGTCTTGGAAACGGATGCTTCCCCAAAGCTTCCGGAAAATCAGGCAACTCAGCCAACACCTGATGCACAAGGCACTGAGCACAAAACCCAGCAGAGCAGATCCTGGCTTCGGACCTCCAGAGCTGGGAGATCATAATTGCAGACTGTTGTTTTAAGCTGCACTTATCATTTGTTACGCAGCAAGAGAAAACTGATACAAGATAAAATCTAAATCAGCTCACTTTCATGTTGCAGAAGTAGCGATGTACAGTTACTATTTTGCCCTAGGATTATGTTAACTTCTCTACTCTCTGTTTTAGTATGTCATACAATAACCTCAATTGCCTTGATATTCCTCAGACAATCACATAATATCAATAGCATTATTCTAAGTTTACCTGTTAAGTAGGGAGTGGAAAATAATTTGGATGTCATATTAAGTCTCATACATACTGTAGGGTAAGAAAAACTCTAGAAAGATTTAGGAGCCTGCCATATCAGTGATGATTATTAAGGTCCAGAAGATTCTAATTAAGATAAAAACAAGTTATTTACCTCTTCATTCTCTTTAGATTTTGAAGGGGGGTGTATTGCATTTAAGAATATTTCTCGAACACTCTTAGTGAAGGACACAAAAGGATGAGACTTTCAAAGGGGACACAGAGCAGAAAAGGGCTTTGCAACAGGAGTAAGTTGAGGTTCAAGTTGCTCCATGGCCTATCTATGTGACTGTATGGATCTCATGTTGCTAGATGCATCAGTCATGGATAAAGATGCTGTTTGTAATCTCTGGAAAGCCCCAGCAGAAGAGATACAGCACAGATTCTTACAGCTCTGGATCAAGGCTCAGCCTTCTGCGTCAGAGAACTGTTCTCTGTTTAAAAAACACAATACAACACAACACAATCCAGAGCTCTTCCTCAAAAGGATAATATATATTATCTGCAAAGGAGAGGTCAGATGCAATGACTTGTTCTTCATCTTGGAAGGGATATACAACATGCTCGGACAACTGGAATCCTCAAAATTGAAGCAGGATTCTGAATTTTCAAGGTGATTTCCTGCCCTCTGGTACATGTATATCTTATTAAAATGTTAATATATATGTGTGTGTATATATAAATACATGTGGTATAGCTATATTTAACAGCTAAAAGAACTGCATCCTGATCACATGTGGAATTGCATGATATGATCGATATGGTTAACTACATGATATTTTATAGAATGGAGAGGCAATAAGGGTTGTCGCAGACTAGATAATGACAGAGAGCTAGAGAGCTGGGACAGCTATGAGGTAGGTCAGCGAATGGCCAGAAAATTGAAAGTTCACTGTTATTGGAGTCGTCCTTGACTAAAAGATATAGAGCGGTAAGAAAGAATTTTTCAGATTAACAATTCCATACAAGGCACCAAAAACTAGTAAAGAAAACACATCTAGAGCATCACCTTTATCATGGAGTCACTACATGATAAAGTAGATAGTAATCTAATGTCATTCTCCAAGGTCCGTCTCTTTTTTGCATAAACCAGACAGATTATTAGAATGAGAACGTGGTAGAAATCACCATACCTGCATCTTTCAAACCCTCGAAGGTGGCGCCGCGTTCTGCAGACCCTCTAGGAATGCAGGCTTGCTTTTGGTTAACTAGTTTTCCAGGCAAAGGCAAATCTAGTGGATTCCATCTAACTGGTTCTAGTATCATAGCTCTCACTCCACTTGTCAGGGAGCCGATATGAGAATTTTGGTTTTTGCTGGGCATGTTTATACTAAACTATGCATTCGGGAACTAGAAACTAACCACTGGATGTGTTCAGACAAAATAGGCTCACTGTAAGGTAAATTCCAGAAAAAGTCCATTATTTGCTTGGCCTTCTATACCTCTAACCTGACTATTTTCTAGGGACTAGAATCAGTAGAGAGCCAATTTCAAGTAATCTTTGAAAATATGAGGGATATATCCCTTTTCTCCCTTTATAGTCACCTCGGTAAGTAACTAAATTTTAAAGACAAGAAACTGAAATTACTCAAGTGAATCCTTGGGAATAATGGGTATTTGTGCTACTTCTATATCCAGACCTAGGTGTTCTATCTGTAATGGACACACCTTGAGATAACAGCTTTTGGTATAGGAATCCTACTGCACTTGGCAGATGGCAACCTATCCATGTAATGCATCTCTTCCAATCTTTCACTACAGCAATGCCTCTAAAAAGGTAGTGTGTTTTCAGTAGCTTTTGGATGGTGGAGGAAGACCAGCAGGTCCTATGGCCCTGGGCTCATTGCCACACCCCCTTGCTCTTTGAAGTTTAGCGAGCCCCTTGGTTTAAGCAATATTACCCAGTGTACTGTGCCATGAATCAACCTCTTTATAGTGGTGCAGGTGGAGGCCCTGCAGGCAGAAAAGGCAAACTAGGAGCTGAAAATGTGCTGATTCCAGAAAAGATTAATGGCCGCCACTCCCAGGGCACAGGAAGCCCAACGACACAATATAATCAATTTCCAACCCAGCAGCTAGTCGTGCAATGTCAGGGTTTCAGCCTTGGATTCCACTGCTGGCAGTTTACCTAGGTGAAGGGACAGTAGTTGCGCCGGACAATCTTAGGGAGAGAAGAAGCTATTTGAAACAGAAGGCATAATATAAGTTTTTCAGTGCGTAATATAAATAATCTGACTTCTTAACAGTGATGATTCAGAAACTAACGAACCTAGTACCCAGGGCTTCCAGGAACCCTGCTTTGAGATTTAGGAGGCGCCTTTTCGGTAAAACACATGAAGGATGTGTTCTCTGACGCTCGCATCAGCCCCTCCAGATGAACCTCCATCCTCCCCCACCATGGTTTCTGAAGCCTCCCTCTGTTAAGTGTACCAGTGGACTCCTGTGCCCACATACTGGCTTTGGCTCATAGAGATGCCAAGAAGCAGATTGGAGAAGCGGAAATAGCTTGGGGTTTTCATTCTCACGGCTCCCTACCTGCAGGCTCTGCCAAGGGCTCTCTCCCTCCAGGCTGCAAGAACCAACCGTCTCGTGCCTTCAGCCTAGAGAAGCAACAGTCTCAGTACTTCTAGTATTAAATCCTGTATGTTACCTGTGGGTTAGTTCACTGAAGCCTATATAGATGGCCCATTCATTAAACCCTCTTCAGAGTGTTCTCATATGTGTGTGCCATCTTTTTTCCTACAGGAATTCTGACTGGTATAATATATAAAAGAAAGGCGGTAGGAGATTTTAATGAAAGTGAAAAATGAAAACCAAATTGTTCTTTTCATGTGACTAAGAAAATGGATAAGAAGTTTCTAGTAAAAATGTTTTATTGATACCGAAGCAAGAACCTAGGGAAGTGATAAATCTCAACAGATATAATTAACTGATAATATGTAGTTTCTCTTAAGAAAGGCTTTAAGATTTGAAGCTCCAGGAATACTAAATTAAAGTCAGATGTAATCTACTTTCACTGATGTTTAACTAGCTAATTGTGTATGTTTATACCAGAGAAGTGACACGATTAATTTTTAAGTATAAATCAACGCCCTCCTCTACCCCACTCCAAACGGGCATATATTTTCACTGTCTTCATTATAATCCCCATCCTTCTTATGCTGTATTAGTTATTTATTACCATTATAATGATTGATAGGCAACCCTACAAAATATCACTAGCTTAAACAATAACCGTTGACTGCTAGTGTGTGTGGAGTCAGATGTGACTAGACCAAGTGATTCTGCTAATCTGGGCTGGCTCTGACACGGGCTGGCTGGTAGGCTGGTGGGTGGCTCAGCTGTGCCCCACGCGGTCTCTCATCCTCCAGCAGGCTAGCCATGGCAAGCTCTCATGGCAATGGAAGAAGTCAAGAGCTGCAGCAGAGGCATAAGAGAACTCTTGAGGCCTTCGCTTGGAACTTTACGATCCCTTCAAACAGAGGCCGCTCGGCCAAAGGATCCACGGGGCCAGCCCAGACTCGAGAGATGGGAAAAGAGACTCCACGTCTCCAGCGAGAGGAAAAGCAAAGGCACATGGCGAAGGAAGTGAATGCAGAGAGAGAAAAGCATCTACCTTGCGTGTCTTTTTTCACACCTAGCTCTCCTTATGAAGAAGATCCGTACATCTCTCTCCATTATCCAAGACTCTTGTCTTCAAAATAATCATTCTCATTTTAGACAATTAAAACCGTTGACCCTCCTGATTGCGAGGAACAC
>NW_024351073.1:18682920-18689028 GCF_902729225.1 Pteropus medius | reverse complement strand
ACACAGTCGGCAACCAGGAACCTCAAAAAAAAAGGCGGGGGGGGGGTGGATTTACATGAACAAGGGCCCAGCAGAAAGTGACCGGCCTGAGGAGGAGCCGGGCCCATATGCCGGGCCCTGATGGCAGACATCAGGACCCTGAGCTCCGTGCCCAGTGGCCAAATGTCTGATCAACTCTTCATCTCTTTGCTTCCTGCTGAGGTCCATGACCACCTACCCCTCTTTTCACGCACCAGAATTCAGGGCCCCGAGGTCCGACACGCCCCCTCTTTCCATTCCACTCAAAAGCCTTGATGGAGCAGGAACAGCTTGGAGGGAACTTCCTGAGTGGGGTGGTGGGAGCAGGGCTTGTAAGTTAGGCAGCAGTCAGGTGTGGCCGGGTCCTGCCTCCGTCTCCAGTTATAACACAGAAGCTTTCCTCCATTATTGCCATCATCGTCGTGAAGACTGCTTTCCCCTTTTTATGACTCAAAAACTGCCACGGGAAATGAGCCATATGAAGAGGGAATCGAAATTTCTCTGCATCTGCAGACAATGAGGAAAGCCCTCTCTCCACTAAACTGTTACTCAGTAGAACAGTAGCAGCCAGAATGCTAATAACACTTACCGTTCCCTCGGTGATTTACAATGTGTATAACGCGGCCACATGCTCATTTTCTTTTTCATCTCTGTTTCTGACACCTCTCCACGTAAACGTGGGCGAGTGTCTGCACTTCCCTGGGCACAGTGTCCAGCGATGGGCCACACGCCACTCAGAGCTCCCCTGGACTGGCGGGTCCCCAGACGCTCAGACCTGTGTCGGCCTCTCAGACAGGCAGTCGTGGGGTAGATATAGGCAGATTTGAGGCCAAGGTGGAGAATATTTTCTTTTCGTCTTTATTATGATTCTCAAGCATTGGTGTTTACTAAAACGAGTAGGGTATTTGTTAAAAATTACTATTTCAGCCCATTTAGTAAGAACCCCAGGTGATTCCGGTGACTCTTTCTATCCTGTTTGACTCATGACAATACCTGTGCACAACAGGTGAATGTGTAAGTTTTTTTCAGGCCATTATACACTTGACAGTGGAACTATCCACATAGAATAGTCACTATTTATGCAGGTCTTAATAAGTATACAGAAACAGCTAACACAAAAATTGATCTCTGTTCCCTTGTTTTTTGAAGCACAATACATTTTATTTATAAATGAGATAATCTAGTAAAACACAAGTCATTATATCCACATTCAAGTATAAATTTGAATGCAACTTGTTTTAAGCTTATTTACATTTGAGATCAAATCTATAGTGGGCTAGAGCGGGAGGGAATGTTCACCGTCAGAGGTTTTCAGGAAGGAAAGGGACAGAACCTCTGTCTGTCAGGCAGCTGGTCTGTAGGAGGTTCTGACAAACATCTCACTGTTCAAAACCTGCCTGAATGTATTGGGGGTTGGGGTAGGGCTGGGTCATCTGCCCGGATGCATACCCTCCTGCCTCTGTCAGTTTCTAGCTGTGTGACTTCGGGCAAGTGACTTAATTTTCCGCTCCATCTTTGTATCTATAAAGGAGAGTCATGACGTGTTTGACCTTGAAAGGTACTTATATGGGTGAAGGAAATTCAGATAAGCAAAACCTATAGAGGGGACACAGAGGAAACGCAAAGTCAATATAAGCTTTTATTATTTTATAATTACAGACTCTAATCATTATTAGTCAAAAAGCTCTTTTTCGTTTCTCACAATTGAACTGCCCTATTATTTGGTTTAATTAAGGGCAACGAAAACTACATACAGTATTCATGTGTGGCAAACTGGTTTAAGACTATACTTTAAAATGCTAAGTTGCATTCTTATTGCTGTAATAGTTCATGTGTTTGTTACGCAAGGGGAAGGTGTGGTGTCACTATCAAGCTTCCGTCACCAGACCCAACCTCACGCTATCCAGACTCCTCAGAGATGAAGTCATAAAGCCTGAAAGTGAATGATACGATTTAAAACTCTATAATTAAATTTTGCTACACCCTATTGAAAAGAGGAAAAATTAAGGACTCTCTCTTCTCTTTTCTGCTGAGGACTTTTAAATTAAACTTCGTGGCTTGGTTTCAGTCTTTCCACCACAAAATACCTCCAAGGGAAGCACTATTTTGCATTTTAACTAGGGGCCTCCTTAACCTTCTGCCTGGCATTTGAAGAACTTTGACTAAGACGCTCATAAAGGGCAAACACGTGGGGAAGGGAAGGGCAGTCTTTCCTTTGTCTTGGATTTGTTGCTGCCTTTTAGGTGGGAAAGGGGAAAGGGCTCTGATTAATTTTTTGCCTTCGGGTCTCCACGATCCCGTGACATATCGGAGTACCTTCTTTTCGTGGGTGCAGCTCTGAGCTCACTCGTCCCTTACATCCCCCTCCGGTGGAGTGCTAACCTTTCTGCTTTTATAGACTGAGACTGCTCAGAGTCAAAGCGAAGCTGGCAATCAAAGGCGAAGGTGGCATTTGAAAGGAAGATCAGACCTACGGGGCTCACAGCACGAGTCCTCTGAAGCCCTCAAGTGTTTCTTTTGAAACCAGCCTTCTCTGCATATCATTTGTTACTAAAATGCTAATAACGTTAGTGCTCAGAGTGTATTCCTATTCGCTGTGGGCTTTATGTACACTGTCGGGCACTGTTCGCAGACTTGATTTTCAGATTGTTGGACAAAGTACTGGGCTTTTATTCTGATTTTACAGCCACTCAATCTCCTCCAGGGCCATCTTATCGATTGATAATGTGTTATGCAGCCAGAAGGTGAATACCCATTACTCCTTTTCCTGCTTAAGCATATTGGAAATAAGATTAGATATGATAATATGCACTGCTTTCGCCGTGGACATGAGACAGCTAACTCATGACCTCAGGGGATTAAAATATATGGACTCTATTAGTTAGTAGGAAGCCATAGCATTCAACACTGCTGTTATTAGCTCCATGCGCTGCAAGTCCTAACCATTTGCAACTCTCTTTTTTTGTGGGAGCAGGAGTATTGGGGTCGACATAGGATCTAAGACAGAACTTGAAATGTGGTTAGACAGGGCAGGATTTTCTTTCTCTTTTATTTCTTATAGGGAAAAGGACTTCAGTGAGACAGAGTAAAAAGGACAGTTTTGTTAGCTTAATAAATAGCACATCAGCTTTATGCTACTGGAGTGGACATTCTGCCATTTCCTACATCCGACCAGGGAAAACAAAAATATGAATGACTGACAGTTTTGAGGAGATAAAGTGCTCTCTACCCCGCCTCCCCAAAGGTACCAGAGAGAGCACAGACTCGCATGCTTTCTCAGCAGGATTAAGCCTAAACCGGAAGCTGAGGATAAAGAGGGAAAAAGAGTATCTAGTGAATCCATTATGAGGAGATAAAACACTCATACACACACATTAAAAAAAAAAAGATATCAGGCTGGAAAATGACTCTGCTTCAAACACGTTCTACTATCTGGATTATTGGTATGGATAAGATTAACTAACAGTGACACTCTTTATTGTAATGGATTGTACCCACATGCTCACAGTGTACTATGAACCTGATAAAGAGGTGAGATTAGAGGTTAAGGAGCCTAGGAGAGTGACATCAGAATCGTGGCGGAGTGAGAGCCGTCCCCAGATCCCTTCCCTTGAAACAACAATAAGCTGAACATCTAAAACTCAACAAAAAACACCCAAACTGCACACCAGCATGTCTGAGCGTGGGATCTGCACATAACAGCTACCACAGGTATATCCTGGTCATAAAAATAATAAAATGTCCAAAAAAAAGAAGAAGACGTTAAGGAGCCTAGTGTGATAGGGACAGGCACTAATGTCTAGGTTAGAAGACCAAGCCTTGTTTTTTGCTTTCTACTTACAAATCTTGTGAGTTTGAGTAACCCATGTATGAAATGGTGATAATATTCTCCATCTTGTGTTCTGGGGAAGAAAAAATACTCTATGTTAAATGTTTATAAAAATTTAACAGACCTCTACAATTGCTAAGTGATATCATTCGCATATTAATCCTTGCCTGCCACAGACTGACTCTTGTCACAAACTCTTCTCCATCCAATTGTCATCCCTCGTCTATCTTAAATTAACCTAGCTCAGTATTTTTCAAACTGGAAATCACGACACTTCGAAGGTGTCATTTTATGTGACATCACCTCTGCCACCATTTTGCTGAGGGTGTACCTGGGACTAGTTCCCCTATTTCAGTCCTATATCAAACCAGGACTGAGAAGCGACCCCTCATTTAATTCCCATGAACATCCATCCCCTTTATCTAACCTGGATTTTGGGAAAATAATGACTGCAGCACATTCTTTTGAAAAGCAGAAAATCAGTCAGTCAGACCCCGGCTTCTAGCTGATCCAGGTTTTCTTCTCAGCTTTTGCCAGAAGTAATCTAAGCTGCACTACAGAATGTGAGGCTGGAGTCAAGGAAATGTGTGTGGCCTGCAGAGTTTGTTCTGTAAATCCCGATTCTGTTCTGTTTGAAGAGAATCACGTTTGAACCCTCATAGCTGGCATAAAATCGGGCTGAACTTACGAGGGAAAAAAAGGATATTTACAAGTATTTACTTTTTGCCAATATGGAGTCTAGGAACTTAGAGACTGCAATTTAAGCAAAAAAATATATTTTTTTAAGTAGTAATTGTGTGACATGATGGAGGTGTCAGCTAGTGGGCGTGGTGGTAATCCTTTCGTAATACAATAGTATCAAGTCAACATGTACATCCTAAGCTTACCCAATGTTACATGTCAATTATATCTCAATAAAGCTGGAGGAAAAACATAAATAAAAAACAAATCCGATTTTCATTAACCGACCTCTGTAGCAATTCAGATGGATTATGAGATTTGAGAAGTATAAAACAATGTAAAGAAATTAGGTCTACAAATTTATCCTGATAATTAAATCTGGATTTTTTAAAAGGTTACAATGATATTTACTATAAAAAAATGCCCGGCATAACATCATGAAAATAAAGACTCAGACCACTATTTGGTAGCTTGTCGTATCACTTACAATAAAGCTTTTATTCTACTCTCTCCACTGTTTGAAAGACACGGATTTGAAATTATAGCCACAGTTATTTCTTCCAAACATGTCCTTTAAATTTTAAAGAGCAAATTATTTTATTTTCATTGATGAATTATTCATTCGTTATGCCTCACACTGTTAAATCTTTTGGCTTTTGACGAGGTTTTAAGATGACATTAACGATCAGTGTTATCAGTTATATTGCTTTTGAACTCTGGTTATAAATACCAAATACATTCCTATTTCTTTAAGTTTTTATTTAAAATGTGTCTTTTTGATCAAATTAAAAAATATATCTTAATTTTCTTAGAAAGCTGAATTGGGGGAAGCCTTCTGACATTCATGGACATTTGACTAAATTTCGCTTTAATTTTGTCCATGTAGACAAGTATCCTTGTCAGTTCAAATCGCCGGGAGCTTCCAGGGTGACATCTGAACCTGGCCCTGGACGAGGAGGGTCAGGAGAGACTGAGAAGGAAGGGGACTACTCCCTGTTGGCAGGTGGCAGGTTTAATAAGCAAGTGGAGTTACAAGGCTTGTCTCAGGCAGCCACAGAAAGTAGCTCTCTGCCCCTGGCCACCAGTATCTTAAAAGTGTATACAGAGGCCTTAATGGGGTTCAGTCCCATTCACAGTCCAGATGGTCTCAACACACATTGCTCTATCAAGGTTGCGTCCTTGAAAACGGATCCCACTGTGAGAAGAAATGGTGGGCCGCAATTCCAAGAGCAGGGGACGGGGCGGAGCATCTGATTGACGGACTCCAGCTCACTGGTCAACCAGCAGCCGCGTCCTGTCAATCACTCTTCCAACATTCATTTAGCATTTTTTACAGTGCATTCTGGTAAACTATTTCGAATCCTCTTTGGGCAGGGGGAGGGGGGGCAGGATAAAAAGTGGGATAAAAATGAACAATTCTCAAAATAAACATGAAAAGATTTAGTTATTCTGCTATATCACTAGTTACTATCTTCTTACTAGAAAGAGTCCATCAGTAAGATGCTGTTCTGAAATAAATATGAGAATGGGCTAGGTATGTTGCAGTAACAAGTAACTCCCAAATTCCGGTCCCTTAAGCA
>NW_024351073.1:18218367-18682880 GCF_902729225.1 Pteropus medius | reverse complement strand
AATTATAAAATAAATATGAAAAAGATGGTTATTCTGCTATATCACTAGTTACTATCTTCTTACTAGAAAGAGTCCATCAGTAAGATGCTGTTCTGAAATAAATATGAGAATGGGCTAGGTATGTTGCAGTAACAAGTAACTCCCAAATTCCGGTGCCTTAAGCACAACCATGGCTTTCTTCCTCAGGCTTTGTGGCTGTTGTGGTTAATTTAAATAGAGACCTTGCTCATCTTAGCCCCTGAGGGTCCAGGCTAATGAGGCAGCCACTCTCTTGAAATCGGAACAGAGGTAGCGAGGCAGGGCGGTCTCATTATGAGTGTATAGAGAGCAAGTGGGTGCTCTTGAGAGTGTTGGATTAAAATCAAAATGCAGAGCCCAGAAATTAAACACAGTAACCCATCTCAATTCATTGGTCAGCAATGGATCTGTGGCTTTAGCAATCACAAGAACTCAGAGAATAAACCAACCTCGTGCCAAAAACTGGGGTAGAAAAAACATGTGCTGTAAGGAACCCCAAATGCCAGCATAGTCTACCCTTCTGATGACTGAATATTGTTTTCACACTTCATTTCACCAGCAAAGTACACTTACAGCTTCCCTGGGTGAGAAAACTTAGCAGGTGTCCATCCAGGCATGCTGAAAAGCTGAATGGCTCAGACTCTGGGTGACACACAGTCACACCCATATTAGGGGTGTGCTCATCAGTAAGCTACTGTATCAGCTTGAATTCCACTTTATGACTCTGAGATTCTGACAGCTATATTTTTATTTTTACTAGCTGACTTCCGGTTTGGCTTTGCAGCAGGAGGTTAGAGAAGGAGACTAGAATAAGAAAACAATATATATGACGCTGGCGTTCTGATCCTATAACATCACCCCAGTGATACTGTTTCAATCCACCACTGGCATCCATTCCGGAAATGGCAGCTGATTATAGTTCATAATTTTTCAACATTCCCCAAAGAACATAGTTTGCCCAGTAGAGACGCCAGCTCTACCAGTTAAACCACAGGTAAGCACCTCCACCAAACTTTGCGCTCTACTCACAGAGGGCTGGTCCTCCAAATTTACCAGTCAGAGGGCTGAATCCCAGCTATGCTTTGATTCTAACTTTTCCCTTTAACATCCAACCTCTGGGAGTAGTAGCTGCTTCCTTTCCATACTCACTAAGTGGTACATCAGTGTTCCTTTTCTGCCTTTTCATATAACGGTGTTTTATATTTAATTCTCTGTTAAAATAACTGGTGGTTTTTTTGTTGTTGTTATTGTTTGTTTGTTTTTTGTCTCCTGACTAGACTCCTGAGTGGTGTAGTATATATTTCAGGTGAGAACCAGCTCCTCTTGGCCGGGGAACTAAGTACTCAAAGGAGAAGCTATTTGTCATCAACCGATGCTATAAAAAATCATGGATCAGGAACAGGGTATCTGCAAAAACACTCTTTAAAAAGTAAAAAGAAATGAGATACTCCAAGCAGTTGAGTTTCGGGGGCTGGGCAGACATTTTTAAGGGAAGAGAACTGTTTATGTGTATGCTCTGCTTTGCTCCTTGACAGGGCGGGGGGAGGAACGGCTTTCAAACACTAAAACTTTTTTCAGATTCTTGGCACATCATCCACCGTGGGTACATGTCCATATTCATATCCAGTTACTCTCTGTGGAGTTATTCAATATTTTAATTTCGTTTCAATGTCTCTCAAGTTCATTCTTTTTTTTTTTTTTAATAAAAGATATTTGTTACCTAACGTTGCAAAATATTTCATGGCTTCCCTTCCAGGCACATGGGAGTATTTCAATTCCTGGTTCCCTTCTCGTTAGGCAAAGTCACATGACTGATTCCTGTCAAGAAGTTGCGAGGAAAAAGACATGTAATTGAGCCAGGTATTTTGTTGCCAACACAAGACCCTCATGTCTCACTTTCCCTGTGCTGCAGAACCTGGCAAAGGTCTGGGTGGCGAAGGGCCTATCACCTTGGCCCCAAAGACAGGTGTGGTTGCTGCAGAGCAGGATCGTCTGCCGATCCATGATGCACATGGAGAGCTAGTGAGGAATAAAATGTGGTTCTTTCAGGCCACTGAGATTGGGGAGTTGTACGTGACCACAGCACGACTTAGCTCAGCTCTGCTAATCCAGATGTGACTGATGAAAAATGCTCGTTTTGTGGGCCATCTACAGGGATAGCTCTTTCAGAGCAGAAATACGAGACGCGCATATTCTCATCAATACAAAGGTACACAGACAAAATAGGGTAGAAAGGATCTGACACCTACCCTCACATTAGTACCCAGGGTATATTCCTACCTACCCAAATTCTTTTCCCCCATATTCACTAACCTGAAACTTTATCTCTTTTGTCAAACATATTTCACACATCACGGCCTATGTTTAGTACAGATGCAGTATCTGTCCAACACAAACTAAATGAGCTTCGGAAATATCTGTCAAGCCCAATAAACCTTGTGAAGCAGTCAATTGAGACAACTGTGCTTGATCTTTGCATGATTTTGCTTAGTAATACTAAGACATCCAGAAAGAAAACAAAACAAGTAATACAGTCTAGTGAATCATTTGAAAACTATACAGTAATTTGTTTATTTAAATATTTGATAATATTTTTCTATATCTCAGTTGCAACAAAGAGGATTATGGTAAGGAAAGAATATTTCATCTTAGTTGTGAATCTCAACGAGAAATTTTGGAAACGCTTAAGCATTTTAGTTAACGGTCTTGAGTGATAATTGTAGAAGTATTTCTAGTTGCATGAGTTTGGAAGTGCATATTCTACATTCACATAAATTATGTAAATCTATGTAATACATTATATAAAATGCGTAAATTATATATATTAGTATTTATCAATTATTTATATATTACATTCGATTTATCATTGTTGTCATCATTACCATTAAGAAATTAAAAGGCATAATTCTTTTAGGAAATCATTTAAGTCTATGTGAGTAGCTGATAGTTAAATAAGCTCCTATTTTTATGTTCTTGCGTTTTATGTTCTGCATTTAAATTCCTCTTCCTTCGTATAGAGGAAGCAATGAATTTCTTATTAAATTTCTTGCAAGAAAAATGTCTACAGCATGCGCATGTGTTTTCTTAGAAGCTGGAAGCGAAAGTCTCCTCTAGGTCAGACAGCAGATATAAGCGAGTCTCTTGTAGACAGCAGGGTTTGAGCTGGGGCAAAACCACGAAGAATATGAAACGTGGCGTTGATGTTTCTGTGCCCTGGCCATCTGAAGCTTTTCATTCCCCTTCCCCTTACCCACTTTACTGTCGGGCAGCATGCTGTCCAAACACGTGAGCAGCTCACTTGTCTTGTATATTTGCTGTGGTTGTCCAAATTGGCTAACCACTCACCATGCTATAGGAATGGACATTTGAAAAAAAAAAAAATACAGAATCACAGAGTTCTGGGCTTTCAAATGTTCCACAAGCAAATCTTATGTAAGAACAAACAATTTGAACTAAAATCTTCGAGACTAACAATGATCATGATCATAATCATGATCACGATTATAAAATAATAATTCTCTAATTCAGAGATGTACTACTTTGCTTGCCTGAAAGCAAGAGATTTGGGCATTTTAAAATATATTTAAATCTACTTTAAAGATATCTTGAAATCTTTTAAAAAAATACCTAATAGATGTTCACCCAGCCCTCTGCGAGGCTGCACCAGTTATATATGAGTGTTGTATGATACTGGTCTTTGTACTAGTGTTAATGAGATTTATCCTGGATACAGGAGAGTCTGCCTCACCCACTCAACCATGTCCTCACACCTCATAGAAAAGTGATTCTTAAACTTGCATTTACAAGTATTACCTGGGAATCTTATATTAAACATGCAAAGTTGAGGCCCCAATTTCCAGACACTCTGACTCAAAGGTCTGGTGTGCATCCAAGGAATTTTCATCTTTGATTACTCCTTGGAAGATTCCAATGCACAGAAGGTATGACTCATGGTGGCGGGACCACACACTGGTTCAGGAGAGAGCTGCCTGTGATGGTAGTTATTCCTTTGAGGAAGAAATGGAGCTGGGTGAAGAGTTATCGGAAGTCATGTTTCTCTCTATTGTGATTTTGGCATCCTAGTGGAATCTATAATATATGAAAGAGGATAAATAGCCTCAATACATTAGAAGAATGAAAATCATAGAATTTGGTGTAAAAGAGATCTGAATTTAAAAGCCACTTCAGCCACATTCTCACGTGGAATCTTTGGCAAGTTATTTCATCTTCTGAAACAGTTTCCTCGTTTATAAAACACATTTTTTTAAAGTAAAAAAAAAAAAGTATCTCATAGATTTGTTGGAACAATAGAGAGACAATAACTGAGTTATTGCACTAATATGCACTAATGCCTAGTGCATAGTAGGCATTTTAAAAGTTCATTTAAATACCTGTCCATTTTTCTCGCCACTTTAAAGTTTTCCATTTGTACCTACGGATTGTTTTAATTCTAATAAAATTGCTCTCCACTTAATTCTCTTCTGAAACAGCTCTGGGAAGATTAAAGCTGACATTTCTCCTGGCCGCATACAATTTCGGTCTGGTCAATCAGCAGCTCTATTCAATCGTGTATTAACGTTGTTCGCAGTTACATGTGGGTTCTCTCACCCCAGAGGCTGAATATAACTCTTCTTTCAAAACGCAATAAGTGTTCTTTATGTGATGAGGTACCACCGATGCTCTGTTTTGTTTTGTTTTTTTCCACTGAGTGAAACTGTGATTGCCCTTCATGGGTGAAATGTTTTATAGAGTTATATTCTGCTTTCAGGGCATTGTTGGAAAACAAAGCGTTTAACCTTCCTTTGGAATCAGGCCCCTGACGGCTGAAGGAAGGCTGATAATCATGAGTATATGAGATAGTGGATGGCTCGAGGGGATAATTGGTGAGGGAAAACCAAGACTTTCAAGTCCAGGTCACCAATTCTAATACATGCCAAGTCAGCACTGTTCAAAGGTCTGAGGGACTTTGTGCATTTTTTCTGGTTTCTGCCAGATGGGAGGGTTTGTGTCAGAAGAAAACATCTCCAGAAATGACAGCCTCAGCACGAAAGCCACAATTTAGTTGACATGGAAGAAGAGTCATTATTTTATCATTAAAGGCTGCCAGGCACAATCAGGGTGGAGATAATATCATACAAATCCCCCTGCCTTCCCAGGGACACATGCCACGGAATGACCAGTGTAGCACTTGAAAAAGGGACCCAAGGGTGCATGACCCATCAATCAGACAGGGAGGTCTATCTACTTAACCATGACGTGGCTACCAAAAATTTTATATTATACTTTACGCATTAGAAAATTAATACCCAATGTTAAATTGTCTGGCCACGTGTCAGCAGTTGTCCATGATCTGAAGATACTTAGGTAAAATTTCTTCTTTCCTTCATTCTCTCTAGTAAGTACTATTCCAGTCTTCTGCATCTCGTTTTTTAAGGAAAAGTGGTGACTGTTCCTCTGGCAATGGCCTCTCCACAAATTTGGAGGATTTGTGTAATTTTAGCATCTTTGTGATTATTGATCCTAGATGACAATACGCTTAATGACAATATATCAAATGGAACTTACTCCGATTGCAAATGTTTTAGTGTTAAGAAGTGCTCATTATTTCATGGAAAGGATATTAAAGACCCATAGGCCCTGATTCGAAACTCTATTCAGTATTCGCTAATATATGTAGAAATTTATGCAAATAACTTAACTTTTCCAAACCTCAATTTTCTTCATTTGAAAAGTGGTCACAATAAAACCAACTTTATGAAATGTATAGCATAGGGAGTAACTTTATATGGTGACAGTTGGTTATTAGGCTTATCCTGGTGATCACTTCTTAAGGTATATAAATGTCAAATAACTATGCTGTATACCTGAAACGTATCATATTGTATGTCAACTATACATATAATGCCTCAACTATATATGTATAATAATATAATATATAATAACACCAATCTTACAAGGTCATCATGAGAATTTAATAAAATAGTATCTATCAAGTGTTTCTTAAAAGATGTATTTTACAAAAGATACCCCAAAAGTGTCAGATTTGTTTTCTTCTATTGGTAAATATAGAAATTACTAAAATATTTTTGCAGCTTTATTGTGTATGGATCTGTTCAAGTGTAGAAGGCATTCTATCAGTACGTCTGAGGTCTCCCCGAGGGCAGGGAATGCAGGCCTGTCCAAAAAGGGCAGGACCTGTCAAGGGATGGGGAACGTCTTCTCGTCTGAGAACCACGGAAGAGAGAGGGTGAGGGATGTGCCTTTAGAAATCATAGGGAAGTAGTTTGCTAGGTTTACAGATTTCTTGGAAAAGATTGACAAAATTATAATGAGCGCTTAGAGTTCACATTATATACCTGTGCTAAATTGGTCATTTTGTCAATAATCAAGTGCATGAAAGGAACAAATTTAAATAACAATTGGCTAATTCTCTAGACACAGTCAGAGACAACTATCCCAGAGTAGCAGGTGTCTCATAGATACCACGTTGGTACCGTGGTACCATGTGTAGCAAGTGGCACCCTGTCATGTGACCTCAATGAGCCATTTGACTTATCTGTGACTAACATGTTAGATGAAATAAATAATATTCAAAAATCCTATCTGGCTAGCAATTTATTTGAATGTTTGCTATTATTAATGGGAAAGATAAAATTAATTAATTATAATTTTGCTACTTGCTCTATTATATTTCTTTTGTTGCAATTAACTTAAATTTTTTTATCTCATATTCTAAGCAGCAATTTACTCATGCAGATACATTGTAGTCAAGTTGTCGATATGGTATCTCATTTATTTCATTACTAACATTGCTCAATAATTTTCTATTTCAAAAATGTATACTATCAATAGTGACATAATACTAGAAGATTATAGCTTGGTGTTTCAATGCCAGGTTGACTTTATATCATAGACAATGAGATTAGTCCTCACTTGACAATTGAGCTCATGAATTTTGACAAGAAAGTCACTAAGAATAAATACATGCCCCATATTTATTCCATTCTGACTATAAATATATTTTAAAGAATATAGAACATTTCCTTGACAACATCCTTGATGTGTTAGCTACCAATTTATAAATAATATAGGAATTTTACAGAGTTACAATACTAAAGTACTGTGTAGCATGTAGAAATGGAACATCCAGATCAACCTTGAAACTAAAGAAAGATAATAGTTATATGAAATGGCATTATTGTAATTTATTGGAACCATTTCCAGTATGTAGAAAACTTCCAGAATCAATCAGGCAAGAAACAAGCTTATTTTAATTCAGTAACTTAGCTATATATTTCCCCTTCCTTTCTGTTACATAGTTTAGGTATTTCAATTAATTAAACACAACATTATTTTTAGAAGTAGGATGATATCAGCTAACATAAATCCATTCATTTAATCAACCTATATTAAGCATCTATATGCAAAAGAATCCATACTAAGCTCTTAAGTATAATCTAATATAAATGAGACACAATTCCTTGACTTGAAGGAATTTAGTATCTAGAACTGACACATTCATACACTGTTAGTAAACTTTTAGATTCACGATATTCCATTTATTGCCCATGCATTGGCAGTTTACACACACACACACACACACACACACACACTTTTAAAAATATGTATTTCCAGAATGGGTGGAGTTACTTTGTATAGGAGAGGGCTACCCCAAAACCAAGAGATAAATGACTATGATTAACTAATTATGTAATCTCATTCTCAAATTAAATGCCATTAATTTGTCTAAGATTAGGCATGTGCTCTGTTTTAATAAAATATAAGAGAAGTTTTCTGAGGAAACTTTCTCCTGTTTAGTCAGAAACTATGAAGAGTCTGAAATTTTGCCAACTTTCAAGCTAATAATTTATCCTGCCACATTTTATTTATTTATTTTTTCTGGGAAAAAACAAACAAACAAACAAACACGAGACCTCTGGGTCAAGGAGATATATCACTTAATACTCATGTCAAAATGAAGCAGCCAGAGAAATACCTGACACCAGTTCTCCACATCCCAGTTCCCACAGGAGTTTACGTGCATACGTAACTCCTTGCACCATAAGAGAGGAACTCCAAAATTGTGAGACTCGGGGCTTCTATAGGACAGTCGATCTGCCTCATGCTCCAATCAGGAGATAGAGACCTTCTCTTTACTCTGGAACGTGAACAGATCCTGTGTAGGAAAGTTAGGGAAGGTCTCTAGGTTAATACTTCAGAATACAAGCAGATGCATCCAGGTGAGACAGAAGGAAGATGGCGTCCGCGAGGCTCTAGCTTTCAAGGCCTTTTCTAGCCAAACATGTAATTTGTTCAAAAGGCCCAGACATTGCAGACTTGAAATATTGATGGAGAACGGTCTCTCAACAGCTCCCCATCATACATAAAAATACAAAGCTTTCCGAGATAAAAGCCTTTTATTCCTTTCTCTCTGTTAGGCAATGGCACATAATCCCTGGAGATGCAAATGCCCTTTGGCGAGCATGAGGCAACAAGCTCGTTGGCAGAGTCAACACACTTAGGATCATAGAAGAGAAAGATTAAAAAAAAAAAAAAGAGTTTAAATACCTTCCTGTGTTGCTAAGCATTTGAATGCGAAAACCTGTCTGCCTCTGGATTTCATGTTATGTGGTAAAACCAACTCTTATTGGTCTAAGGTTAAACAGAATTTTGGTTTCCTATTGCTCATAACTGGAAGGACTCCAACATCATGCACAGCATATGAGGAGATGCTTGAATGAACAGGCACCCCGTGTACCCCAAGCCAACCACTGGTCAAGTCTGCGGTGGTTCTGACGATGATACACTTACGGGACACAAGACACGATTAATACACGTTCTATCCTTTAACCCTCACAACACTTGGAGGTATATAATTTCCCTGATTTCACAATTGAGGCAATTTGGGCTTAGCAAGATTACGTAGCAGGACATGGAGGAAGACAAAACATGTAAACATGTAAAGTCCAAGTTTTTATCCACTCTACTATATCCAGGCATCTCCTGCTTCCTTCCCTCATAGTTTGCAGTAGGCATGAGTTCATCCTCTTAATCGACACCCCATGCTTCAGGCTTTGCCCTAACATCCCTCCTTAAAAAATACCTTTCTCTGTAGTACTGTGTCTAGACTCACTTCTTCCCTTCTGAGTAACAGTTCAGTTACTTTGATTCCCTGGCCCTTTTGACTCCTCACCCTCTCCAGATAATATACGCAGAAAATGCAGTCCTCTGGAGGTGATGCCGTGACCCACTGAGTGATCCCTGTGCTGTCTTTTCTCTGACTATTGTTTCTTTTATTTGGAGCGATTTGAGCTGTTCGGAAGAGGATACGATTGATCCGAACTAGCCTTGGCTTCAGAAATTAGGCTTATTGGAAAGGAAGGTAGGCTAGGCGTACACTTTCTCATAATTCAAAATTCCTCATATTCTGCAGAAGCTCTAAAAGTCCCATGTTTTCCTCCTTATTTCTATGTTGCAAACATATTATTGCTACCATTGGGGGCATCTAAGTTCATCGTTGCCCCAGTGGCACTGTAAAGAATTACGAATCGGCAAAGTTTAGGAAAATTAAGATTTATTTGAAGTACGTTTCAAGAGAGAAACAGACTACACCAGAGAGGTGGGAAGGTCTGTCTTACATCTGGACCATGATGGGAAGTTACATGGATGGTGCTAGCCGATGGATGTGTGAGATAATTTTAATTGACTGTTGAGTGTTATATAACCTACCATCAACAGTGCATGTACCTTCCCAGAATTCAGTCGGTTATAATTAGATTCATGAACTTCCGGGCATATGTATGACATAATGATGGTATAATGAGGCTGAGGTGGAAAGAAGGTCAGAGTACTGTTTACTGCACAAGCGTTTGTGGCTGGCCTAAACTGGTTGCAATGGTCATTTATTTCCTGTATTCTAGGATGTAGAGGTATTGTTATTTGAAAAATTAATTATTTTCTGGGTGGTCCTAGGGGCAGCCTTTTGGATTGGGCCATCAGTGCTGCCATTTCTATGGTTACGGAGCTGGGATTTTTGTTCTCATCGCTCGTGGCTACTTAACTACTTAGCATTATCATAGCATTTAAAAGTAAGTCTCATTATTTGACAGAATGTACGTTGTTTAAGCTAGCAAATTCCAAGGCTCAAGACAAACCAAAATGTTTTATTTCTTTTGTTTCAAGGTTTATAATGAAGTGTGAAGTAGATATTTACATTTATTTTAATGAACACAATCTTGGAATAAATCGCTGCCTACCTATGAAGTGCAGATGAAACTCTTGGCTTCGACTGTTCTTAGAATGCTTCTCTGGAAGCAAATAAATTGTACTTATTTTACATGTTGTTATTTCACACAGGGTATTGAAAGAAAATATTAGTTACAAAAGTATTATGATTTCATGTTTCTAAACTTCTTGGACATATAATTTTAGTCTTCATAGAAAGAGTTAATAATTCTATCAAGTAAGCACTAATTTCCTCATATTGTTTAAACTACTTAATGTAAATCGTAACAAGTTCATCTCATGAAAGGCCATTGATGTCAGACGCTTGAGAAGGCAAGTATGTAGATACTCATTTATGAAAGTGCATGATATTCTTAAGTGAAGTTTTCAAAGAACGGGTTTTTGTCTTTTGTGTGTCAACAAACCTACTAATCCAATGTCTGTATTAAGGTTTCTATTTATTCAGAATTTCCCCCTTCTACAATATTGAGCAACATAGAACATCAAGATATGTCCCTAATACAAAGAAATAAGTGATAAAATGAAAGATTCGTTCTCATTGCAGTGGGTCGGAAAACGCAAAAGGTAAAATTTGTTGATGTTCAACAAAAAATCAATATTATCATCATTTATAATTTAAGACTCCGATTAAAATTTTTTACCTCTATGATTCTTTAATGTTTGCCACTCTACTCCCTATTAATCATTATTCCTAGGGATTTCTAACCGATGTTAGCGAGAGAAAAAAGAAGTATATTACAGAATTTTTTATCCTTCTCCCCTCATCATGACAAGTCTAAAAGGTACTGTGGCCGAGGCAAGTAAGGGGATCCCAAGTGTAGGAACATTAGCAAAATGCAATAAAGTGATACAGTATGCGATAAAAGGAAATTTCTTAGGAAAGGGTGTCAGCGAGCTGACATTCCAGACATCAATTCTTCCATGCAAGAAAGCAAGTAGAATTAGCAAGCGGTTATAAAACAAGAAAGTCCACCCACTAACTCATTATTTTACAAAGATTATTTTGAATGCCACTAAGTGGTCCATTATTAAGCCAATTAATAACTGGGTGATTCATTCATTAACTAAAAGTGAAAAATACAGGTTAAGTTAAATGGGCTCTTATTTTGCAATTAACTTAGAGACAAAAGATATTCAGGTTGGATGATACCTTTGTGAATATTAATTCAAGCACTGTCATTATATAGATACGGCTATTCAGAACATATGATGGATAAATTTTTAAGTAAAGCAAAGGCAGACCTAAGTCACCAATCTATGACTTTTCCCATCCTTCTTATCTTTGCATTTTACTCTCTCTTTAAATCTCCGTTACCCAACAAAATCGAGACAATGTCTAATTCATGGGCTTTCCTCTTAATCACACTACTCTTTCAACGATGATTTAGATCCAAGACAGTGAAGGAGAAAAGGAAATGGTCATTAAGCCTTTACTGCATGCACATATTGTACTAGGCACTCTTTCAAATACTCTACATCATAAAGTAATTACACTACCCTATGAGTTATGTATACTCCACTTGTGTTTATTACTAGAGAAAATGAGGCTCAATAAAATTAAGGTGCATTGTCCAAGAGTATAAAGGTAGTAAATATCACACCTGGGATTCAATTTAAGGTCTGAATGACTTCAAAAAAAATCAGCTTCCCAAAAAAAAAAAGCTAATACTTAGATCAGGCTTTGTACATTTATCTGGAACCTATTTCGTGGTACTTGCAAAGTCAAATGTCCTCAGTTATAAGGTGGAGCTAGAGTGTACTGCAACCTGACTTCAACCCATATCACCAGTCCACAGGACGAAAAATGTCTAGATGTGAATGTGTCAAGTTGGGGGAAAAGTGGAAATTATTTCATCAAAATTTACAACACAAGGTATATCAAAAAATCATGCAGTTACATTTCTTTTCTGTGTGTTTGTCTAAACAGAGTCTATTATGGCTACATATCAATAGAAAAACACAGGCATTTTTGTCACATCCACACCATAAATACCCCTATTAGATTAAATCATCATCATAAAGGTGATTGCCATCATGTGTTTAAAACAGTGAAAAACACAATGGCACATGGAAAAATGGTTGAGTCATTTATGGATATTTCCTCTCATTGTCTCTAACTAAGGCTAGAGCAGACCGCAGAGGGGCTAGGCTGCGATCAACCATGGTTTGATTCTCTTTTTCAGCCCCCTGCAGATGCTGGATGCACAGATCTTTCAGAAGTGTTTGTGTTAGGCTGGGAATCTTCCATTGGATCACAGCTGTTCAACTCGTTGTGTCCCAAGGGGGTAGGGTAAGGGGACCCGTCACACCACCATGCTTCTGACATCTTGACTCTCTTTTGAAAGTAATTTCTGAGTCTCAAAAGTCGTTTAGTGATTTCAAGATGTCAGTGGGTAACAATGTGAAAATTTTATCTCCAGGACAGAGATACAATGGATTGATTGATTGGAATTGTGTGTGATTTATTTACATGCCCTTATTTTCAAAGTACATGGCAGAGAAAAATAATCGATTGGCTAAATTTATACAAGTAATCGGTTTAATAATTTCCTAGGTTTTCTAAGAGATTGAAAATGTCAAGATTGTTAGTGTTCTCTTTATATTTTGTAAGAAGATATTTCACTCAGCAAATTTGAAGATGGAGATGGATACAAATAAAGACTAAAAATTGTGCAGAAATTGGATAAAGTAAGAAATAAGAAAGGTGCCCTAGTGCTTAACAAAATGCAGCAGAAGGTCGAGGAAAAAGAAATGCTACTTTATGTATAAAATTACAGACTTTTTCATTTATTATGTCTTATGAAGGTATGTGCTGAAAGAAATATTAAAATAAATATATATTTTGTGGAGAAATATTTTGAACAGAAAACATGAATTTTAGAATTATAGTCTTAAATTTTGATGCAAAAAAAAAACAAACAAACGCATTTTTTTGCCAAATTATGACCTTGATAGTCTCACCTAAAGCAAAAATTGGGAGTATATGGAAAACAAATCTGATCTCGAAGAGAATTATTAAAGCATCTATTAAAATACATTGCTCATTAGAATGATAAAAGTAAGGCATGTTTAAAGCAAACTCCAATTTATAATTTGATTAGCTGGCATATGTTTAAAGAATTGCTTCAAATTTGTTATTGCATTTTTCATTCTTACGAAAAGATTTTTGTCTTAATGGTACTGTAGTCATAAGACATGGACTCTAAAGATGATCTCTTAGTTTGCAAATGTTTAAGTTATTTATTTTACTATTGTCACCACATTCAGTTCACAAAGTTGGTAGATGCAGTTTTCATCACAGATGATTCATAAATATCAGGAATGTCTGTTGCAGGAGCAAGCCATTAAAATAGGAGAATAGCCCATTTTATAGAAAATTCTCTAACTTTTTTATATTACGACTACAAGTTGTAAAGACAATATTAATTTTTATAAGCATGTTTTAGAACTACCAATTGAAGTCAAAATGTGTTGGCTTTGCAGTTTTAAAGAGCATCTAAAATTAAGCTGGAAAGAGATATGTTCTTTATATAAGCAATTTTCTGCAAACATAGGCAAAATCTATTACTGGTCCTTCCATGAAATAGTAATGACACCCAGAACCAACGCCAGCTCATCATTAGGAGTCCAATCCTATTTATATCACCATGAGTCTCATATTTTTTGCATTATTTTACAGTTTAGTTAATTCATAAGTGTTTGGGGGTGGTGGGTGGGAGTTGTTTGGTTTTTAATTGGAGAAATAGGTAGAAACAGGAACATTTTTAAAGGCTGTGCTTCAGAATTATTGATAATTAAAGCACAATAATCAAAGGGCATTAATCTTCTTTTACTCACTTCAGTTTAATTCAATCAATTCAAATCAACACACTTACAATAATTAAGTAGTGAGATATTGTACTAGATCTTTTAGGTCAGAAGAATGAAGTAAACTTTAAGGCATATTTAGTCAAGAGAAATAATTCTCCTAGAAAATAAAGAAAATAAACAAATAAAAAATCTTCCTTAGAAAATCCTGACTATGTCAATTTTTAATTTTTTTTTATTGTGGTAAAAACAGATATAATAAATTTACCATCTTAATAATTTTTAAGTTTATAGTACAGTAGTATTTACTAGTATTGTGCAACAGATCTCTAGTACTTTTTCATCTTGCAAAACTTTTTTAGTTTTCCTTTTGCTGTTGATTTCTGGTTTCATTCCATTGTGACTTGATATGATTTTCATCTTCGTAGATTTGTTAAGACTTGTTTTGTGGTCAAACATGTGATCTTTCGTATGCACTTGAGAAAAATATGTTTCCTGCTGTTGTTAAAATTAGTGTTCTATAAATATATTTTAGGCCCGATTGGCCTATGATATTACTGTTCAAGTTCAAGTTCTCTGTTTCCTTATTGATCTTCTGCTATGGTCTGAATGTTTGTGTCCCCTCCCAAATTCATATGTTAAAAAACCTAATGCCCAATGAGATAGTATTTGGAATTGAGGCTTTGAGGTGGAGCTCTCATGAATGAAACTAAAAAGACAGCTCACAGGTCTCCTTAGCCATGTCCACTGCGTGAGGACAGTGAGAAGTCAGAAATCCACATCCTGGGAGGGACCTTCATCAGAACCCGACTGTGCTGGTACCTTGATCTTGGACTTCCTGCTTCGACAACTGTGAGAAGTAAATTTCTGCTTTTTATAAAGTATCCAGTCTGTAGTTTTTTGTTACAGAAGCTGGATTGAACTAAGACAGAAATTTGGTACCAAGAATGTTGCTATAACCTTAAAATGTATCCTTGTATGAATATAGAATCATATTAATAGATACAGAAAAAGCATTTGACAAAATGCATCCCTGTATAATGAAAACTCTCAATATATTGAGAATCAAAAGAACATACATAATAAAGATCATTAATGACACAGCTGGCATCAGATTCAACAGTGAAAGGTTGAAAGCTTTTTCTCTAAAATCAAGATCAAGACAGGCATGGCCACTCTCACCACTTCTATTCAGCATAGTACTTACTGGCAGTCCTAGCTGAGCAATTAGGCAAGACAAGAAAATAAAAGGCATGCAAATTGGAAAAGAAATAGCAAAATTATCTCTCTTTGCAGGTGGTATGATCTTATATATAGAAAATCTTAAAGACTGAACCAAAATCTGCTAGAACTAATAAACTAATACAGTAAAGTTGCAAGCTAAAAAAAGAAACATACAGAAATCAGTTGTATTTCTATATATTAGTCATGAAATATCTGAAAAAAAAGAGGTAATCCCATTTCAAAAACAGTAATTTATATAAGAATAAATTTAACCAAGGAGGTTAAATTCAAAACATCTGGTCACTGAAAACTATGAGTAAAGTTAAGAGTCATTAGTTCTTCATAAAGAATATTAGCTCTTTGTAGGCAGAAAGCACGATGTACAATTAATCATCAAAGTCTAAAAATTTCATAGATTATTATTTACTGTCTTTTCCCACAGATTATCTTCTCACTAACTCATTCTGATTTCTTCCAATTTAATATTGAATAGTCATTTAAATTTTAAATGATCTGATTCAACAACTCTCTTCTGCGTTTTTAATTTTTAAATCAGCTTTATTAAAGCATCAATTGATTTACATGAAATGAAATTCACTAATTTTACTGCACAATTTGTTGAGCTTTGACAAATATATATAGTTGTGTAACCACATTATAGTTATATAATGATATAGAACAGTTTCATTACCTCAAAAAATTTCCTCGGGCCCTTTGCAATCCATCTACTCTATGCATTACCTGCTCTGGGCAATCTCTGACCTGCTTTTTATCCCTATAGTTTTCCTTTCAGCAATTTTATTAAATCAAATTTTGCAGTATACAGAATAAAGTCTCTCATGCGTGGCTTTTTTCACTTTGCGTAGTTGTGTGTATCAGTAGTTTGTTCTCTTCTATTGGTGTGTAGTATGCTATCCTATCAATGTGCTACAAGTTCTTTATCCATTCATCTGTCGAAGGACATTTGGCTTGATTAACATTCAAATATAAGTCTTCCTGTGGACATATAGTGTCATTCATCTTGGTATATATCTAGAAGTAGAATGGCTAGATCATATGTTAATTGTCTAATTTCATAAGAAAACATAAAACTATTTTTCAAAGAGGCTATACCATTTTGCATCTCCACCCATAATTTATGAGAACTCTAGCTATTCTACATCCTCAATAATACTCCTTTTTCTCAGTTGTAACTTTACTCATTCTAGTAGTTGTGTGGTAGTATATCTTCAGGGTTTTAATTTGCATTTTCCTTATGATTAATGATGTCAGATATCTTTCTGCATGCTGATTTTTCATGTGCATATCTTTTTTACTAATGTGTTGGTTCAAATCTTTTGCCCATTTCTTTATCAGGCTGTACGAGTACAAACCAACCACGCATAGAACCGATTCTTCTGTATAATGTCCAGAAAGAATTAACTCTGCCAACTACTTAATTTCAGACTTTTGCCCTTCGGAACAGTGAGAGAGTAATTTTCTGCAGTTTTAAGGCACTCGGTTTGTAATAATTTGATATGGCAGTCTTAGAAAACTAATAGCTCATCTAATTGGTGGCAATTTCCTAATAAAGACAAAAATTCTAGATTGCTGAGAGATGAGAGGGTAGACAAGGCCTCTAATGAGCTTATAATTAAATAAATATTATGAGGTCACAATGGAAAACTCACAGTCATACAATAAAAAATCATCCAAATAACCTATACCAAACTTATGAGGAAAATTTTTATAAACTTGGGGTATTTCTCCACTGCAAAGTTATTTAATGATTTGAAATATCCTCCAGATTCACTGTTTTCCACAATGAATCTAGAATAACTTCCATATTCCAATGAAGTTGATTTTTCTGTATCCCATCTCCAATTCTAAGTTTCTTCAAGTCTGAAACAAATTATACTTAATTCAAAGTCAGGATTGCATTTTTATGACGTCATGTTATCATATCCTTTCTGTGTGTTTATGAAGTTAATTGAGCACCCACCTATTGAAAACAATCACAAATCTTTTTTCACCAAGATTGTTTTTAAAACTACAAGATAATTATGAAGGTTAGTTTGTTGATATTATTATCAAGAGATAAAACATTAGTGTGCTATTAAAAGTTCATATAGAATCCTACCTTTTTAGAAATTATCCTACTGCTGGCTTTCTCATTCTGCATTGCATAAAAAACAGAGAAGACTAGATGCTTGTTCAGGCTGACCAATACCATTCCTCATAAACTGCACAAATTCAAGTGTGGGAAAAATGTAAATAGTTATTCCAGGACATCAACATAGAATTGCAGGGTAAAAATAGAACAGTTATTCTGTAACTCAGATCTCCAAACTCTGCCCTCTGTACCAGATAAAAAGGAAAAGGGAAAGAAAATTAAAGCTTATACTGGCCAAATCTAGAACTGACAGCACTAAATGCTGACAAGGATGTGGAGCAATAAGAACTCTCACTCACTGGGGATGAAAACAAGAAATGGTACAGCCACTTTGGAAGACAGCTTGGTGGTTTCTTATAAAACTAACTAGTCTAAAGCCATGCCACCCTGAACATGCCTGATCTCATCTGATCTCGGAAGCTAAGCCAGGGTTGGGCCTGGTTCGTACTTGGATGGGAGACCACCTAGGAAGACCGGGTGTTGTAGGTGGAAAAAAAAAAACTAAATATACACTTACCATACAATCTCATAATTATATTCTTTGGTATTTCCTCAAAGGAGTTGAAAACTTACATCCCCACAAAAACCTGTACGCAGATGTTTATAGAAGCTGTATTCATAATTGCCAAAACATGGAAGCAATCAAGGTGCCCTTTGGTAAGTAAATAGATAAACTGTGGTACACCTAGACAATAGAATATTATTCAGTGCTAACAAGAAATGAGCTATCAAGCCATGAAAAGACATGGAGGAAACGCAAATGCATACTATGAAGTGAAAGTCAATCTGAAAAGGCTACATGCTTTGTGATTTCAACTATATAACATTCTGGAAAAGGCGGAAATTATGGAGACAGTAAATAGATCTTGGTTGCCAGGGGTTAGGGGGAGGGAGGCATAAATGGAACACAGAGGATTTTCAGAGCCATGGAAATACTCTGCATTGGTCCTGTAGTGATGAATACATTTACCCAAACCCATAGATGTAGAACACTAAGAGTAAACCATAATGTCAGCTATGGACTCCAGGTGATAGTGATGTGTCAACGCAGTCTCATCAATTGTAATAAAGGTACCACTTTGGAGGGCGATATTGATAATGGGGAAGGCTCTACACATACTGGGAGCGGGAGATACATGGGAAATCTTCATATCTTCTGCTCAATATTGCTGTGAACCTAAAACTATTCTAAAAGATAAAGTCTATTAAACATAATAAATAAATAAAACCTGTATGTATTGGGTGGGAAGGGATAGGGTTAATGTTGGTTTCAAGGGCCAGTTCCCCAGGTTTTCTAACAACTATGATTTTTCTCTGATTCTTGATGGATCCCATGCTTCCAAGTTGCTATGGTAAATCTCCTTGGCTGACTGCCCAGAGGCTGTGCAGAATTCTTATGCCACTCAGAGAATTTATACATGGCTGCTACTTCCTCTAAGGCTGCCAAAATCAACACTACACAGCACACAGGCTTCATCCATCTCAGGTGGTCACAGAACAGAAACCTAGAGAAGTCTAGAAACTCTGTTTCCTTGGCTATATTAAGAGTCCTATGGTCTTACATTGCTACAGCAAGTATTTTCTAAACAATGCTAGACATTGCTCTAAGTGCTAAGAACATCGCTAGTCAAAAGAGGCAAAGTCCCTGATTTCGAGAAGCTACGTTAAGCCTGAGATGAAAGAAGGAGGGGGGGAAATGTTAAGTAAAATGATATAATGATACACAGTGATACATGATATAAATCTAAGGAGCAGAGCTTCGATATAGGTTATCTATATAGTTATCTTGCGATCTTGGTGTGGGGGAAGTTGAGGGCAGGGTGAGGGGAGAATCTTTGAGCTGAGCTCTAAATGACCAGGAACCAAACATGCGAAGAGAGAACAGAAGAGCAGTCCAGGAAAAGGAAAAACAGCGCCAAAGACTTTGAGAGGACCAGGAGGGAAGCTTGAGGGGGTTAGTCTCCTGCGCGGAGTCTGATTTCCACTGGGTGCTCAATATCTGTGGCTTTGGACAAATGTAGCCATCATTATAGTAGCACATGGAGTATTTTCACTGCCCTGAAAATCCTCTGCGGTCCACTTATTCATCCTCTTTCTGGCCCTTGGGAAACGCTGATCTATTTACTGTCTCCATAGCTTTTGCCTTTTCCAGAATGTTATATAGTTGGAATTGTATAGCAGGTAGCCTTTTCAGATTGACTTCATTTACTTAGTCCATGCATTTAAAGTTCCCCCATGTCTTTTCATGGCTTGATAGCTCATTATTTTTTAGCGCTGAGTAATATTCCATTGTCCAGCTGTCCACAGTTTATTTACCCATTCACCTACTGAAGGGCATCTTCCAAGTTTCACAATTATGAATAAAGCCGCTATAAACATCTGGTACAGGTTTTTGTGCGGGCATAAATTTTCCACTCCTTTGAGGAGTTGAAATACCAAGGAGCGTGATTACTAGATTGTATAGTAACAGTATAGTTTTATAAGAAACCATCAACCTGTGGGGTTTGAGCTTCTTTCTAAGTACAATCAGAAACTATTGAAGACTCTAGAGGGGAGCTGCATAACTTGATTTAAGGTTGTAAATGATCGCTATGATCACTCTAGCTGCTCCGTGGAGGCAGACTATAATGGGACAGAAAAGTAACACAGAAGAAATAAAAAAAAGTAGAAGGCCATTATATATTACAAGAGTGTGGAAGAGAAATAAATTTTGAATCAGGCAGAAGTGGAGAGAAATGGGTAGGCTTGAGAGGTATTTTGAAGCAGAGTCAGTCAGACTTTTGATAGCTTGATAGATCTGATGGGAGCAGATGGCCAGTGAAGGACAGGTGGGAATCCCAGATGACACCAAGTCTGGTTTAAATCTTTGCACCAGAACCTTCGCATAAATGGCCTTAAGCTGCTGTTCAGGTCTGTCTCCTCCAATCTCAACAATATATTTTTGGAAGATAATTCTCCACGGGTCTCTCACATTTCTGTACATTCTATGAGCACTAACTGCATTTGTTTTGGACTATCTTTTCAAAACTGTTTGTACAGCAAAAGCCTTGAAAAATAGATATAATGTGCCCCTTGGGAACAAAGGAGAGGTTTGTTTACTATTCCATGTAATAAAGATAATATCTCCCCCAGAGACAAAAGTCAGACAGGTTTATTTCCCATTATATATTTTTAAAAAATGAGTTTCCTAAGCTCATGGCTCCTCTCTTATAATGCAACCTGTGTGGCCCAGTTCTACACCTGCAGATTGGGAACAGAGAACCGGTGCAAATCTGTGCCTTGGATACTCCTATTGCTTTGAGTAATAAACTGTCCTCTGTCTCTAACTCAGTAGTTTCATGTCTTCTGCTGGCACTGATCATATCTGTCAAACTGTGGCTGCTCATTTGTTAATTTGCAAGTAAAGTAAAACCACAGGTTCTTCCTAGTTCTTGGGATTCATCACTAGGAAAGTCTCATAGAGGTGCTCTCTCTTCGTCCCGATGTCAGACCCTTGCATTTTCTAATGGGTTATTTCCTTACTCCTGAGAGCTTTTCAGAAGCTTATGTTATTAAGGAGTGGCAATATCTTGCCTACCAGACATAGAAAGCTCTCAGGAAGTCACAGTAAATGTCATCTTTTTTAAAAGTCCAACATCTAGATTAATGAGGATGTGATAAGGATAGCTTTCACTATTAAAAGCTTGATTTGGGAAAACAATTTAAAATATGATTTTTAAGCCAAAAAGACCTATCTGTAGCATTGCTTATGTAATGAATTACCTATTTCATTTTCCTTTCCATAATCGTAGAGAAGGCAATGTTTCCTAATTAGATGCACCACATGTGCCTCTCAATATGACAAGACATCTTGATGATCTAAAGAGACAGGGTATAACGTATAACGTGAAAATGAATTATCATCAGCTGAATGGAGGTACATTTTAAAGAAGTGGAAAACAGTAATATTGGGAGAAGGGGGAGGAGGAGCTCGAAGAAGATAAATCTAGAAAGGATCAGAGAGAATGAGAAAATTATTCAGGTAGAATAAAACGAAGATCCGTTTTAGCAGAACAGAGTCCAGTGTAAATCTGAGGCAATCGTTCAGTGGAATCACCTCGCTGGAGTAATTGAGAGACTGTCTCAAGAGCTCTTGAGAGGAATCGTTAGGTACTTGCGTGCTTAAAATGAATGCCTTATTAATTAAGACAATTACTGTACTCGTGGTCACAGCTTCTTAACACGAGCTATGGGAGTGCAATCAGCCAATCGGGTGCAAGGATGAGAATCTAGATCAAAAGGAGAAATGGGATGTGAGGAGGGCTTCTTGAGTTGGTTTAGGTATGGAATTCCACATTCCCGTGAAATGTTTTGTGGATTCTACCCTCTATAGGATGACCAATGTCATTGGTTGTTTCAAGATGATTGGGGCTAAGATGCAAAAATGAGGTAAGTGTACACACATGAAGAAAAGGGTACATTATATTGTCATCCATAGTTGTCATCTCTTTTTAGTGAAGCATCATCTACAACTTCTTCTGCTGGCTTCTAACTCCCTGTCTCTTTAAAAACGCCTTCTGTTCCAATCATTGTCACATCTGAATTTTAAAAAGAGATATATAGTGATGTTCTAGCTTACCCACTTTATAGCCATGGCTTTCCCCAATATTATCTGTTTCTGGTATTTAAGAAAACATACATTTCTATTTCAAGTTCGAGCACATCAAGAATACTAGAAAAGTCTCTATGCGAAGCAAACCAGGGCAAAATATGAAGCAAAGGTTTTGCAGATGTACAGTCCATAAAATCCTAACAAAGTTCACCTGGAGAGTTTTTTAACCTTTCTGAACTAAGAATGACTCATTTTGTGCCTGATCAAATTACAAAAAGGAGATCATATATTCTGATAAGCTACTTGGGGAAAGTTGATAAATTTTCACTTAATGGTCACGTGAAGCACAATCTTTTTTTAATTTATTTTATTTTTGCTATATTTCATTTAGTAGGCTGCAGTAAGTATATGTCTTAATTTGCCTCAGCCTACTTAACTTGAGTCCTTCCATCTGACTGTAGATTATAAAACCTGTGGGAAATGGAATTTTAAATGGGTCCCATGACCCTCATTCAGGTTCTAGAGTTACTATCATGGTCCTTTCACCCAAAAGGAGGTGGTCTTAGTGGGACTAATCTAATCACACCGATTCTTTAAAAGCAGAGATTTCTCTGACTGGGGGAACAAGAGGAATTCGGAGTGATTGGAAGCACGAAGACTTTGTCAGCCAAGTATAAGGGGGCTGTGTGAAGGAACCAGTTAGTGTCCCCTCGAACCTGATAGCAATTTCAAGCCAAGAACACTAGCCAGGAAATGGAGACCTCCCGCCTATAACTGCAAGGAATTCAATTTGGCCAACAAATAGAATGATTTGGGGAGCAGATATTTTTCCTTACAGCCTCCAGATCAAAGTTCAGCCCTTCTAACTTCTTGATTCTAGTCTTGTGAGAGTTAAGCAAAGAACCATCTAAGCCAGGCTAGATTTCTGACCTACAGAAAGCACACTGATAACAAGCAATATATGTATTTTTTTTAAGATGCTATATTTGTGGTAATTTGTTACACAGAAATATAAAAATATAGAACCAGAAGCATAAATTATAAAATTATAATAATTCCTATAAATAACACAGACAATATTGACAAAACAATCTACTGATATTTATTTTTAAAGGAATTTTTTTTAATGAGGAAACTTCCAGGCACACATTTTTACTGTTCTTGCAGTTTCTCTCATGTTTTTCTGTGAGCTGTCAGCATTTTTTTCTTTTCTTATTCAGGAAAATACTATTTATTAGTGACCATTTTACAAAACAAACAAACTTTAATATATAATGAGGATAACACTTCCAGCAATACCATTATATTTGACACAAAACATCCACCTCCACCTTTATTCTTGCTATTCATAGTTTCTAAGATTTGCTAGAGAAGGTTGTTAAAATCGAGCCTGTTTGATTTCCATGACAACAAACCAGGTGGCAGTTCCAACGACGTACGGCATATGTGAGGCAGCATTACATAGCCATAAAACTCATGGGCTCCTGGGTAGGTCGGCCTGGTTCCCAATCCGGGCTCTGCTGTTTATTTACTATGTGACCTTGTACAAGTTTCTTAAACCTGATGGTGTGTTTATCTGTAAAATCGAGAGAATTTCTATCTCATAGAAGGCATTATAAAGGTATAACATTTTAGGTACTTCCTGGACTACAATGAATGCTCAGTAAATGTTAGTTTTCACAGGAGAGCTACCCAAGGCTAATGGCAACTCACATGCAATAGGCTTGATCCTACACAACTTACCAATCTCTAAACCACAGTCTTTCTCTTGTCTTCCCTCTTTTTATAGTAACTTCCACCATTTTCCAAGTTACCTGGACTCAAAGCCTCAGAAGGATCTGAGGCAAAAATTTTAAAGTTGAATGTCTTCTGATTGATCTCTGATTAATCCTGTAAGTTTCTGTTACAGTAGTCCATAAGATGCTTGTGTAACATTTGGAGAGCGGAAGTGATGGAGCAGCCATTTTTAGCTCACATACGTTGTTACTGACCTGCTGGCTCACATAGTTGCCGTGAGGCACAGCAGGGGCTTCAGCTGCTCCTTCTGCCCTGGATCCTACTTGGCTTCTCTGATTCCTGGCTTCATAACAAAGAACCAGCTTCCACAGGATGCCCATTTTACCTAAGCCAGAGCAAAAAGAACTGATACAGGTTTCGGTCCCCTCTCGTAGACTCCAGCTTGGGCTCGTGGATATTGGCTTATGCTTCTTCTCTCCCGTCTTACCTCCATCTTCCCTTCCTGATTGCCTGCCACAGGGACTTCAACCCCCAGCATCAACTCAAAGACAACAACCTTGCAGAGATGACTTAGCTCGGTCCTAGGGTGGTTAGTCATGTACAGAGAGAAGGGTCGAACTCTCCAGCATGACGCTGACATTAAATGAGCACGAAAAGAAACTAAAAAGATGTTTCTGGAAGCAGTTTAACTCTCTGCAGGGGCTTCAGAAGGAAGTGAGGAAAGGAACAGAAGGAGGAAGGGCGGCACCCATTCTGGACACGGCCAGGGCAAGCTGGATCAGCTCAGAGAGGTGGCAATTCCTTCACTCGTGTGTCAGAGCTTGACTGCTTTAATGAGAGTGAAAAATGTGACCCTATAGAAAAGTTAACAGTCACAATATCAACAGGATAAGTATGTATAAAATATGTATGCATATATATGTGTGTATGTTTGTATCTCTGTATATGTGTGTGTATGAGAGAGAGAGACAGAGGCAGAGGCAGAGGCAGAGGCAGAGAGGAGAAAGGCTGTGATCTTTCAGAAACAAGAAGTCAACAGGAACAAGGCCGATGGGGCAGATTTTGTGATGCCTCAGGGGTGATACTTAACTCACATTAACCAATAGGAAGGCATGAAAATGGGGTTCAAGTAGGAACATAGCTTTAGCTAAGCAGTTGGCTACGTTGGCTTTCTACCTCCCAAGTATGTCTCCTTTTCTTTCAAAAGACTGTTTACAACCTCTTTCCCTTCTACTTGGAAAATCCGAAGGTGAAGCTGGGCCTCAGCAGTCGAGAGCACGAGGAATGAGCTGATGGCTAAATAACTCAGAGACACCCTCTTACACAGCAGAAATCAAATAGGCAGGGGGTTCAAATGTAGGAGACAAGGGAGGAATTCAAAATCGCAAGAAAAAGTTCTCCATATCTTGGAAATGACCCATGACTGTAGGGTAGAGAAATGACAGCTCATGATCAGAACAATGAAGTTTCTGTCTGAGAGGGACATAGGTCACTTTTGCGTCAACATCTTTAGACGCAGCAAGTTCACACGGCCTCTCCTGAGTTAAAGAGAACAGCGGCGTGAAGTCTTCCCACGAGGAGGGGGAAGTGCAGGGAGGGGACCAGAACTTTTGGTGAACAATGTTGAATTCCCCCAAATCTTACCAAACTTAGAACGAAGCAAAGCTACTTTTATGGGAACTTAGATTAGCCCTACTAATCAATCGGCCCAGTTATTTTAAATAAGAAAATGGTAGGCAAACTCTGGAATGTGCTACTACTGACATTTTAGTTGGTGACATAAAGTGGCCTAAGGTCTAATTCAGCTTTCCGATGGCCAAGCAGGGGTGGGACATGGGGAGCTGACAAATGTGTTGCACTGGGCGGATGCAGATGACAGCACTAAGCAGCTTGAATTCACAACCTAACATCATGCCTGCCTATGTTTACAGTTGTATAAGACACAAAGGAAAACAAATAAACATACATCACGTCTATGGGCCGCCAGTTTGTAAACCCTAATCTATCACTAACTACATTGAAATATCCCGGTAATTGATTGGGCAGGTAACAAGTCACCAATGTACACGAAAAAGATGGAGCAAACATCATGAGTCTTCTACTGCCCAGCTGTTATGCGATCGTAAGTAAATCACTAAAATCTTATTTAATTGTGTCTTTGGCTTAATGGTAAAAGGGTTGCTATGTTCGTGGGGACATTATGGGGTGGACACAGATCATTTATAGACAGCTTTTTAAGTTGGGTACTACTTATTCTACCACGAGATCAAAACTACTCAGTTGTGCCATCGCTCAGCCATTAGGATGATATAGAATACCTATTAGCTATTTATGCCCCTCAGAGTAGAGAAGAAAGCGAGCAGCGGGCATTAACGCTTCACAAGAGGGGAGCCAGCATTCGGCACTGCCCTGGGGATTTCCACGTGCTCAGAGCGTTTGATGAAGCCTTAGACAGACCCCATGCCACCAGCATACTTCCTCCAGAGGCTAGCAGCAGGATGTCAGGGTTTGCATGAGTAAGATTTTATTTTATTTTTTATTTTTTTGATATACATAACATCCTTTTTGAGATATAAATCACGGAACATAAAATCCATCCTTTAGACGGTGCAATTCTGTAGGTTTTTCTTTTTTTTTGTATATTCAGAAGTGAATATACATCACCACTATGTCATTCCAGAACATTTTCATCACCACAAATAGGTGACTGTGATCAAGAAACGAATGTGGATGTTAACAAAAATTCGATATCTAGGCTCTAAATTAATCAAGCAACCAATTGAATGATCTGCAGGTTGTATCAGGAAATGATTCAAAATCATTTTGAAGGCAGAATGATCTGCAGGTTATATCAGGAAATGATTCAAAATCTCCCTAGCACCTACGTAGATAGTCTAGGTAATTGTAGCCTTTTGGTATTTAATACCATCATCAACTGTCCAATTAGGTCAAACATGGAGATTTTAAATAACCGAAACCACATTCACAGCCCTATGGTTCAATAGTTAGAGGTTACGAGGGTAATTCCTATGGTCCTGAATTGCTCAGAGCTGAACGCAACCTGTGCCTGCAAGATGCCAGCACGTCTGGTCGAAAAGCGAAATTCCAGTTTGGAAATTCCATACCAATACCCTGAGCGACTGGCTTTTTTCTGCTGTTGAACTGGGTTTATTTCGCATTACATTATGGTGACTATACCTCTGTTGTTTCACTATAAATGATCCAAGTATTTAAAATGTCCTTTAAGCTTTTCTTAAATTTACAAATTAATTTACATGTATATATAAACGGACACTAGATTGTGCTTGACCTCTGCTTCTCATTTACAAGTTGGTGGATCAAAGGGAAGGAACCAGTGGTACTGTTTAATATGCAAACTTCATATTATGACCGGTTCTGGGAGTGGGCAAAGCAGTTCAGGCCATAGGGAATTATCATGAGACACTGGGCTGAACCTAGAAGACATTCTCTCTCTTTCCATCTTCTTCTCTCCTATCTTGAAAAATAAATGTTTTCTTTTTTTTGTGCACATTATGATATCCCACCTTGTGGCTTGGTCATATTGACCACTGTCCCTGAAGTTCACCCCTATGTCATAACAAATATCACTTTTTCGAGTATTGTGCTCGACCTCACTATAAGACGTGCGATGCCCACTCCGTGCGTCCCCTCACGTAGGTCACAGGCCTCGTTATCACTCTTGACTCCTCTTGTCCTCACTCCACACCCGACCTGAGGACATTCTGCTGGTTCACCTTCACGAGAGACTCTGACCGCCTCCTAGCACGTCCACTGCCACCACCCAGGTCTGACCTCGTTACCATTTCCTGCCACCCGTATGTTTGACATTCACACGTAAACACGACCTGTGTCTAATCTGAAAACAGCAGCAGAGGAAATCTGTTACATTGCAAGTTCAAATATCTTCGCTCTATGTAACCTTAGGGTTACTTGAAATTTCTCCAGGATGTTCTCATCTTACTCAAAAAAAAAAAAAAAAAAATTATCCTAACAGAGGCCCGTTAAGTCTTACCTGATCTGTTCGTCCAGCCATTACTTCTCGTCATACCTGCTCCTACTCCCCTCTTTGGTCTCTCAACCCTTGCCTCGTTGGCTTTTTTGCTGTTTCTTGAATTCGCAGCATATCCCTGCCTCCGGACATTTGCACAATCTATTCTCTCTCCCGGAAATAGTCTCCAAGATAGATAGTCACATGACTCGCACCCCTACTGCCTTTGCATTTTCGTATTTCAAAATGGCTCCTTTTCCAGCGAAGTCTTCTGCAGCCCTCCTCTCAATAATAGCACCCCTGTCTCCTTGTGTGGCCCGCCCACCACCACCGGCCCCTGCTCCACACACACAAAATTTGTTCTAGTGTTAAGACTTATGAGGCCACACATATGCCAAGAGAGTAGGGGAGAGCGAGGCTAGTGTGCTAGGCAGGTCAGAAATGGCGTAAGAGAGAAGCAAAATGAGACTGGTTAGGGGTTTCTTAGGGCGGTTAGGGGTGAGGGGTGGGTAGGCATTCCTGCATGCGAGTATGGACAGGGGCACCCCTATGGTTTTAACTTCCTGCCAGAGCCAAAGGAGGGAACAGCTAGGTTTTCTAATCACCTTGCTTAGAAGTGGGGCCTAAGAGGAAAGGCTTGGGATGGGACTCAAAGTTGTCAGCAGTCAAACATCAAAAGCGGAGTCAGATGCTTTCTTACGCACTTTCTAATACACTTTCTTACGCACTATTCATTTTGCTTTCTCTTCATCATCTAACATACTATTTGCTATACACATCTATCTCATTTTTTTATTAGTCTCCTCATTCTGGATGGAATGTAAGTTTGATTTATAGGCAAAAATAATTTTCTCTTTGGTCCGCCATGTCATACCCAGTTCCTGGAAGAGGGCTTGGCACATAGTAAGAACTCAATCAACATTTGTCGTATGAATAAATTCACTTTTGCTTCTTCTTTATAACAAGTATCCGGCACTTAATAACAGTTGAATATTTGTTAAATAGATGAATAAAATGCAATGAAACTTCTGACAGTAAAGTATACTGGAATGTTCCCTCTAAATTCATACACTATTACAATAGTTGTATTCATCTCAACCGCTTTGATGTTAGCTAACAAACAATAAATTCTCTGGAGAAAAAACAGTATACTAAAGTATATTATTTTTAAAGATAACAAATTTGCATGTGAGCTATTTTTCAACATTCCATAAATCGTATAATTTATAGATTTTGCATTAAAGTTAATATTATATACAATCTCCAAATAAACAGGGCAGTCGATTTGAGATTTCCCGTTGTGCCTTGATACTGCCAACCCAGGAATCTTAAGCAAAGCAGAGATTCTTGGACCAGCAGTGATAAGCTCACAGTCCACGCCCTAGGCCAGGAGATACTCCAGAGCAGTAATGTATATGCACAATAATAGCATTTTGGTTGATTCTTTTTAAGTTTTCACTTTCTTTTACATCAAAACATATTTTTTAAAAGTAACCACAACTTGTACATAAGGTAAAGAAAAGCTAACAGTCATGAAGTATTTTCAAATTCACCCAAGGATAATTTAATTTCTAAGGAAGTGTTACTTTGTGCAACTTACAGTCTACTGTTAATTAAAGACCTAGATGTATCAATCTAGTTATTAAATTGTAGATTTTTGTCAGTAGAGATGCCAGTGTTATCTCTGGACAGAAAACTTCTAAGGTTATGATGTTATTGGTCTATGGGATATTAACCTATCAACATAGGAATTAGAATGTCCTATAGGATAACAAAATTATTTTAACACTCCTTTTTAAATGCCTATACATACCCATTTCCACAAATATTCTTTTAATCAGCTATACATTTCTGCCGCCTTCGTTTATAAATAAAATAATTTTGGACACGTGCACTTTCTACTTCTATGATGGTCATATTTACTTTTTAACTTTTGAACTTATACTTTGATTCATCATTTGAATGCCTGAGCAACAGAAATAAATAAATTTAGAGGCGGGGGGGGAAGGGCAGGGAATAATACCTTCGCCACCAGCCAGAATAGGTAATTTGAAACTAGCTTTTTCAAAGCAAGAATGTTTAAGATTACAAGGCAGTCATAAAATCTCAGAACGCCATCCACAAGTTCTAGAATTTAAACGCAATAGCCCATGACGGGGTGATATCTAATGTAAGGGGCTGAGTAGCTCCATCATTATTATAATCGTAAAAATGTATTTTTTTTTTATGAATTCTCGGCATTTGACAAATCTCATTTCGCTGCCTGTGCTAGAGAGATTTGACTTTCAAATCATAATGCCAGTATTTTCTAACAAAAGATACCTCTTAGGCTTCCTTTCCTTTAGCAAATTTTCTGAAAGACTTTGAGCCTCACAAATGTATCCCATATATCAGTTCAAGCCATGGTAGAGTCAGATAGGTAATAGTGGTGGGTAATAAACTGAAGTAAGTATAATCTGAGGTAGGTAATGCTATGGAGCTAGGGGAAATTGTGTCATATAGAAGTCACCTCTGCTATGTGTACTGGTAGATCTTCCCATTTCCATTAAAACAAACTTTTGAAAAAACCAAGCAGGATCTCATCCGAGTCCCATACTGATTTAGATCAGCTCCTTTTCAGGTTTCCTGAGCGTTTTTAAGCCTTGTTTAACATGTTAAAATGAAGTGCTTGTTTTCCCCACTAAACTGGGAAAGTTGAGAGTTACCAAGTCATCAGTGGAAAGTTCTGGAAAGGCAGGTAATTACAAGCTGATAGTGACACACTTTATCCCCATGTAAACTCAGCAGTGCATCCTATTTCTGACCTCCACCCCGCTTCCCGACCTGATTTTCCCTCTAGGTGATTTCGAGATTTAAGATAAGGTTTCGACCTAATTCCATAATCGTAAAAACTGAATTATTGTCCTGTACATTTTACTGCTAAAAATATCCTTACGTGCTCCCTTCTCCTGGGACCTCCAAATAATTATTCCCTGATCAATTTTGTTTAAAATAAAACCTGTGTAGGATCACATGGTCGTTGGGACGCTTTAGTTCATATTGCGACAGGGTGGATTTTGAAGTTGGGACTTTCCGTGACTTCCTGCTTCCCCGCTGCCTGCATTAACTTTTAAACTAATTTTGTGGCTTTCTATACATGTCATGCAATAGTCATCATCTCATTTAACCATTAATTAGATAGGAGAGGATGGGCATGAAATAGATGTATTATTTTCTATTTTTCATGCATTCTTTTTATGAGAAATTCTTCCAATAAAATTATGTTAGATAAGGAAAAATGTTCTGAGATATAAAATTATAAGGAATCAATGGATGTGTAAAGGACATGGTCAGACACTAAGATTGTTGGACAAAACATCATCGTTCTCATTTGCCTAATAATGAATGTTTTGCTTTATTCAACTCCTTGCAACTTGGGAGTGACTTTTAGGAATCAGGAATCTAGACTCGATAAGAATAAGATTCTACAGTTAATTTAGAGTTTTCAAATTGTCTCTCTCAAGAACTTATTGTCAAATAAAAGAAATTACATTCACAGTAGCATGGTTTAGGTGTTATGGCTTCTTAATTCGATAAAATAATAAGTACATAAAATCACTGCAGTTCTATTTAATAGTTGTACAAACTCCAAACTTTAGAGGTGACTGTATGATATGTTCATGAAAATTTTAATGTACAATAATTCAAGTGAGAAGAAAAATGATAGTATTACTGTTAAATTAAAAAAAATAAAAAGAACTTATATTTTATTTAAATAAATAGTTTCCTTTCTACATTTGAAATAGTTGTGGTTTTGCAGTGATCTAGCTCAAAGAAAGAGAGATGTATGTGTCATCTTTTTGTTTTGGGGGTTATCTTTGACAAGGATTTCTTTGGCAATGACTTTTCTTGAGCTCCTTTTGCCTATAAAAATATTCTAATACTGTACCAATTTCATTTCCCTAATGAGGAACAAATTCCTCTAACTACCCAATTAGAAAGCATCTTTTATTTTTGCAGAGAGTACTCAAAAAATAAAATGGCTTTTTCATTGACTTTTCCAATAGAGTGACATCCTGAATATTCCTGAGAAAAATGCTGGCTATTTAAGCAATCCTGTCATCTTTGAAAAATGAGCCTTCGCCTTAGTTTCTCAAAGAAAGAGAGGGGTTTGTCACCTACCGGTGCTCCTTTGTCATGGTGATTCTGAATCATTTACCTTGTTGCTTGTCAACTGATTTTTTTTGAATAGAGTCCTTGAAATTACCAAATGACAATTATGGTTTTAATTGCTTGGGGCGGGGGTGGGGGGCAAGTTAAATGTCTCTTTCTGTAAATAAGTTGAACTTTTTCCGAAAGATCCTTATTAGTTATACTTTGTACAGGCAAAAACTATGCATGTGAATTTTGCACATTAAACGCAGTTGGAAACGAGTTACCTTAATAGGGGGGTAGTAATTTTTCTACTTACCTGTTCCAAATCAAGCATGTCCTAAGAACTACAGTCATGAAGAGGATAATGATCAACAAAGAATTAAAGTATTAAACTGGCCTTTAGTTAATGAAAAATAACTGTCAGGATGACTGCTGTAAGCAGAGGAAGCATGAAAGCCTCTATCCAAAGCTTAGCTCCACCAGCTGTTGGCTCTATGGTCTTGGGCATGTTAGTACTTAAGCAATAATTTTCTGTCCTTTCACCAAATCCCAAGTGGGATTCTCTGGCCACTTATCATCACATAATAATGATCTGAAGATATGTGACTGAGGTCCCCAAGAAGGGGCTTATTAATGGTCTAGTCTGGGAAAATGCAGAATTTGAAAGCTCAAAGGCCCTTAAAAGTGAAGTAAAGGCCCCTGTGACAGATTCTTCCACCTAAATTTTATAAATAAACAAACAAACAAACTTTAGAAAAATATTGTGATAATCTCTAAAGCTTGATTCCTGTCTCCTTCCACATTACTCATCCTTGAGCTCCCAGTTAAAAGATCATAACCCAAATCTCTGTACCCCACTGCCCAGCCCCTCACACATACACCTAGATCCTCCATCCCACAGAATCCTGAATCCTTTTTTCCTAGTATTGATGACAGTTTCAAATATTTTTGTCTGTGATTATTTGATAAATATTTGTTCTTCTCCTTTGTGAGATTATAAGCCATTTAAAGACATGAATCACGTCTTTTCTTTTGCTTATTATCGTATCTTAAATACCTATCTAAGGGCTGGGCATATTATAAATATTTCACTAAATACTTTTTGAGAAAGAAATTGAATGAGCTAATGAATAAAATTCAAAGGCCTTTAATCAGACTGAGGTATGACAATACTTAATGCTCAACAATACCGAATACTCAACACTCATAAGTCACAGTGCTAACCTACATCTGAACACTCCTTGTTTGCTTTTTCTTCCCTGGGTTTTTACTCTTCTATCTCAAAAATGTAGATATTTGCCAAAGATCTGTCTTCATTCTCTTTTTACTCTCTATCTACATAGTTCCTTTCTGTGATTTCATTCATATCCAGAGCTTTAACTATGTCCATCTGCTAATGAATCTTTATGAATATTTATTTGCAATTGGACCTCCAAGCCTAAATGGAGTTTCAGTTAATTCACTTGTACTATGAAGCATTTGAACTGGGTCATCTCTATGATCTCTTTCTACTCTAAAACAATACCTCTAATTCAACATGTCTAACATGGATGCCTTCTTAAAACTATTGTTACTTCATTTCCCTTTGCTCTCAAGGGCAGTGCATTTGTCACATTCCCTGCCACAACTAGATGTGAAGCTTTCCTTCGGTCTCATTTCCATTATTGCATCAGCCTCCTAATTTTTCCTCTTACTTCCAGTGTGCACATGATAAACCAACTTCCAATGATTGCCAGTTTAATTTTTGTTTCAAGAAAATAGAAGAAACAATGTGTTAATATATTACTTTCTTGCTCAGAATACTTCACCTGATTCCAGTTTCTTGCCATCTTCACAAAGGTCACGGTACTCCAAATAAGTCAAAATGTGGTCCCAATCAGTCTTTCTGGTCTTACCTTCTACTTCATATATATGTATATATATCTCACATTTTATCTAATTTGTTTGATATCATATTTTGGACACAACCTTTCTTCCTTACAATGGTTTTGTCATATTTTCTCTCTTTCTAGAAAGCCGCTCTCTCTCTCCACTTGTTAATATCACCCCCATGGTTTAAGGATATGCTTTAATACCACTTCCTCCTTGAAACCTTCCCTGGTTAATCCTTTAAAACAAAATTCATCTCTCTAACTCCTCTATAAAATTTTGTTTGACTCTCATATACCTATCTCATATAGGTGTAACATGAGTACCTAGTCTAGTACCTGATGTTAAATTTTGTGCTTATATGAGTAGAAAGTGTATCTGGTTCATTGCCAATCACATAGTTAATAGTCAATAAATAGGGATAAAATAAATAAATAAGTAAAAGTTATTATATAAGAGGAGGTTTTGATCCAAATAAAATAAAAAGTATTGGACTAGGCAACCCCAAATTTTCTTTTAAATCACTGAATAAGCTTGGAGAAGTCAGAGTAAATTAAGTCAAATAGATAAGCTTTAAAATTCTGTCCATAATGAAATATCTTTGAACACCTGTCAACTACTTTTGGTGAGTACTAATAATTCTTAAACATTAGTAGAATCAAAGTAATCAGAAAATTCTAAAGAAACTGATCTCTGCTGGCTTTAGTTAACAAAAGCCAAATAAGTAAAAACAAAAAAACAACAACAAAAATTCTAAATTATTTCTCCTCTGTTGGATAGCCTCTTCATGTTCCCAGACCAGGCGACTTTCTAAGTAAGTAATATTCACCTCTCACATCAGGGAGGACTGAGCTCCCTAGAAAATCATACCATGACCTGTAAGAATGATTTGTCTAAGATTGACTGAGGTCATTTGGCTTTCTTCAAGGGAGAAGCTTGAGCCATAGGAAACCATGATCTTTGAGCTGCTGGCCAGACCTGTTTTACCTTGATTTGGTCTCTTCTGATAGCTCCTGAAGAATCAGTGCTATACAGCTGCCCTTATATACAGATTATGATGATTACTTCTTCTGATTTACCAGTATACCAAAATATGCGGAAGCGTCAAATCCAATTAATTATGATTTTACACCTCAAACCAGTCATAGTAGACTCATTGTAAAATTACCCAGCAAAACATAACTCATAGTTATATGTACATCTTTTTAAAACTCTGAAAGTTTCTGAATATAATACCAATGCATGCACTATGAAGTTGTTAGATTTCATCATCTTTCTCCAAGTTTACATACTGAAGAAATGGATAGAAACATAGACACCTATAGCGGAAGTATAACGCTATTGTTCCTTTACCTGTATTGTTTCCAACCTAGGTATTCTATCTTTTTGGCATGATTCCAAGAATACAACCCATCTTCAGATCGATAGAGCTTTCTTTAAACTTTACCATCTCTGAAATTGTAATCTAGGCCCCAGGAACATATCCCTGCATCTTAAAACTATTCAAATTGCAAAGTACAAAACTTAACTAAATTTCAGCAATTACCTATAACTCTACCTGTTGCTAATGTAAACTAAATAAGTCCAAAATAAAAGAACATGGCAATATTTTTTAAAGGTTATTTCAAATACCTTATGGACAATTACACATATCAATCCACATCTACACTACAGAAACTCAGAGTTTGGAATTTTGCTTCTAAAAAAATTTTAAGAGAATAAAAGGGGGGTTATAGTTTATAAGAAAACATAATTGTTAATAAAATATTATCTGAAATAAAAATAGGTTTAAAATTGATGTGCTGCATTGTCTAATAGGCCCAATGAAGTATTTATTACCTAATCATCTAGAGTACCATTGATTGATTTATTGATTATTATTGATCAGGCCAAGACTACATAAAAATAGACTTGTAGAAGATTAATGTTATAAATCATTTTGGCTGCTAGAGATGCAAATAATTTTTACCTGAAAGGTAAAAAAAACTATAACGATAACAGTTATAGTTTATATTGCTCATTGGGACATTAACCAGTTTCGTATCTCACCTACCAATCTTATTCCAGCATTATTTATTCTAGTGATGAGTCATAATCTGTGCGGACAAATTTTCCTCTGAATCGGCTTTACTTGACAATTTCTTCACTAACGAATTCAATTACAATCTGACACATGTTTTCTATATATTTGAATGGGAATCAGATTGGTAGCTTTTGAAATTTATACTCTAACAAAATTGCTACAAAATGTTACCTAGAATTTAGGCAATTCCAACGAAGCAAACAAATGACACTGGACCATTGAATCTAGTTAACTAACCACTCCTGCCCATTACCCTACTATGAAAAATAATTATTAGTGCTCTGAAAGGATTCCTCTCAGCTATGCAGATTTTTATGGGAACAGATTGCATTATCTTTGTAACTACATTGCTTACCTCTCCTAAATTCAAGCCGTTATTATAAGAATTAGTGAATATTATATGAAATGAGTAGGAAAAAAATGCATATTCTTTCCAAAAACACACATTTATCAGGTGATAGGAAAAATCATATTTAAATGTCAGTGAATGAGATGAGCCAGACAGTACCTAGAATCCTCTAAGACAGGTATTTAAGCTCCAGGGAGACAAATGTGAGACTCCACATGGGTTTTAAAGTTAATCTGTTACAGTGACATTTTAATTTTATAAAGATATGCATAGTCTTTGTTAACTAGTTAAGATAATTAGAACATTACAATTAGTGACCAATTACAACCCACCCTTAGTGAATTTAAAAAAAAACGATCACGGAAGCCTATAAATTTGAGTGAACATAAATTTTTACAACGAATATTTTTGTTTCTTTTATCCACTTTATTTTTTAGTTTTACTGGTGTATAATTGACAAAATCATAAGATATTTAAAATGTACATCATGGCGATTTGCTATACACATATATATTGGGAAAAGATTCTCAACATCTAGTTAGTTAACACATTCATCACTTTGTTATTTTGGTGAGAATGTTCAAGTTCTACTCTATTAGTAAATTTCAGTTCTATAATACAGTATTATAACTGTAGTCATCACATTTTACAGTAGATCTTCATCTGTAGCTTCCATCTTATAATGGAAAGTTTGGACCCTTGTATCAACCTCTCCCACCCCAACCCCTAGCAACTACTTTGTTACTCTGTTTCTATGAGTTTGATTATTTTTTTTTAGATACCACATATAAATGACGCTATACAGTATTTATCTTTCTGTCTGGATTATTTCATTTAGCATAATGTCCCCAAGGTACACCTATGTTGTCACAAATGGCAGGATTTTCTTCTTTCTCATGGCTGAATAATATTCCACTATAAATATATATATATATGTGTGTATGTGTGTGTGTGTGTATGTGTATATATACTACAGTGATATTATATATGTATATATAATGTCTCTGCAACAGATTAACTTTAAAAGCAATGTAGAATCTCACATTTGTCTCCCCAGAGTTGAAATATTTGTCTTAGAATTTTCTTCTTTCTCATGACTGAATAATATTCTACTATATAGATACGTATACATATACACACACATACACACACATACCATGTCTTCTTTTATCTATTGATGGACACTTAGGTCATTTCCATATCTTGGCTATTGTAAATTATGCTGCAATGAACATGAGTGTGCAGATATTTCTTTCATTTCCTGGTTTCATTTACTTTGAATACCTACCCAGAAGTGGAAATGCTCAGCCACATGATAGTTCTATTGTTACTTTTAAGAAACTTCCTGTTTTCCACAGTGGTTGCACCTAGTTACATCCCACAACAGTGCCTCGTGGTTCTCTTTACTCCACATCCTCATCAATACTTGTCTCTTGTTTTTTGGATGACAGCCATTCCAACAGGTATGAGGTGACATCTCATTGTGGTCTTGCTTTGTATTTCCCTGATGATTAGTGATATTGAGTTCCTTTTCATGTATCTTTTGGCCACTTGGTGTCTTCTTTAGACCTATATCTATTCAGTTCCTCTGCACCTTTTTGTGTCAGATTGTTTGTTTTTTGCTATTGAGCTGTATGAGTTCTTTATATACTTTGGATATTAACTCTATCAGATATATGATTTGCAAATATTTACTTCCATTCTGTAAGCTGCCTTTACAGTTTGTTGATGGTTTCCTTTGCTGTGCAGAAAATTTTTAGCTTGATTTAGTCCCACTTGTTTACTTTTGTTTATGTTGCCTTCTCTTTTGGTATCAAATCCAAAAAATCATTGTCAGTTCTGATGTCAAGGAGTTTACTCATTATGTTTTCTTCAGAAGTTTATGGTATGAGGTCTTATACTCTTTAATTATTTTGAGTTGATTTTTATTATGGTGCAAGATGATGGTCCAGTTTAATTATTTTGCATGTGGCTGTTCAGTTTTCCCAATACCATCTATTGAAGAGACTATTCTTGGCTCTGATAAACTATTATTTTAGCTTCAAGATTACAAATCAATAATCCATTGAAGCAGACCTTTTACTATTACAAAGAAACCTTCTAATCTTGCTTGGTAAACAGTCTTAGAAAGAAACTCAACTCTATGATAAGATATGCAATTAGTAGATATATACATTTAATTTAAATTTTATAAAATATAAAATATTGGGTAATTATCATATCTTCATTATATAACCAAATGACTAACTCAAGGCTTGACTCAAAGCACCTGTGTCAACAATCTCTTATTTCTTCAAGATTATTTGTTAAAAAATCGTTAGGCTAGCTGGAAATGACAGATTTTGTTTCCACTAATTTTCTATACATGGCAAAATTAAAGCATGTGATATTCTAATTCTCATCTTAGTGTTGAAAATTCTGTTTTCCAGAAAATAGCACACATGTGTGAGTATAAAAAATGTTACTATCAGTAATGCAGCAATAGAGATACGATCCTAGAAATCCACATTGATTTCTGAGATAAAACATCTTACGTTTAACATCTAACAAAGCTACTAAGCTTCTAAAAGGAAAGTCATATTCTTCTATTTCCCTAGAAGTGGCTACTTAGCAAGCAGAGCAGGAAATAATATATTTTCCATAAATTCTTAAACTTCATTTCCATAATATTAACCGTATATCAAAAACAAACAGAATACCAAGGCTATATATGGGTTTACTTTTTTACATGTCTAGATAGAATATGATTTGGAGACAACTCCTAGGAAGATATCCACGCGCCTCCTCTTCTGCATCAGAAACTCCTGACATACAAGTCTGTGCTCTCATTCTTTTGTCCCTTTCCTAACCCTGCCTATTTCTTTCATGTGTAAGGCCTCTACCAGCTTCAAAAGAATATAGATGAATCATTCAGGGAATAAAGAAGAATGAGAATCAAGTCCAAAGGGGCTGAGGAATTTACTGGAATAGCAAATGGAAGAAGGAAGGGAAAATTAAAACATCATTTCTTAGAAAAACTCTATAGGAACGAGGAAATGAGGAAATGTGTGCTAGTTAGTAGGCACTGGCAAATCTTATCTACGAAGAATTAATTTGTTATTTAAAGTCAGGTAAAGAATAAAGAAACTTCACCTTTGTATTGTGCGTGGGAAAATGGATGCAACTAGCAAAAGGATAGAATGAACCAGGCTGAAAGACATTCAAGAGGCAAATCTCTTACAAGCACATCAGTAGCATCTACCTTTTCATACAATAATTGTTCTATATACCAGCAAATGGAGCATGCCAGCCTTGCTCACCTGCTGCTTTGATGTGTAAGTCATGAATCAACCACCATTATTCATTCATTAAAGCAAGACCTTGACAAGGCAATGATCTGTTGCTATATCACCTCGACCTCTTATCTAAATAGTATGCAATTAAATTTTAAAATGGTGAACTCTAAATACAAAATATTTTTAATAGAGGTCATAATGACAATATAAAATTTTTTAGGACTCAAAACTATTTTTAAGATCCTCTAAATAATACATCTGATTGTAAAAACATTAAAAAATAATTAAAAGTATGAGAAAGGTAAAAACTTATCTGAACCTATACAACCCTGTAGTTTTAGTGACGAATCCTGATTAAGTCCTTACATGAACTTATAAATATTTATCATTCATTTCATTAATGTAATATGTATACATTTCACAGCTGAAATAGTGTTTGATTATGGTGTGTGGCCCCAAGCACTCCTGTGTTAAATAACATGATATTATCTTTCCAAAATCTAAAACCTGCAGAATTTTGAAACACATCTGGTCCCAGTAATAATTTCAGATAAGGGATCATGGAGTGATGTATAATCGGATATATAATTTTACATAATTGGGATTTTATCATGCCCAATTCTTGTTACATTTTTAATATCCTGAGGTATTTATACTTTTCTTTGCTATACAGGAAAGGACTTTATCAAATTCAGATAAATTTAAAGTTTTTAATGTTATTAAAATATTTCTCTTACTCTAAGATATATTTAAATCTAGTCATTGGAAGTATTTTTGCCATTAATATACAAAAAAACAAGTTGAGAAATTTCATCTACTAGAAAAGCATTTTAACCCTATGTCTGGGTAAATTTGAACCCTGTGAAAATTGTGAAAATCTTGAATCAACCTAGGTATTCTTCAGATTAAAATCCATGATTTCATAAAATACTTAATTATCATTTCTTTAAAAGAAGTGGCTCGAGAATTTTTTTTAAGGCAGAATTTGCAATAATGACATAAAGGGGTCTAGGAGTTCAACCATCAGATAATAATGATAAAACAAATAATATTCAAAACAGCAATTTAAAAGCAATAGAGCATGACCAAAGTGAGGAGAAACTTGAAAAGAATTTATACCTGAAAGATACCTATTTCATTAAGTAACAATTGTGGGTTTATGGATTTTTTAGCCTAGGAGAACTTCACAGTTCACCAGCTGTGATAACGGAAAACTTCAGTCTTATAGTTTGAAGTGGTAGATGATAAAGCTTAGGGCACCAGAGCAGAAGAATAGAATAAATATATGATAGAAGCAAGAAAACTTCAGAAGAGCTGAAGCAACAAATCTAAGTACAATGCCCCAATCCTTCCATCTCCTTGGCTGAATATTAAACTACACATTTGCACAGGAAACCCAGAGAGCCCAGAATTACTCCAACAGAAAGGAAAGGATGGTTAATTCTTTAAAGACAGCTCCTGGTTATATTAGCAAGTTTTCTCCAGCATCCAGCTCAGTGCCTGGCACAATAGTTCCTCGATAAATATCAAATAAATGAGATCATTACCAATACATCTAGAGAACGTGAATTTTCCAGCAAGCACATAAGGGAATTTGTACAACAAAGCTGAAAAAAAAAAAAGGCAAAAAACAACAAGGCAAAAGTAATAACTGTGTAAGAAACATATAATAGAAAATGACATAATTGGGGGTTAAAATCTCTAAGATCCTTTGACTTTTAAAAAAAACTACTCGTTCTGTTTTTTTGTATTTTATATAGATAGATATTGATTATATATACATTTATTAGATATTGATTATGTGTCACTTGACATAAAGTCTAATATTGCAGTACTAACTACAGTATCGTAGAAAATCGATTTTTATTTCAGTAAATGTTACTGAGTCAAATGGGTTAAAAAAAAAGAGAGAAACAAATAACACGTACTTGCAACCAACAACATAATAACCAAACATGAGATATAGAATTTGTTCGGATCCACTATATGAATACAAAGCAGTGCCCCCTCCTTGCCTCTTGCACACACACAACCGACTTGTTAAAGGGCTGAGTCAGTTATTCTCTAGACTATTTCATATGGTGCATTTGTCTGTTTGCTTCCTTATGGTACGTTTTTACTTGTCCCTCAGTGAGAGATGAGTTCTAAAGGCTTGATTAGATACTGGTACTACCAATTTTTATCATGAGAATCACTATATAATTCATATTACATCATATCAAGGAGAATGTAATGTCTAATTATCCTACTAAAATTAAGATAAATTAGTAGCTTCTGCTGAGCAAAGCCTGACCCCCTCATTGTAAAATTTCCATTAACATTTCACTAAATAGTTTACCAATCAATAATCAACGCTAAAACCAAAATGCTGATTTCTAATTTAAGCATTTCTTTCGCATTTATTAGCGAAATTATTCCATAAAGAAGTACTTTCCCTAATCAATTAGATTATTTATCCAGTCATATATATATTTTTATAGAAAAGTAGGGCAAATACTTAAGTCTTTCCATAATTGTTAAATTTATAAGAGTTGGTTTCTTTGCCTACCCCTCATTCTTCCAATTTATTTCTATATTCTTCTGTGACTATAATGCCTACACCAATTTGTCATCTTTATCTTATCTTTTAGTTCTAAGATTAGATAATTCAGTGGTTATCTCCAGACTCTGGGCTAAAGTTTCTGTGGTGGTTTTGTGGTTGGCGGAAACTCATTCCTGGTGGAGCCCTTGCAGTGGTCTCTCGTGATATCCGCTGAGTTGTCCATTGCGCATCTTCCTGTGATCATTTACACGAAGTTTAAACTTTGACTGGATATGAAATCTTTGGTTCGCATTTTCTTCCTTTGCATATCTTACAAAAATGTTGCCCCATTGGGCTCTAACATAACATTTTGTTTCTGATATTTTATTTATCTTATAAGTTATTTAACTTTTTTGCTAAAAGGCCTGAAATTTCTTTCAGATCTAGAATGTTCAATATTTCTCAGTGTTGACCAATTTGAGACAATACTATAAGTTACTAGAGGTGCCTTTCAGTATGTAGTTGTTTCATGACACCAAAGTTTGGTCTGGTTTGTTGCATAGAAATAGATCATCGAAACGTGATTTTGGTCCTGGAAGAAGGTACTCTTAGTAAAAGAAATAAACTAAAAGAACAAACTTTCCACTTTTGAATTAGACTTTGGAGGAAATGTAAAAGCTCTAAGACAATCTTTCATGTCAGCAAAATGTTCTCAAAGAAATAAATGACCTAGAGTAGTGTTTCTCAGCCTTAATTGAAGCTGACATTTTAGTATGGATAATTACTTGTTGGCAGGGGCTAGGTCATCCTGTGCATTGTGGGATATTTAGTAGTACCTCTGATTTCTTTCTACCTATGAGATGCCATTAGCAAAAAAACAAAAGTTTCTCCAGACAATGCCAAATGTTCTCCTCTTCTTCTCCGCTGAAAACTGTTGTCCTCAAGGAATCAGGGATTGCCTTAAGTTACGCTTCATTAAGGCCTCAGAAATATGCAAATCAATGCCTGGCATGTCACCTCAGTAAAAAAGACATCTAAGAATCTTAAGGCTATGTCTCTCAGTTCTTCTAAGAGACAATAATATCTCCAGGATTCCTAAGGATACAGCAGTTTTAGGAAGAGCTCCGAGATAGAGAAGGTCTTACCTCACATGTGTATGGCTTTTTTTTTCTAATGGAGTGCACTATAAATAGATGTATTTCAAAAACTATAATGTTTAGAATAATTGTACCAACTTGGGTTGAAAGTGGTGAAGCACAATAAAATGAAGTGAAAACAAGGCCTTTTGGATCTGCAAATTTCTTCACGCATCGAGCAGACCAAGAAAACCATTTCGTTTCAGGCGTGAAAATGGAAGGAATATGTAAACGAGAGCCACAGAGTGAGAGGGAAGAACCAAGACCCCAGAGGACAGAGTTATGAACCACAGAAAGTCTTTGCCAGAGAGCAAGATTAAGCCCTAACCAAGCAACTGGTGGCATGTGTCTGGTTGGATTGCAGAATCGTTATGGAACAGTGTCTTTTGTGTGTCTAGTTTTCCTCTCTTCACAAAAGTTTCTGTGACAGTTAACTTTTATCTGTCTCATCATTGTTTTGGGGGTGTATACATGTGCCCTGTGGTGAAAACGGTCAGATAACCTATCTCTTTAGGTCATTGGTCTTCAGAGTTAGAGAGATCAGATCTTAGGAAGCTCATTAGCACCTGGACATTGTATGACAAGATCCTTGACCTCAAGTGTGAGCTAGTACTATAATGGGATAAACTAGGGGGAGGAGTGTGTGTATTTTGTGTTTGGAAGGAATGTAAGTAATTTGTAGCCACGAATAAATAGTTCTGATTCTAAAACATAGCTGCAAATTAATTGTTCGCAAGTGTTTTCATCCAGAGGTAGTGTCTATGCCCTCTCCCCTTTAATATAGGAGAGCTTCAACTGATGGAGTATGGCAAGGTAAAGCTATATGGCATCTGAAGCTGGGTTGTAAAAGACCATGAAACTTCTGTCTTAGTTGCTAAAACACTCTCCCTTGGAGGCCTGAGGCACCACACTGAAGAAGCTGCATGTAGGTCTTCCATCAAAAGTGCCAGCTAACTTTCGGCCATCTCTGCCAAGAATGAAGCCATGCAGGACACTCCAGACCAGGCTATAGACTAAATGAATTCCACTGGGTGGACTCTGCTGATGCCTACTGGTACAGAAAACTCAGCACTACTCAAATTTGTGACTCACAAATCACAATATATAATAAATTGGTTGTTTTCTTGTGCCATAGGATTGGAGGTGGTTAGTTTAGCAGCTATAAAAAATCAGAACATCGTGAAGTTCCGTCATCCATTTGTGTTGAAGATGATCTTTGGGATATATTCCCTGCTTGTTCTGCTTGGTTTTCAAAAGTTTTGAGAAAATCTTAAAATTATGCTGCTGTCATTTCCTGCCATAATCTAAATCCTTCATTTTCCTTAAAAATCATTAATGCCTTTGATAGGGATAAAGTTGGCACACCATTTAAAGTTACTGATGATACAAAGCTGGATAACAAGATTTATATACCGTGAAACCTATACACAGAGAGAATCTATTGGAATAAAATAATGGAATTAATCTAATACAAAGGAACATGAAAGAAGGACATTCTTTTTAAAAGTTATTAATAGGCCTTTGGTGACTTTAAGGACATAATTGTAAGAGGTGTTAGGATGGTGTGTGGAAGATACATCTCAATGGGAATAAAATCTAAGTTCCCTGCAAACTTTGATTCTTGGATTTTAGTAATGACCAGTTACTCTTTTATTCAGCAAATACATTGAATTCTTTATAATACTAGAAAATATGTGCCAGGCACCATATTAACTGGTTTGCACGTGGTATTTCTATATAAGCAAACTCTTTGAGAAATAAACATCCGTAGATCTACTTAAAATAAAGCCAATGCTCAGAAAAGTAAAGGAACTTGCTTATCGTTGTACGTCTGGGAAATATTCGAGCAGTAAAGGTTCATCGGGCTCCAAAGTACATACTCTTCTTATGACTCTGTTTTGGTGACTGAGATACTATCCATGCTCTCTAGAAGTTTATAGTGTTCCCCAGGGACAGATAATAAAACCGACAATTACAGCGCAGTGTGATGAGCACTAGGATACACTAGGAAGTTTAAGCTGTGGGAACATGAATGATCACACCAAACTCTGACTGTGTCTGTCAGGAAATATTCTCAGAGGAGGTGACAGTTGACCAAGTCTAGAAAGACAAAACACTTAGCTACAGGGCAGGCGGAGAGAGAGTCACGCAGGGCACAAGAGATTCAGGCAAAGAACTGCAATGGGCAACGCCATCGAGGCCTGAAGATTTTTCACTTAGGAAATTTTAGTAAAAAAGCTCTCCCCAAAAATTTTCAGTGTAGAGTGTGTGTATGTGTGTGTCTGGGACAGGGCAGGGAAGAGAAAGAGGCAATATAGATGAATCTGGAGAAATAAGTCAGAAGTTGGTTTACAGAAGGGCTGGTATGTCAAAAAGAAGGGTTTGGTTCTTCTCCAGAAAGCTGTGGAGAGAGCCAGGAAGGAATTTAAACAGTGGCCAAGGACAATGAGCTGAGAATCTGAGAGCGGTATTCACAGAAAAAAAATCGCCTCAATCTCAAGCCAACCCCTGAACTAATCACTGCAACCAGGGAGCTGGGCTTCGTGTCCTCTCCTGGAGCTGGAGCTGCAGGCAGACCCTCCCTGCTCACCAGTGGAAGTAGGCTCTTAGGATGCATCAAATGAGACTTGTTGGGACGGCCATCAGCCACAACACCTGACCACATTTTCAGATGGCTGGGTTCTGGGTTTTCATTTTAATCTCTCAGATGCCTTCAGGAGAACAAGAAAGTTAACAATCCTTCTTTGTTAAAATTACCAAAACATTCTTCTGCCCGGTCATAAAAATGGAATATTACAGTTTCCCAGAAAGACATACTTCTACTAATAAAGACTATCAAAAAATATATATATAGTCACCATTTTAATTTAGAAGAAAATATAGGAGCCAGTAGTCATACACATGCATATGCTTATTTATGTGATATATAGTTTAGTATATGTGCAATACTCATTAATAAAAAATATTAATAAACAAATTCAATGTGATTCAAAGAGATTAAAAATACTGAACCTAAGGATACAGAGCAAAATGTACTAAGTAATTCAAAAGTTTCTCAATAATGTATGTTTTTATTAATTTAAAAATTTATTAAGGAATAAGCCAATTAAATTAGAAATGTCACTTACGAAGCTCAACCGCCTCATGTTATTGGAAGGACAGGTATGAAATCTGCAGAGCAGGCCAGCAGACTGGGGACCCAAGTAAGAGCTGATGTTTCGGGTCTTAGTCCAAATTTTTCATGGCAGAAGGCCAGAAACTCCAGCAGGCTTTCTATATTGCAGTCTCGAGGAGAATTCCTTCTTTTTCAGAAAAGCCTCAATCTTCTTTGGAATAAAAGTCTACTTGACAACTGAACGAAAACATTAAGGACTTCCAGAGAAAATAAACAACAACAAAAAACCTCCAATAATTCTCATAGGGTTTATTGCTGGCTGCGGGACATAGCAGCTACACGGGTAGACTGCAAATGTTCCTTAGCTGGGAAATGAAAGCGAATGTGATGAGTTCTTTTTATATAATAAAACAAAGAGAAGGAAGCCTGGGGGAACAGTGTTAATCAAGGATAATCTAACAGAAGAGAAGGAGGAGAGAGAGAGAAAATCTTTAACAAGATAAGGTGCAAAAGGATCCTCAGCAGAAGAACTGGATGAGACTGGGACCTTGTGGCAAGAAAATCTTCCCCTTGCAGGAAGCTCTCCAGGAAAGATGAAAGCGTTGCTCAGAGCTTACACAGATACACAAACACTCTTGAAAATCAAGATGCAACTCTTCCTTCTCCTCAGAAGGAAAGAAATTTACCGTAGCAATTGAATAGTGGCCAAATTCCATTGTTTCTTAATGTTTAAAAAAAAAAAAAAGGTCAATGTATGGAAAAAAGATATGGATAAACATAGTCACTAATTTCCAATGACACTATGCAAACTCACGCACCTCAAATTGCGTTTATAAGGCATCTATTAACCTAAGTCTATATTAAACTAGGTCTCAGAGAAATGCAACATGCATTTTTTTTTTTTCTGGGATGGAAAAATAAAAAGGAATAGACGTCAAATCCAAATGCTTTGGAGTAAAAATCTCAAGTCCACCCTCCAGCAGCCTTGCGATCTTGGTTGTGTTATGTCATCGCTCTCACTTGGTTGCATCATCTGTACCATACAGTGTATGGCCCTGACATTCAAAGCTGTTGTATCAATGAGCTAATATTTGCAGGACCTCTTATCCTATTGAGACGAGGTTAGTGGAGAGTCTTACTGGTTGTGACATAAACATGTATCGATTTTATATCTCTTCCCAGCCGCGCTCTTGTATCCTGTACCTCCTAGCTTTAGGGGGGGGAAAAGTTCCATGTAATTTCCAAGCAATTTTTTAAAAAGTTTCTCAATAATTTTTGCTGTGAACGCAGCAGTCACTTCAGGGTCTCCAGTGATGCTAAATTCCTCTGTCCTCATCACATCTGCACCCTCCCTTGCATCTCCTCCTCCACAGTGGGTGAAATTCTAACAGCTCAGAGAAGTGGTTTTTTCTCTCATGGATATCCCATCACTCTAGGCATGACCTTTAACCCAAAAGTAAAAGTGAATTTGCTGTCTATGGTGAATCCACTTTTTCGTACCCGCTGACCCAGCTGGATGTCAGGGAGGAATTCAGCGTGAAAGACTGGTTCCTGTGCTGAGGGCTACTCCAGTAGACTCTGCTGATGATATTCTTCCAAACTGATCATCTAGGCACTGCTCCCCCCATGTAAGATTTGATTACATCCTCTAGCCAGTACCTGGAGCTGGATGCACCACTTTACAGATCTGTGCTGTATTGTCTACTTTGTCACGAGCTGTGTTGCCGTCATTAAATTAAAATCCCCGATCTCATCTGTGATGGTTAATTTCATGTGTCGACTTGGCTAGGCCATGGTGCCCAGTTGTTTCATCAAACACTTGCTATGAAAGTAAGTATTTTTTAGATGTGATTAACATTTAAATCAGTAAATAGACTAATTACTCTCCGTAATGTGGGTGGGCCTCATACAATCATTTGAAGGCCTTAAGAGAAAAAAACTGAGATTTCTCTAAAAGAGAAGAAATTCTCCTCAAGATCGCAACACAGAAACTCTTCTGAGTTTCTAAATTTCTGCTGTGAGGAATGTGGACTAAAAACTGAAACATCGGCTCTCGAGCCTTCAGCCTACTGGCCTGCTCCAGATTCCTCATGGCAGAGCAGATTTCTCAAACTCTCTCTTTGTTTATTGCTCTGTGTGTGTGTGTGTGTGTGTGTGTGTGTGTGTGTGTGTGTGTGTGTATACATTCATATACAGACACATTGATATGTGCAGATATATATGTAAATATACATTTTATATGTGTGTGCATATACACTTATGTGTGTATGTGTGTGTATGTATATACACATTTACATATACATTTTCCTCTCAGGATCTGGAAATTCAAGGGTGGGAACTTGATACATTGCATCTCTGCCTCATAGTTATCCACCATGCTCTACGTGACATTTTTCCTGAAACCTCCCAGCATACGTCCTCCTGCAGAAGAGGCCAAGTCAATTGGTCATTAATATGAAACACCAAGCCAAGAAATAACATGCTTCTTTCCTCATTTCATAATTGCTAGGAAATATTACAAGTCATTTTTTGGCTGCCTTTCTTCCTTCTGAGAGTGGAAGGCAGGAGAGCCTACTCCTCTCGAGCTGTCAGAGCGGGGCCACATAGTGGATGCTCAATGAATATAAGCTATAATTATTCAGAGATGCTGCTCTATTAAAAAAAAAACAATCAAGAGGTGGGGGCAAGAGAAAGGAGGGGAAAAGTGTGAAGACGGGATAATGGTGGTATGGCTGGCTTTCTCAAGTGACACATTAGAGACCTTCTGAAGGAAGAAGCTGGCACAATCGCTTGCAGTTCTCAGAATTCAATATGTGAGCATCTTTTCTCATCTGAATAGTCAATTCTCCACAAAAAGGGTCCCACTCAGCCCCTAACCCCATCCAGTTACACCACTCTCTTGCATGTATACCAGATTACGAAATCAGATTTAAGCGCTTGACTACCAAATACTGAGATAATATCCTTTAATAGAAAGATTATTTGGATTGAATTCAGAAGCTTTGGCTCCTAGTTCTGTTCATTGCCTTGGATAAGTTACAGGTTGTGAGTCTCAGTTTTATTTTATGAATTAATAAATTACCTTTTAATGTTGCTTTGAGGATCGAGTAGATGCCATATGCCTAAGGGCTTTGCTTAGTACCATACAAGTGCTATGGGAAGCTCTACTTAACTTTACCTCACAAAAAAAGTACATTAAAATTTTTGTATTGATCAAAAACTGCATCTTTGCCAAGTTATGTAAATTTAGTATAGATTTAATATAGGTCCCTCATGTCCCATACAGTGACATGGTTCTCAGCCATACTCAGGGTGAGTTAGATCAGTGTTTTGACAAACAGAATCCCCATTCGAAATGCTATAGAACAAGGCTTTATTACAGCCTGCCTCCCCTTCTCCCAGGACTGTATTTAAATAACAGGCGGTACACTCAATGAGCTGAATGGGTGATTAATTGCCATTACTTATAAGTAGACTAGCACTGTCTCTTCTGAGGATATTGTTTAAGTACCATTAAAAAAAAAAAAAGGTGCTGCCTTAAAGAAGCAATTAAACCTTTAGCTAAATGTTGTCAGGAAGAACTTAGCATCAATTACTTAAGCTATATTTTCATTCTTCAAATTTTAAAAGGGCAGTGTGTTAAATGGTTCTGCACTAACTCAATTTATTGTGATTAACTCACAGTAATGTCAGGAGAATTGCACTAAGTTCCTTTCGAAATTAGCAGTTCTTTGAGGGACATTCTAAGATTTATTGTCACGAAGGCTCTTGCTTTCGAGCATGTTCTTTTGAATTTTTATGCCAAAATCAATGTTTTAAGGGCAATGTGACACAAACTTACACTTACCCCATGTTTTCAAACAGATTAAAAATTACTTTTTTGATTAAAAGAAATAGAGGTCTCAGTTGCTGGTAATCTTTGGATCAACATCCTTGTAAAAGTAAAATGGCATTACTTTCAGGCAAGAATACTAATTAGACTCCTTAATATTCAAAATCAATGACCATTTCTGTCACTCACCTATTCTAATAACTCAAGCACATGGTGATTCCTCTCATTAGTAAATATCACAGAATGTTAACAGATAAAATGCTCACAAAATATCAAACCTGAGTTGTCTTCAATCTAAGACTTAACCTTTCTTGACATATGATATTAAGAAATACAGTAAGGGACATAGCAACTATCTCTCTATGCTCTCTAAGTTATGTCGCTATTTTAAAATATGAGAAATATATTATTTTATATTCTTCCGTTGATCTAATATCATCCCATAAACCTTCAATCACTGTTTGTCATGTCAAAATTTCTCCCCGCCCATGGTGTCTCCCTAAAATTTCTCAAAACACCAATGGAAGGAGAGCAACACTAACTTTTCCAGAAGCCACGTATCCAAGTCTATGCTAGACAGATCTTTTCCAACGCAAAGCTGGAAGACAAAAGGGTTAGTTCATCCATAGGGCGTTAGGAAGAACAGGAAGTTAAACTCAAGGAAATAAACACAAGCTTTGAGACCATGTGAAGATCAAAGAAATTAGAGTTGAACTGAGCCTGCCAACAAGTCCAGCCTGAGAATTAAATAAGGAGGATACAGGTGAGCAAAGGAGCAAAGAGGCTCCTGTCACAGTTCCTGGGGCATGATGGGGGCCTGCTAAATATGTGATGAATGAATGAAAGAATGAGTGCATAAATGAATAAATGGAAGTTCAACTGAATAACATCACAACAGTCCTTGCCAGTCAGTATTTTATTCACCTGGTCATGTCTTATAAACACAAAATTGAAAAAGAACGAAATCGAAAAATTTGTCCCCACTCACTTATGTCTGTGGGGTTCATAGGGATATGTCGCATAGAAGATAATATTTTCACAGATAACTGAAACAATATGTATCACTTACATTCTCACCTTACAATATGACTGACACCTGTTCTATCAAGAAGTGGTATCTATGTCTTCTTTCCTTGAAACCGGACTGGTTCTTTTGGACTGAATCTTTAAGTAGAGTATGTCAGAAACATCACTAGTGACTTCTGAAGCTGGGGCATGAAGGGCAGTGCAGTTTCCACCTTGCTAGGTGGAATACTCTTGAAGCCTTTAGCCGCAGCATAAGTAGTCTGTCTCCCCAGGGGATACCATGCTCTGAAAGCCCAAACTAGCTGATTTGAAAAGACAACATGGAAAGACCCCTACACCACATTAGGTGAGTGAGTTGCCTGGCCAACCCTCAGCACCCTCTGCTCCAGCCAGCCATCACCCCCCTGCAACGTCACGAGAGACCTAGAGTCAGAACGACGTAGTTCAACTGTGTTGAAATTTCTGGCCTACAGAGATCACAAAAGATAATAAAATGGTATTGTTATTTTAAGCCCCTAAGTTTTGGGGAAATTTGTTATCTGGTTTATGTGACCCAGTTTCACTCAGATGCACCATGTGGTGAATGAAATTGAACTGGTCAGCAGTAGAATAGATTCTGTACACCTCTTTACAGCTCTTCTGCAAATTTACCTGCTGAGAATTTGATTGGTACTTGGCATAATTTCTGTGAGCAGTGATTAGCCTCTTCTAGTCAATTTTTTCCTGTTGTTTTGTAGCTACTGTATATCTAAAGTGAATTAATGGGAGAAACCATAAATGATAACATAAACATTTCTCTCTTATGTACATATTTAGAGTGTTTCCTGTTTATTTTAAATTATTCCACCATTTAAAGTCACATCGATATCATAGTAAAATGAGTTCCTTTGTGCAGAATGTTTCTAGTTGCAATAAGTAAACAAAGAAACAAACAAATAAATAAAAATATTGACAATAATTAAGGGAATCATCATATTTTATCATTCGATCAGATGTGATCATTTGGATTTTTTTCCTCTAAATAGTCACTTCCCTTCTTTCCTCACAGACAAAGTACACTCTACCATGTTATTTATGTTCAGACTGACCCTGGGAATACTTTGGCTGATGGGATGTTACCAGACGTGACACGAGCGGATACCTTGCAGAGCTTTGGTTGCATCTCCCATTTTGGTGACGTGCCGTAAGCAGAGCTTGCACCAAATAATTATCACCCCTTCAACCTGGGCCTGAGACAAACACCTGTGTAGCCAGCCTGACTCAACCTGCTGGTGGATCCAAGACCAGCCAACCTACATTTTGACGCGGTCACCTGTCTTAGATTAGTCAAACCGAAGTCCTCTACGGAGTTATCAGCATAATAATAGATGTTTGTTTAGGGAAGTAACTGAGTGTTTCCATAATTTGCTATTTAATGTTGTTGCCGCAGCATTTGACAAAAACACCAGGTATATGCAAATCATACTTAATTGGAAACAGACCAAAAGTCAGCAAACTATGCCCCACAGGCCAAATTCAGCCTACAATCAATTTTTGTAAATAAAGTTTTTTTATTTATGTGTCATCTATGACTGCTTTTGTGCCTCAATTGCAAAGCAGAGTAATCGTGTCACAGTACAATCCACAGAACCTAAAATATTTGCCATCTGACTCTGTACCAAAAACATTGGTGAACCGAACATAGAAGAATCATGTCAGAACAAAGCTCACCCACTCAGAGGGCACAGGTGCTGGAAAGGAAGCCCCAGTGGGGGCTGAGGAGAAAGGTACTGTGGCAAAGACTAGCTGATAGATTTACCTTTGGTCACAAGTCTTCACTCCTCCCTGTGTCTACCTTCTTTGCTTTCTGACCTTGCAGTTTTGCCTCTAAATATAGGGAGAATATTTCTCTGCCCCTTGACTTTGGCCATGTGACTTGCTTTTGCCAATAAAATAAAAAGCAAGTGATTGGTACTGGAAGTGCCAGTTCTGAGTCAAGACCACAACAGTCTTGCATCTTTCTTCTGGCCCTCTTATATCGCCATCATTATGCCCTGTTATCTTGCCTGTCTAAAGCAGAGGACAAGAAACACAAGTAGCAAAGTTCACCCAGCTAAAGTACCCAAGCTAAGCCTGAACTAGATAAACTGACCCCCACACACACACACCAGCACACGGATGTGTGAGGAAAATTCAAATGTTGTGTGCTACTGAGATTTTACGGTGCTTTGTTATATAGCATCATTTGGGCCACAGCTAACTGATTGTACTAGGCAGAATTCTAAGATAGCTTCCAAGACTTCTAACACCTCGGTATACACAACTTAAATAATTCCAGACTGTAAATAGCATGAATTTTACTTCTACCATTAGGTTATATTATATTGACTTTAAGAAGAGGTTATCTGTGTGACTAATATAATCGTATGAACTCTTTAAATCTGGATGTAGAGGTCAGAGATGGCAGAAGTCAGAGATGCGAAGCGTGAAAGGATTCGATGTGCTGTCTCTGGCTTGAAGATGGAGGGAGTCGCGTGACAGGGAATGCGGGTGATGTCTAGAAGCTGAGGGTGATCCCTGGCTGATAGCCAGCAAGGAAGCAGACACTCCAGCTTTAGAACCAGAAGGAATTGAATTCTGCCAACACCCTGAATGAGTTTGCAAGCAAATTTTTCACAAGAGCCTTAGGAGGAGAACTCAGGCAAGACACACTGGTTTTATCCATGTGACATCCTGAGCAGAAAATCCAGCCACATGTGATAGATTCCAGAACTATAGAACTGCTAGCTGATAAAAAAAAGTGTTGTTTTAAACCAGTAAGCTTCTGGTAATTTGTTCTACAGCAATATATAATTAATACTCTGATATGACCTCTTTGTACCCCATTTTCATCATCTGTACAGTGTGGCTTAAAAGTCTCTCTGCCTCATAGAATTTTAGTGAGGATTAATGAAATAATATAAGTAATTTTATTACAGTGCCAAGCCATAGTAAGCACCCAACTGTTTTTATTATTATTAATCATACCAATAGTAGCTTATAATCCAGTACAACCATCAGTGCTGAAGCTGACAAATAGCCAATGAAGTAATGATAAACTCTAGAATGTATAAACATTCTAATAAATATTTGATGAATTAATGCATATAGGAACTAGAAAGTGAGTCTGAGACTGCAAGAGGCAATAAGTTCTACCTCTGGGGAGGAAAAGAAATGAAGCACTTAATAGAATCTAGCCTGTGATTACGTGAATCGAGAATATTATTTGATAATGTAGACTCCGTACTCTTGGCAATTATTATCAAAAACTTCAACATAACTATATCTATCATGTAATACACTTCCGTTAATGCTTATTCAATAGTAAGAATACTGAATTATAATGGGAAAAAATTTATTTTATAGATATATATGACTGTTAAGGGTTAAATTTTAACCCCCAAATGTCATACATTGAAGTTCTAACCCCCAGGATCTCAGAATGTGACTGTATTTGATGAAAGGGTCATAAAAAGATCATTAAGTTAAAAGAAAGTCATTAGCATTAGCCTAATCCAATATGACTGGTATCCTCAAAAAATAATAATAATAATTAGGACATAGACTCACGCAGAAAGCAGACCACATAACTACAGAGGGAGAAGATGGCCATCTACAAGCCAAATGGAGAATACTCTGTTACAGTATTCTTAGTAAACTACACAGACAGGAGCACAAATTCGATATGAGTATATTGGTCTTCTTTCAGGGAATGTTTTAACCTTAAAAAGAGAGAGAGCTTTCTATTCTTTATTACTGCCTTATTGATCTTTCCAAGAAGTCTACTTTAGAATGTCGAAGTCTCTTGTATTTCAACTCGAATATGCCTAAATGGTGAAACTCTCCCTACAGAACTGTTAATCTCTTTTGTTTAGAGCCATTCGATAACTTCCGCTGGACATGGCTGAGCTTAAGAGTTCTCAGACTACAACAAATACACTGAACAATGCTTTATTTATTGAAATATCTGCATGCATATATTACAGTAGGTTTTTAAAATGGAGCTTACTAGGTCTGCATTAAACTAATGGTTTTCATCATTTTCACATAATAGCCCCCCACAAATCTGTTTTCCAATCCACATGTCAAACAATTAGCACGTAACATTTGTGAATTTGTGATCAATTTCTTTTGCGTTCCTCTACTGAACAACACTTGTCATCTGCTGGCTCACTGAAAAATGATCGATCCTTTCAGCCACTTGCATTGTGCTTGAGTCTTGCCATCTTTTTGAAAAACAGACAATATAAATATTCTACTTCGAATGCCATTAAATAAATCATTTCGTGGGAGCCAAGGCATTTGCCAGGTTTGAGGTATTTCACCGAATTTCCTGATAACTGGAAATATACAACTTTGTATCTAACTCAATCAGACTTTTCAGTGCCTGAGTCAGTGTGTTTATCCATAAGACAAAGGCTGAGGAAAATGCCTCCACTTAAGCCTCTCGACCACAGTGAGGTACATAAGGAAGGTGAGGATGCTGAAACTCAGGAAATGAGGGAACCAAGTAAAAGGCTGAGACAAGGATGCGAGGCACGTTCAATGGCAATATTCACACATCTTTGCCTTTCTGAGCTACAAGTCCATGACTACGAAATTGGAGGGTGTAGCGATGTTGTGTCGAAGTCTTGTCCAGTCCGATGAGGGAGGAATTCAGTATTCAGAAAATGGGAGAGTCTCAAGAAAAAATGTACATACCAACTAGTAAAGCTTATCACCTAATGCCAAGGTCTCCTATTGTAGCCTACTTGTTAAACCCACGCCCTTCGGGATCAGGCAGGCCTGTGTTCAAATCTTGATGCTGCTACTCTGTTATTAACTGATTTTGGACAAGTTACCACTATTTCTTAATCTCAATTTTCTCATAGCATTTTTTTGAGCATTAAATTAGATAATCCACTTAATTCCTTATAAATATAACATGTGCAATAATATTAAATACTATTGTTATCATGTTATTACTTTTATTAGGCTTCCTCTTAACAATATTTATGGGAGGGATGGCACTCAAACGAGATTAGGTCCTGTTCAGGCACCATTTTATAAGGGACTTTTTTCATCCTTCGCTTACCGATTCAACAATGATTTCACCCAGTTCAGATCTTCTCATAATACACAGGGCAATTATTCTATTGTAGGGCCTCCAAAGACAAGAAAGTATTAGTAGAAAATGAACTCATTCAATAGGGCTCAATATATATTAGATCTAACCATCTAATGCAATTAACTTAAGCTGTGAGAGATGGTTAAATACATGTCCCTACAATGCCCAAAGTCACAGGAGCCGTAGCTAATGGGTATGTGATAGGGCAGGGAGGCTCTGCAGGTAATCAACAATCCCATGCCAATTACTTTATCAGGAAGTCCTTGTTTATGAGAGGAGAGGATAGAGTCTCTGTGCTTCCGATACTGGTTTCTGCATCATCCTCTGATTCATTACCGCAGCCAACACCAGCATATCCATATGAGTCACCCTACTTAATGTAGAACGGCCACTTCACAAATTAGAAATTGCACATTAACTGCAGAGAGAAGTCCCCTGGGCTTCTGCAGCACATGCATCATCAGAGTCACTGCTCTGGCTCTACATAGTTCTTTGCTTTCTCTTTCATATGTCAGGGAAGCCCTGGAATCGGGGGAGGGGCGTCACTCTCCACCAATGTGCATTTATGCTGTGGCTTTGTTAACAAACCCTAGTATAAAAACACCTAGAAAAAATATTTATTATGTACTTCTTATTGGCTTTAGACAGGATAAAGGATAACTTCAAACCTAATAAATATTAGCACATCAGTCATATAATGTGCCACGGTGTTCGGTCTCTTTCAGAGTCACCCCTTGTTTCACAAGCTGCAGGAACTCGGTGTAAGGATTAGCCATTGGCTGCCAGAGCAGAAACATTACTCTTTACCTTTTCTCTGGCCGGTTACACATAATGATTCTGTATCTCTTTGTGTAAACCTTTCATTTACGCTTGTTTTGCTCCAAATAAAAATTTCGTTCTAAAGTTTCATGATAAGATCCAAGGTGGCATTTTCCACTTAGTGCCTTCAAAGAATTGAGCAAGAGATGGGTGAGCTGTCTCATTCTGCTACGACAAAACTAAAACACTGATCATCCATAACTGTCCTCCAGTGTGACCCAACCTGAACACAGCTACCGGAAAGAGTCTAAAAGCTGGTTTGAATTACAGTAAGTGACACCTATTGCTTCCCTTCAGTATACTCACCTGGACCTCTACAGGGTACCCATTCATTTGTCCTGAGCTGTATTAGACATTTGTCAACATCTCCAGATCGGGGCACATAACAAAAAAATGGTAGAAACTTTACAGGCCAAGTGGAATGGGAATCTGCAGTTCTTTTATTCTTTGCACACAAAAAAGAGCATGCCAGTTAATATGTTATCTCACCGCGTTACCCCTTCTATTAGTACTACTGCAACAAATTTGGTGGTTTAAAACAATACAAATTTATTTTCTTACAGTTCTGCAGATCAGATGTCTCAAACGGGTCTCACTGGGCTAAAATCAAGGTGTCGGCAGGGTGCATCCTGTCTGGAAGCTCTAGAGTAAATCCCTTTCCTCGCCTTCCCTATCTCCGAAGGGCCATCCACGTTCCTCGGCTCAGGACTCCTTCCTCCATTTTCAAAGCCAGTAATAATGGGCTGAATACCTCTCAAGCTTCTATCTATGTCTCTAGGTCTTTTCTGCATCTCCCCCATCCCCTTTCAAGGACCTTTGCTTGTGATTACATTTTGATCCACCCGCATAACCAGGATCATTTCCCTATTTCAAGGTCAGCTGATGAGCAACCTTAATTCCATCTGCAACCTTCATTCTCCTTGTAACCTAACATATCCACGGGTTCTGGGAATTGGGATGTAGACCTCTTTGGAGTAGAAGGGATGTTATGTGTCTGATTAATTATTTTAAGAGTTTAAGAAGTTTTGACCTGTATTCTAGGGAGAAACAGGCACAAAAAGTTTTATCTACAATGAGCAAACTATTTCAAAACACAGTGCAGAGAGGTCTGGTTCCTTTTCTAATTGTCTTTGGATAGAAGTGGTTTATAGAGACAAAGTCAAGTTGTAATTTCATTTCTTCGATGATGATAGATTCAATGAGCTGATTGCTCCCTATAACAATATCAAGTATCAACTCATTGTAATTTTTTAAATGTTTTCTTCAAGGAACTTTGCGAAGTTTGAATAATTACAAACTTCTGATAATTGCACTAATGCAAAATTCTTATTTTTAAGAAAGTAACAGGTTTTGGTGTGACTTGCTTGAGAACAATAATTAGACAAAGCTTATTTCTAACTTCTTTCAAAAAAATTTTTTTAAATCCTTTAATGCATGTTGATTTTCCAGAGAGACAGTCTATAAGGTAGAGTTTGAGTGAAGGTTTTCCATAAGAAAAACTTTTAAAGTACACCAAAATTACTACAGTTCTTCTGAACGATAGCATATACTATGGCATGAAATCTATAGGCAAAGACTGAGGTTTCTAGAAAGAAGCATAAGTGCATAACATTTAGAAAACTATACTTACTGAGAAACTAATTTTGAAGATAAAAAGAAAATTGCAAATTATATTAAAATACTGAGGATTAGCAGTCTAATTCAAACCAGAAGCACATGAAATTCAAATGTATCACTACTAATCACTCTTTGTGCATATGCATAAAATGTTTTCCCAGAAGCTTCATGGTTTGAAGAGAAATTCCAAAGATTCAAAATTAAATCCTCACTTATTCCCCAACTGCCACCCTACAGTAGTATAGCCAGGCTAATGAATTTGAGCTCAGTGATTTGACTTTATCAATACTCCAAAAATAAAATTAGTAGTCTTATTCTCATACGATCTTAGTGTACAATTTGAAAGAAACAGGTAATATTGCTATGGTATCTACTAGAATATTTTCTATATTTAAGTAAAACCTATAGAAGGTTAAGTGGCATATCTAGAAAAAAAATATTTGTACTCTTTTCCTACACATAACAAAGTGATAGAACATTTTTCACTTTTTCCTTAATACCTATTTCATCTATGTCTGATACTTATCCATATGAAAAATATATCTTTGAGTTAAATATTGTCCTCCAGGGAGTATCCTTTTTTAAGTGAAATATTCCTAAAATTGTATGATACAATCATAAGATAAATGATAATAATGTTAACAATTAAAATTTACTGAATGGTTATCATATGACTGGCACTATCTTAACATAAAAGCCATATCATTGGATCTTCCTCATTTTCCCTATGAGACAAATTTCATTAAGTTTCTTGGTTGCAAACAACAGACTGGTTATTTAACTGATTAAGTAGGTAAGCTAGGTTCATAGAAACCACTTAAGGAGGGCAAAACTGAAAATACTGGGTAAAACTTCTTTAAAAACATACTTTTGAACTATTAATGCGCTGGTTGGAAACAAAAATAAAAAACAAATCCCTTGATAATTCGTCATCAGGAGTCAACGTTGATGACAGGATTTTTGGTGAACCCTAGTAACATAAAAATTATTTATGAAGGTACACAAGTACAGAAAAGAAAGAAGGAAGGAAGGAAAGAAAGATGGATGGAAAGAAGGGAAGGGAAGGGAAAGAAAGAGAAAGAGAGAGAGAAAGAAATAGAAAGAATTGGGAAAAAAACATAGCACTTATTGCCCACTTATGTGTCTTCATAGAAACCCCAAATTAATCTACTGATTAATTTGCGTATAGACAAATTATTAGAATTAATAATATTTTAATAAGAATCTATAAAATGACATTCTATCTAGATATTCACATGCAAAAGAATGATGGTGGATCTTTACACTAAATACAAACATTAACTCAAAATAGGTCAATAAATTTAAGCGCTAAAACTATGAAACTTAGAAGAAAACATTGAGGAAAAGCCTTCATGACTTTAAATTTGCAGCAATTTTACGAATAGGACACACACACAAAAAAGCACAAACAACAAAAGAAAAAAATAGATAAATTGGACTAGATTAAAATTAAAAACTTTTGTGCATCAAAGGATATGATCAACAGAGTGAAAAAGCAACCCATAGAATAAGAGAAACTATGTACAAATTATATATCTGATAAAGGGTTAATATCCAGAATGCAAAAACAATGCCTACAATTCAGCAACAAAGAAAACAAATAATCTCATTTAAAAATGAGCAAAGAATTTAAATAGACATTTTTCCAAAGATATGTAAATGCTCAATAAACATATAACGAAATGCTCAGCATTATTAGTCATTAGGGAAATGTAAATCAAAACCATAATTAGATACTACTCACACCTTTTAGGGTGGCTATAATTTTTTTAAACTGATGAGCACGTGTAGAAAGTGGAACCCTTGCACTGCTGGGGTGATATGAAATGGTGCAGTTGCTGGGGAAAACAGTTCTGTGGTTCTACAAGTTAAAAACAGAAGCCAGAATTTGCTTGTTGGGTTTTACTGTTTTTTTCTGCCACCATAGAAACCCTGCCTTTAGGATATTAGTATGTGAAAACATTGGTGTCTTCTTTGTAATTCTTTTTATATATACACATTTAAAAATTTAGTAATTATAGAAAATAGAATTGTTTGTATTATCTGTTACGCAATATGTCATCTTACACACATATATGTCTATATGTACATAAATATGTGTGTGTGTTATTGGCACATATTATTGGGCACAAAGTGATTAACAGTAGCTTCTAGACAAGTGTCAACTTGGTGATGGTAGTGGTGCCACCCTGTAAGCATTGTAAGACTGTGTAAATTTTGTTTCCCTCAACATAATCGTGTACTGGGAGGTCTGGTCCCAGCAGAGAAGATGCAGAAGGAGCATATCTTTGAGTTACAGAGTGGCAGCTACACACAGCTTCAGCCAGATTTTCACCAAACGCCATAGAGGCAAGCCAACACTTTGCATGGAAACCAATTATTAAAAGCTCATGAAACTCAGCTTGTACTACAGGCAAATTCATGAGGAAAAAATTATGACACCAGCATCTTCATGCATATCACATATCATGACAAAGGAATAGTATGGACCATGTGGAAAAGCTCCTCCTCCAACGTTATTCCCAGATAGGAGAACCTGGACAATGTCGTTAGGGCTGACTGCACAGCTTTTTTTGTTCCACTGAACATAAACATGGGTGATAAAGGCCATGTCATTCAATTATGTAATGAAGACAGCATTACACATCACATGAGCAAGCCTCTTAAAGTGAATTTATTATTGTTAATTAGAGACAGAAATAACAAATGGATCTTTCTGATGAGTATCAACTTACTAACGTCTTTCCACTTAGACTCAGCAATAACTAACCTCTTTCGGTCATATAAAATGACACCAGCTAAAGGCAAACCTCATTCTTATTTATGACAATTTCAGAAAGAAAAATTGCACAGTATTAGAGTTATATAGACAAGTAAATAAATTCCATCTGAGGCTAAATTTACTGGAAATATTTTCAAAATGAATGAGAAAATCAATATTTTAAAAACATTTTCTACAGAAGTAATGTAACAACTAGTTAAAATAAGGACATTTATTTTAGCTTCTCATTATTAAAAATTAAAATTGTAGGGAGGTAATTTTACATATATAAGTACATATGTAGTAAGCTGAAATAGATGTAGAGCTCTGTGTAAGACTTTGTGCCACATTGAGAGGATTCTGGAAGACCTCATTTGGTTAAATTATGTCTTCAGTTGAAATAACACACTCTCTGTAAATTACCAAAAAAATAATCATTAAAAAGCCAGACTACATTCACCATCTGAGTTTGCATTCCCCATTCCTCAGGGTATCTAGCAATGTGAGATCTCATTAAATATAAGTTTTACATAAAAACTGAAATCCAGTGTGGCTTAGAATGTGTTTAAGATACGAAGCATGTTGAGTCTTCCTCGTGAACATGTCTGATTTTCACTGATTTAGGGATGAGACAACAGTGAGCCCTCACCCTACACAGGTATCTAATTATTATCAACAGCCCTCAAGGTGTGTGGCTGAGGGGAATCATAGCATGGAGGTGGAAAATACTATTATGCTGCTTTGTAGTTCACCTGTGCTACTATCACGAAATATGCTTAGCCGAGTCGTCTTTTGCCCCTTACAAAGTGAGGATAAGTCCAGCTTTGCTGACAGCAGAGCCAGGTAAAGATTTGGACCACTGTCTTACTTATCTGTTTCCAGAAAATCTAGTTAGGTAAGTGCCGAGTGGGTGGGTTTAGGTGAGAATGAATGGCCAACAGATTTCAGATATCTCATCACTTCCTAGCATAGAAAATATAATTTTGAAAAGGCACCATTACTGAAAGTGAGTATTTTTTATAATATTTAATATATATGCCAAAAGAGGAAGTAATTACAAAAAGGTGAAGTAAGAAGGCAAACGGAGTAAACAGTCGTAGTCAGAACAGCAAGCGTGGGAGGCAACTAGGAGGTAGACAAGAACTACTGTAATAGAATCTAGGCTGAGTTGCCACTTCCTACCAGTGTGCTCTAATCTACAGTGAGGCTACCACCCTGAGTTAACATCCGTGAATGACTGACATGTTTCCATTTAGCACAGACTCCCTATAATCTCTTTAATCAGAAGTGCATTTGGTTATACTGTCTTAAAGAAAGGACAATAGGTTATCTCAGAATTGCCAGTAGAAATCTCCCTTGGAAATGCGTCTGTCATGGACGCTTCATGGAGAAAAACTCTGAGAAGTGCTGTTTTGGAGAATCGATATCCTGGTTAGGGCCCCTGAGGACTATTTGCTTCTTCTGTCATAGAGCCCCATAGAATCGAAGTCATATCGAGTTCTATACACCTTAAGTGGCCATATCAGATTCTGTACAAACAAATGCTGCATCCAGATCATCATATGCATGTCCTAATAATCCATCACAATGCACTTCATATGTCAGTTATATACATGGCGGTAGAGAGGAGGCTGTGAGAAGACAGTTAAGGTGTCCGAGGAGACAGAAGTGCAGAGTAAAGAAAATAAAATGGAGAGGACCTTAAGGTGAGCCAACGTCAGGCTTGATGGCCGGAAAGGACAACAAAGACGGCACCTGAGCCTACTAGAGAAGGCTCCATTAGGGCCCGGTGGTACCACTCTGTGGCCATGGGCTGTAAGAAAATTAGGCTAAAGCAAAACAGAATATGCCTCTCATAGAACTGGTAGAGGTGGTACAGATACAGATGATAAGGGATAAAAAGGATCAAAAGGGTGCCCCATCCAAGAGTTCCATACCTTTGGGGAAGCAAAGTTCCATTACGGTTACATGGAGAGTATATCTTTATATTTAAATACATCCTTGTGAAAGCCTGTGAAAACAGGATGGGAAGTTATACATAGGGCAATTTTTCAGGAAAAGGAGAGTGAAAGAATGTGGGGTACAATTAAAAAGTCCAGGGCTACAAGGGAAGGGTGTAAACCAGGCACCAAGAATCTCGAGGCTCTGCTCATTGTCTCACACAGTTGTTAATGACTTGGTGGGTTACTTATGCTTGACACATCCATCTTAAAGGGGACAACTGAAGAGAGCAGTAATTAATCAAAATAAATTAAGGTACGGTGGCACCTGGGACATGTCTAAGCGTAGAGCATCCTTCCAATGCCTAAGTCCCCAGCAGACAATTACCGACCCATGTTATACTTTCCTTCGCCTTCTTTTCTTCCAACTGTTTGAGTCATTTATTCTCATCACAGATCCATTTTGCCCCTATTCCTTCTGATTCCTTTTTCCTTTACCCTTTCTATCACTCAATCTCTCTATCAAGAAATTTTAAGCTTCATCGGGTGTTCCCTTAGACTAATTTGCCGCATCAGATTTTGGAGGACATGACAGCCAGAAGAGAAGCCCAGTAGCACCAGATTGACTCACCGCTGAGTCCTGAGATGCTTTATTTGAAGACTGGACACTTTTGTCTTCATCAAAAGAGCACTTGAAAGAAATATATTTTTATTTATTCCAAAAGGAATAGGGTTCTGGCACTGACTCGTGGACAGCTCTATCCCATAGAGCAAAAAAAAAAAAAGTTTGACAAAATGGGGTTAGAGGATAAAGAACTCAGATTGCCAGATTAGAAAGGATTCTTAGAGGCAGATACTAGAATCCCCCCTCATTAGGTTAAGCAGAAAGAGATTAACTAAACAACATAGGTAGCTCACACACTTTCCAGAAGGGTCAAGAACCACACTTGGAGGTTATACAGCTAGCTCAGATGCCCAAGTCACATTGGCTGACTACGGCAGTGGAGTCTGATTGCTGATGTCAGTGGCATGGATGCTTGAGCTTGATGCTGGGTGGCAGATTCCTCTGCCAGGACCTGTCTAATTGCTACCTTGAAAAGACAGATGTCTCTACTGCATGGATTCCTCCTACCCCAGCTCACTGTCTTCTAAAATGAAACTTTGGTCACATACTTCTAAATGATGGAGCTGACGTGATGTGTTAAGCCACATTTGCAAAGGAAGTGGGAAACTAAGTTCCTGGCTCCTACCTTAAGGACGTGGAACTCATAAGATGGAAAAGTCACTCATAGGAGAGGCATCCGGTGGTTCTAGGTACTCAAAAATCTACACAAAAGTGCCTACTACAGTAAGAGAACTTTAAATAAATACTTCAAGGCTCTTTAAATGCTAAGAAAAATATCAAACTGTGTATCAAATATCAGTGTTTACCATTGTTTTCTAGTTGGTCTCTCTGATGGTACCCTATGCATATATTTGATGAAGTGTGTACAGGTTTTAACATCCAGTAACTACCAAAGTAGTGCTCTCGCAAATCCAGCTTGACTTTTAAAGCTGTTACTGGGCTTGGAGACCCTCTGAGTCAGACACTTCATTTGATATGCTCACAGAGATTGAGTTAATTGGCAAAGATGACCCACTCAGTGTCAGAACTAAGGCTGCAATGACACAATCATGCGTGCTCGACATGACCCCACATTGGCTTCGCTCTGGCTTCATGTCCTGGTTGAGTCAGTGTGACTACTGGATTCAATTTCCATTTCATCGGCTCTATAATCCCCCGATTCCCTGTTATTTAGATGACTATCCTACTTGAATCTATACCATTTGCTCTTTGCACAGCCAGTTCTCTCTCTAACCAAGTATGATCTGTTCCAGGCCCCAAATTGTGCAAACACTTCTACACTTTTGGGTCTTGGTTTATGCTGTTTCCTTTGCTTAGACTATCCCCCCAGATTTCCTGATTGAAAATGATCTACTAGTTCATAAAAGATAAATCAAGTGTAAATTTAAATCTATTCCAACACACCAGACCCAGGTAGTACCAGTGGTTTAATAAATGTGTGTGTTTATGTCTATTACACTATATTTCTATTATTCACTTATACATATGCCTCCTTCAACCCTGTGCCAATAGCATTGTCTTATTATTCTTTTAATCCCTAATAATTAAAACATTGCTTTATCCATGGGGCCCCATTAGATGTTTGCTGAGTGAATAATTCTCTCCTTCAGTTCATCTTATACGTGAAACACTCTCATAACAAGACTCTGAGTATGTGAATACATAAATATTAAATATTTTGTTAATGTGATTTTTGAAACATTTTACTAACTCACATGTCAAGGAGTGTTAGAACAGGCTTTTAGTATGCCTAATTTCCAGGGACATCATAATTTGGGGCTAACTTTCAAACACTGCCAATAGTCTTGGTCAAATTATTAAAACATAGTTTATTGTGTAAATCTGAGTTCTCTGAAGGCTATCTTTCAGTTAATTTTTTGAATAAAACCAGTATATATCCAAAAATCTTATAATGGGAATCCAGATGGGCATTTTAAAACTAAGGTTTTTGTATCCATACTATGGACGAATGAAACAAATGAGTTAATTAATGAAGCAAGCTTTGGATAAAAATTTAATTGGAGAGCTTACTGAGACAACTTTTCTGTTCCAGTTTGATTCAATAGTCATATTGCAAAATAAAAGAGGTTGAATAATCCAGGAGCAAATTAAGATTACAAAGAAAATAACTTTGATATTTCTAGTGCAGGTCTCTCAAAGAGTCGTTAAATATTATTTCATCAGGTAATAGTCTGTCAACTGTTGGACACGAAAATTTGACATATAAGAGTTTATAAGCATCACTGACCTAAAGCCCTGTATTCCCATAAAAAATTTCTCACATCATTGTCTGCATTCTCTAGAATTTAAAGAATAGCAAGTAAAAATCCCCAGCGTGCAGCCCATTCCTATCAAACGGGAAATCTGTGAAGGTCTGGCAGGCTTTTACCTTGATGCCTTTAACTCAAAAGTTGATTGTAAAAGGTTTGAATGGAGCTAGATGTTAAATTAATGACTGCATTCATCACACCAAAGGGCTTTTTTTCAATTAAGGAGAATTCAGGACTGTCTGGATTTTTAAAAATGTAACCTTCTTATCCCATCTTTCAAGGTCAGGCTTGGGTTTTCAAGAACATGTTAAGCTTTACCATCTTTCTAATATGAGAAGGGAGGCAATAGGTAGGTAAAGGATAAGATGTGAATTTAGACAGAGGTCAGTTGGCTGGAACGACTTGGTCTGCCCACTGAGGAGCAGAAAGTTACTCCTGGCTTCTGACTTAATTTAGACTATACTGGAAGCAGATATAGAAAGAAGGGGAGGTCTGAAATCTTTAAAGATCAAAGAGGCTAACATTTTTAAATACTTTAATTACTTATATTAGTTTTCTAGGCTGCCAAAACAAAATACCACAGACAGGGTGGCTTAAACAGAAATGTATTATCTCACATTTCTGGAGACCAGAAGGCTGAACTCATGGTGTTACAGGGTTGGTTACTTCTAAGGGCTGCAAGGGTTTCTCTTAGGGTTTCTCTTAGGGTTTCTGACCGGGTTTCTCTTAGGCTTGCAGATAGCCATCCTCTCTGTGGCTCCTCACATCACTTTTCCTCTCTGCATGTCTGTCTCTGTGGCGAATATCCCCTTTTATAAGGACGCACGTTATATAAGATAAGGATACACCTAATGGCATCACTTTAACTTGATTTCCTCTGCAAAGACACTTTTACTTCCAAATAAGACCACATTCGAAGCTACCGGGGCTCAGGACTCAAACATATAGATTCAGGGATGCAATTCAACTTCAAAAGACAGTATCATGTAATAATTGCTATGTCTAAAAATCTCTCCAACTTGACCTCTATATTGTTTTCGTAAAATTTTCTCTTCTCACTGTCGCTAGCTTAATTAAAACTCACGCTTTTGCTATGGCAACTACCATAGCAAAATCTCTTATTCAATGCCCTTCCTTGATTATTGTACTTCCTCCAACCCGTTCTGCAGAACACTGCAAAACAAATCCTCCTAATGTGCACACCTGATAACGCCATTTTCCTATTAAAAACAAAATGAACTACAAAAACACTAATGTCTCTATACTGCTTATAATGTGAAGTCCAGATATCCACATTCCTTTATGATATTTGAGCATTTAAATGATTCAGCCTTAACAATATTTTTGCCTTAGCTCTTTCTTTTCACATGTTCTGTCTCTAGCTATAATGGTCACAGTATGTTAGCTCGTGTTGCAGTAATAAACACTCTCCCCAAATCTCAGTGGATTAAATCAAGTAAGTTTTATTTCTCTTCTTGGTATCATTTTCACTGGGGGATTGGGTGGGGCTTGGCTGATCAGAATCAGTCATGAATCTCCATAAACAGAGCGGTCGCTATTGTAAACATCGTTAGGGCAGAATGTGGGGAGTTATGCATTTGCCTTTAAATTGTCACTCCTCTAAGTGCACCACGCCCAGCTTCTAGAAGGTGCAGAATCCTACCACATGCCCAGGAAAAGCTGGAGCACTTAGAATCAGAATCAGTGACCCCTCCATTGGCCTAATTGAACTTCTAGTTTGGTTGTTGACTCAACAGTTAGTTCCCTCCTTCTGAAATGCCTGCTTTTTCCATACAAACTTGAACATCCTATCGATAAAGATTCAGATCAAGTATTACCTCCTCCTCAGAATGTTTTCTCCTAGGACTGCCTCCAACCTTATGTAACATTCTCTTCTCCAGACTCCTTAGTCCTCAGTACGTCGCTCATGACACTCAGCACGCTACCTCACGTTGTGGTTATTTGCATAATTCTTACTTTTCCTACAAAGTTACTTGTAGGAATAAGGTATCATTTATTGAAAAGTCCATGTCTTATGAAAAATATGTGTTGAATGCCCCTTATCATTAGGTGACAGAGGCTACTTTTATCACTGGAGGATAGCATCAAAAGTAAGTTTTGTCTTGATTTCATTTTTTGTGCTTTGTTGCCTTCCTAACTTTTGTATAAATATATTATTTTGTTAATATAAGAATAAAATGACTCAAAAGTTGTTTTGCAACTTATCAATATAAAGATCACCACATACAAGTAAGCAGAAGCAAAGCAAAAATGCCTTCTTGAATAAAGCTTATTTTTTATAAGGAACTGAGGAATATGAAGAGATATAGCACAGAAAACCATATTGGCCACATTCTTAATGTAATTCTCACCTGAACACACTTTATGTGATACTCACATCATTCAGTTACATAACGTAGCATTCATATAGTTCTTTAAAATATAGCGAGAGCTGGTTATACATATATTAGTTACACATAATACATATTTTATGGTCCTATTGATACTACTCAATCATTTTCATCATTGCTAAAATACGTTTATTTTTAATATTCTAACTTCTCTGATAGCTGGACATGTCTTATACTCAGTTTCTTCCAGTTGCTGGTGGCCATGCAATAGTTGGCATTGCCTATTAATGCTCGATCTTGGTCAGAGTGGTTTATTTGCCCATTTAATTTAGTAATGTTCACTTTTGGTAATATCCACATGAGCTTTACATCAATTTAAAATGCATTCTAAAATATCGTATTATGAATCAGCATTAAACTGAATCTGTTTTATTGAGATATAATTGATATATAACATTATTTAAGTTTAATATGTATAATACAATGATTTGAGATATTTATATATATATTAAAATAATTACCACAATAAGTTTAGTTAACATCCATCAGCTCATATAGTTACCAGTCTTTATCTTCATGCTAAGAACATTAAGATCTACTCTTTTAGCAACTCTCAAATGTACAAAACGGTATTGGTGGCTGTAGCCACCATGTTGTTCAATAGATCCTCGGAGCTTATAAGTCTTACAGAAGTTTTAACCACCTTCACCCATTTTGCCTTCTTCCCACCTCAGGCAACCACAAATTCAATTTCTGTTTCTAAAAGTGTATTTTTTTTTTTAGATTCCACATATAAGTGAGATCATACAGTATTTGTCTTTTTCTGTCTGACTTATCTCACTTAGCATAATGCCCTCAAAACCCATTTATGCTATCACAAATGGCAGAATTTCCTTATTTTTTATGGCTGAATAGTATTTCAAATGTGATATATATATATATATCAAAAATATATAATGAAATATATATATATATCACAATATATATAAATATATATATATATCACATTTTCTTCATTCACTTGTAATTGGACTTTAAAATTGTTACCACGTCTTGGCTATTGTCAATAATGCTGCAATGAACATGGGTGTAAACATCTCTTCAAGATATTGATTTCATTCAAAACTATATCCAGACATATTTTCTTTCAAAAAAAAAAGAGGTTTGTGGAACCTAAGGGAGGATAGACTCCACAGAAATATAAAGCTTTGTTCAAATTTTATTACTGAAATATGTACAAAAAGACTGCCTAGCACACACCAAGGGTGCAGTGGAAAGCAGGATAAATGGCCACATCCCTAGAAAAGATAAAAAGATATTTCAAAGTAATAAGAGGCTGGCGTGACTAATTAATCAAGTATAATAAAGCTCTTACAAAAAGCGCAAAACAAAAAAGTCTCAATGAGAAGTCATGATTGTGTCCTACTTTAATCAGAATGCTGTTTTTTTTTCTTTCTTAGTGGCAATGATATAAGCTCTCCCTTATAACTGACGTCAACTTAGATCGAATGAAATACAGTAACTGCCAACAGAGGAATCCAAGGAAATATTTTAATGCTAATAGCCCTGTTTATATTACTCTTGGAAATCGAAGAGTGCTCTAGGACAGTATTCGGCAGGGAGAATTCAACACGATGCTTCGAAATTCAGCATATTGAATTCTCCATAAATGCTTTCTCGCACTCCTCCATCTCAACTACCTCGCATGCTTGGCTGGCCTTTGGAGTATTATCTACTCTGAGTCTCTGTAATGAACAGTCAGTGTCTACTCACCCCCATGTTCCCACCTGCTTTCCAGGTCACAGGCTGTACCAATTTGTGCTCAAAACTACCAATTAATTGACCTATAAATGTAAAACTGCCATCTCTCTTCAAAGCTCATGATTCTGTGGGTGTCTCAAATAAAAATGAAATGCATATTTTTAAGAGACCGTAGGTACTTTCATGAAAAAGATTAATTTTCAACTGATTGTCTCCATTTTAAAAGTTCACTACATTTTAGAAAATTGTGTACGTCCTCTTTCATTTCCCCTATGCCTAGAATCCAATCCAATGATAGGAACTTGGAGCATGGGGATTTCCATCTTTCTTGTGGTTTCACATCAACAAAAAGGTTGCAATCTGTAGGTACGGGATGCCAAGAATTATGCCTATTTCCTGAAAGAAGCAGTGTTGCTGTTTCTAATTTTTCCTTATCTTGCTTCCAGGCTTGTCTTACAAAGTACACACAGATGTTAAAATTACTGGGCTGGGAGAAGTGAGAGGTAGAAAATCCTACATACAATACGGGCACCCTGCCTGGGATCAAGGGAGAGAAAGAACTTGCTCAGTAATCAAATGCTTGGCTATAAACAAGTTTTGGAGCTATCTTGGTGTCATACTGGAGATCAAATGTTTACCTTAGTATCTAAAGCTGCTGCCTCAACCTGATTATTTTCTGCACCCAAACTTCATCCCCAATCAATCCACTCAATTTAGTCATCCCACAGACATTTACATCCTACACAAAATGCTGAAAAGGAAAAGTCTTACAGCCTCTCCAATACACATTCCACAAACAGAAAAACAACAGAGAGAAGAGAGAACTAGAACTAAATGATCTCAGGGTCAAAACCCTCACGTGATGACTATTATGTTGAGTGAAAGCCAAATAATGTAGTCACTCAAATAATAAAACACAGATGATTGATGCTGATTTTCATGCTGAGGAAATTAAATACTCAGATCAAGTAAATATACTCTTTACTTTAGCACTCTCTCTATTTAAATAGCCTCTGTTTTCTGTCATCACCTTTAATCACCCCAGGAATGGGCAGTTGAAAAATTCTAAAAATAAATCAAACTCCAAAATGCCTTAAAGAAAAAGAAGATGATTTTGTAGGAAAAGGGTGAGGGAGATCAAAGTTTTATAGAATCCTTTTAAAGATTTCTGTTCTTTCCCCAAATTTTCTACCTACGCAGTACCATTTTCTCTGCTTTCTGTCACCAGCCATGGTTTTTCTCCCTAGAAATAACCCACAATTTCTCTCATTTTTGCAAGTTTGCTAAGACTACTGACTGTGGTAATATATAGATATGGACAATGATCCCAATAGCTTGTGGCTTGCTTGTATTGTAGCTTGCTTTTGCAGCTACAATATTTGCTTGTGTGCCATTTCTATATAAGGGAGTCACACTTCAGGTCAGAATAGCTGTTGCCCTTATTGGGTCTATGTGATAAGGAATAAAATGGTCAAGAAACCATTAACACCCAAACAATACAGTGTTGTGTAAGGACTATCCTTGAGTTAGATTATCCTGGTACATATATAAACATGATCTAAGGTGTTACCTCAAAAGTGTCTACATCCTCGTAACATCTACTGGCACCGTTGGCCTTGGGTGGGCCTGCCTAGTAAGTGAGACTTCTCTGTAGCAGCGCTACTTAAAGTGTGGTCCATATAGCAGCACTGGTCTAACTGTGATCTATTCCTTGATAAGAAAAGAAATTGGAAGTGAACATTTAGACACTTGCGTACGACTTGACATTGCTTGATATCAACATGTATAATTGGTGAACACATCTCATGGAACAGGGTGTAAACCAGTGTGACATTGTCAAATGCAAGCAATGAGTTACATCTACTAATATTGGTCTGCAACAATTTGGGGAAGAGTATATGGTTCTTTACCACAGACAGTTTGAAATACTCATTCAGAGCACCTTACCAGCTCCTTTCTAAAGATCTTTCACTTTATGGGTTGTTCCAAGCTTCCTATATCCACAGAACCTCTGTATTCTTCTGAGAAGCTGTGCTACGGACATAACACCAAAGACTCTAAATTCAAGGTGATGAGCAGACATTGGGAAGTGGTAGACATCCTGATACAATGCCTTAATTGATGCTTATGTATCAAGATCTTTTCCAATATAGTCTTTACACAACACTATATGAATGTGTTAATGCCTATGAAGGCAACTCTGTGGACCCCACACCCAACTTCACCCTAATTCTTCATAATATAGCCATGTTTGCTTTAACAAATCTCTGATAGATGTGTCATGTCGAGGTAGAAGCTTCTCTGCCCCCAGGCACATCCACCAGCACCTCCAAACTGTAAGCATGCCGCAATTACAGTATCAGTGCTTCAAACAAAAGGGATTCGTTTGAGAGAAAAATTGAGATTGAACTCAGGAGAACACTTGGGGAGTCTGCTGCTCACATGTACAAGAGTCCCATTGTGCCCTAAAGAAGAGCCAGTCACCCTTACCACAGACATTATATCCAGTGCGCGCGCGCACACACACACACACACACACAGAAACACACTCATGTACATGTACAGAGACACACACAGCTGCCATGTTCATACTGAAGAAATTGTCTTTTGTTTGAAAACTAACATATGATACAGCAACCAGCAGACTCTGGTTAAGCCTAGGCACTTACTAAAGATGGTAAACTGGAAAATTTCACACTTCCATTTAGACATGGTTATTCTGGCTTAGGATGGGTATTTACTCTTTTGCCTAACTTGATGCAAACGTAAAAAATATTATTGTGCTAATATTAACATGCTATGTTAATATTTGTGGTAGCATTTATGGTAATTTATATAATTAACATATTAACATAAATAATAGCATAATAATATAATAAATAACATAACAATTAACAAAATAATAAATAATATAAATAATAGCTAACTCAAATAACATAAAAAACATAAACATTAAAAAATAAACATAAAACAAGACCTTTGCCCCATCCCAGCCCCTTACTAATGTATGATCTCAAGCAATCTGTCCAATTTCTCTGACGATATTCTTCATCTTTTAAGTCAGGATAGTAATACATGCTTTATGGAATCATAGGGAGAATTAAATTATTATAAAGTCCTTGAAAACTACCTAGTACATAACACGTGATCAATAAAAAATATCTCCATTTTCTATTTCGTTGAGAATGTCTTTTCAACTAACACTTTCTAAAAAGCCCATCCCAGATCCACCTCCTTAAATGTGTCTAGGAAATGCATAATTGGTAAGTTCTTCATTTACAAACTCCTCCTCTGGCAGAGTCAGACCACAGAAGGGCAAAGGAGAGGTGAAAAGGGAAGGACAAATGGTCCATCTTAAACTCATGGTGGAGAATGGCTTCTTGCTCCTTTCCAGATGCTGATAAACTGCCTCAGGCTTCAATACCAAGAAACTAGAAGGTATCTGCTCAGTTTGGGACAGCACTTAGCTCTTCCTACCAGAATCCCAGGGGGGAACCAATATTTGAAAAGCTCTTCACACGCTATTGATGTGCTGTCATCCTTGATGACTATAGAACTGAATGAAGAGATGGACACATGCAGAATTAGTGTCACTGGTGGTGACGAGGCTACAAGAAGGCGTAAGCAGAACACAGAAGTGAGAAGGGATTCTGCTGAGAGCATCCACAAAAGCTTCACACGGGAGATGACGACTGGGCTGAATTTCTGAGTGTGACCAGACCAATAAGATACGCCCAAGGAAGAAGCTTGGATTGGATTAATTTGCCATTAAAAAAAAAGTCTAGATGGAAATGAGATAATGGTATTTAGAATAATATTATTGGTTTATTTGTTTTAGCATCAATGTAAGTTTCAAAGGTATTAAGAAGACATTATGAAAGTATTGGCCTCAGGCAAAATGTAAACTTCTTTCCCAGACACCTGGCAAAAAAGAAAGATCATTTCCACTTATAGCTCTTTGTAGAATACTTTTGCTTGAGTTTTAATGGTTTCTTTGTTGACTATTGCAAAAATAAATATTCTTAAATGCAATTAAATGAAGGTATTATGGTCTTCCAGAACAACGATAAATTAACTTAAAAACTAAGTTCAGAAATTCTTCATTGGAATGCAAATAGATATACATAAGGGACTTCTAACTCATGTAGACAATTTGTTCCCTAATAAGTTCCATTCTGAAAGAGAAATGATTACAATGGAGGATACATTCCCCAAAATGCATTTCACCTGGGAAAGTACTTTCATGCTGGTTGTCATGTTTTTCACTGAGCAAAAAGGTATCATTGAAAGGACAAAGCAGTAAGTGTTTTATTGGCTTTATATAGGCCATTTTCAAATTTAGGCAGAATAATATGTTAATAAATTTCAACTACTCATTCGAATTACCTGTTTTCTCAGTAATAATGTTTTTATGATGTCTGTGCAGTTTTTTTTTTATTGTTAATAACCTACATAATTCATCGGTCTTTGTAGCAATCCCCTACCTATTTTAATTACTAATACTACCAAACCAATCATCAAATACTTAAGCCCTTAGGGAATGCCAAGCATACACATAAACCTGTTAGCATCACAGTCAACTAGGACCATGTGAGAGGAGAAACAGAAATATGAGGAAGTAGAAAACTCACAAAAAGGTGGGTTTACCTTCTGTGAATGCCAATAACCAAAAAGACAGACAATAACAAGTGTTGGTAAGGATGTGGAGAAATTGGAACACTTCTGCATAGCTGGTAGGAATGTAAAATTGTGCAGCTGCTTTGAAAACAAACTGTTGAAGAGTTAAAAGGCTAAATGGAAAATTGCACATGACCCAACAATTTCCCTCCTAAGTATATGTTATAAGTTGAATTGCGTTCCTTCAAAATTCATATATTGCAGTCTGAATTCCCAGTACCTCAGAATGTAATCATTTTTGGAGACAGTCTTTAAAGAGGTAATTAAGTTAAAAGGGGGTCTACAGGGCAGGCTCTAATCTAATATGATGGTTGTCCTTAGAAAAATAGGAGATTAAGACCCAGATTGAGGGAAGAGCATATGAAGGCACAGTAAGAAGTCATCTATCTACAAGCCAAGAAGAGAGGCCTCAGAAGAAACCGAATCTGCTGACACCTTAATCTCAAGCATCCAGCATCCAGCATCCAGCATCCAGAACTGTGAGGAAATAAATTTCTGATGTTTAAGCCCCCCAGTCTGTGGTATTTTGTTATGGTGGCCCTAGCAAAGCAACACTGTGTATATCAAATATAAATAAAAATATATGGTCACAGATAAAATTGTTCATGAATTTTCATTGCAGCATTACTCATAATAGCCAAAAGATTTTAAAAAAAAATACCTATGAATTGATGAATGGATAAACAAGATATGATATATCCATCCAATAAGATATTATTCAGCTAAAAAAAAGGAATGAAGTACTGGAACATGCTAAAACATGGAAGAACCTTGAAAAAAAACTGTTAAATGAAAGAAACCAGACGCAAAACAAAAGGTCATATAGTATATGATCCTGTTTATATGAAGTCTCAGAATAGGCAAATCCAGAGAAACAGAAAGTAGATCAGAGGTTGCTAGGGGATGGGGAAGAGAAGAATAGAGAGAGATTTCTAATGGATACGAAGTTTATTTTGGGGCGATTAAATGTCCTGGAATTAGATGGTGGTGATGGTTGCACGACTTTATAATATCCTAAAAACCAGTAAAGTAGGGTAAAATTTATGGTATGTAAATTATATTTTAATGATGTAAAACATAAAAGGGAAAAGGAAATCAGTCCTGGCTTCTTGAGACGTTATCTAGACAAAAGCTAAGTGCTTCAAAAGAGTGAAAGGAAAGGAAAGCATTTGGAAGTGAAATGTAAAATTACAATAGACTAAGGAGATCATGGCTTATCATTTTATAAATTTAAAACGATGCTGCTTAGACTTCTGGTCAAGATGGTGGGCTACGTAAAAGCAGGGTTTGCCTCCTCTCATGACTGCATCAAAACTACAACCAAATAATAAAATAATGTTCTAAAAGGGGTTTTTTAGTTTATTTTTTAAAAAATCACAAAAGTAAATGTGAATTACAATAACAAAGGCTAAACAATTCAAAGAAAACTAAAAATGAACAAACAAAACAACTCTATCTCTAGGGAATGTGGGATTCTCATACTAAATAATAAAAGCTATAGAACCTAAAAGAGCATATCAGCCAATTATTATTGCAAGAGATGATGGAACATTTGACTGGGATTTCTGTTAACATTAAAACACAAATCAGGTGTCTGCCTTCTCCAGACTGGGGACTTCTGAATGCCAATGTCTTTGGAGTTATTTTTGAAGGCTTAGCTTGTCTACTAGACATCATCGCCTTGTCTTCAAGGTACCTAGACAAAATAAAGACTGTGAACCCCTTGGGAGTTAATTAGCAGGAAACCGCCAGTCCCCATGGTGTCTCCACTACTATCAATCAATCTGGGGACCCCAGCTCCCTTCACTTTCTCTCTTCTGCCCCAGCTGCCCTGGGTAAGAAGGCCACATTAGGTCTTTCAGTATGTCTTCTCGAAATTTGGATGCTCTGAATTTTATCCTTCAAAGCCGAGCATGTTGCCTTTTTTTTTTTTTTATGCCATTTAGACACCTCTTTTCTAAACGATGGCTGCCTGTTAGAGTCACTCTTAATGTTCCAGAGTCACTGCCCTCATTTTTGCCTCAGCCACCACACCTGGCTGAGCCACACTGAGCAGACACATGCACCATCCTGACTCAGCTGGGGAAGCGCCATCTTTTTTTCAGTGTTGAGGTCTTACTCTGGTCCAGCATATCAGCTATATTAACACTCCCAGGTCCTGCTCACCTTGCCCCACTCTACATCTTCCCTTCCTAGGACAATTAGTTTGCCCCGCCTGTCCACATACCTTCCCACCTGGGCCACCCTTCAAGCTAGACAATCATTTTCTGCCTCTTCCTAAACTTCTTCTTACTGATAAATGGACCCCTCCCCCCTTCCTTTCACATCTCAAAAATATTTCTTCAGACATCAATGAGTGAGAGTGCATTTAAAAACAGTACGAAATCTGAACATGTTTCCTGAACCTTAAAATTGTTATTTTTTTCTAATCATCCTATTAAGAAAACATTTCTCTCTCCTTTTGCCAAAGACTAACAAAAATTAAATGTATACATCAGGCATCAGTGCAAGGTAAATACGGTATACACTAAGTGTTTAAGAAGTTCACAGGATATTTTTTTTATTTCCTTTCTGGTGTAGCATATGGTTAAACTGCGTGTCTTCTTTTTTGCCATGTTATTGATTTCTATTATAAGATGCCAACGGGTGTTTATGTGATAAGTTGCCCTATAAATGGCTTTGTATTCAGTCAATGAAATGAGAAATGTTCATCTATAACCATCGTCCAGATGCTGCCTTGAAGATGCTGGAAGATGTTGCATTTAATGCTGTCAAAAACCTTAGTTTCAGAAAACAACAATGACAACAAACTAGCTTCCCTTTAAGTGACATACCTTGTCTTAGGAAACCAGTGTCACACAAACTCTCAAAGTACATGAGAGAAAATGCAGTTTCCAGACGGGTGGGTGAAAAAAGCCTAAGAGAAAATCTCAATATTTAAATTCTGATTTAAACGCGTTGAGATTAAACTCAGTGTTAGTACTGTATAATTTACAGCCACCAATAAAAATGTCATTCACGATGCCCAGATAGTACGATGGCCAGATTTAAATTATTTTTCACTTAATTATTTGGCAAATTTGTTTATGGAGTAGTGCAGAATTAGATGAATTACTTAAGCAGCAAGTGCACTGAGGAGACAGAAAACACTCCATCCAGAGCATCTCAACACCTTTAAAAAACTCCTTCCTCCCACAGAAACCTGAGCTCATCATGAGGGACAGACAAGAGAAACTGGTTTGTCGTAAACATTATGCTTTCGTCAATGGAAAAAAAAAAACAAAAACCGGAAGCAGTAAACTATATAGTTGTTTGGCTATTAATTCACTTAAAACTATGTGAAAATCTATCCTTGTTCCCTTTTTCCACACAGCGAGAGGAGCCCAGCCCTAGCTTTCGAGGCGCATCCACGACACATCGTCTCTGCGTAAACGTCAGAAACAAACCAAGTCCTAATTTCTTTTCTAAAATGGAGAACCTTCCTGCCATGTACAGCTCAGTTAGGAATTGCAGAGTCACACACTGCAGATAATCTTCTTGCTGGAACAAGGAAAAACAAAGGGTGGGACTTAATAAGGTAAGGAGTCATCTGACGAAAGCGGTGTTGACAGACAGAATAGTGATAAAAGCTAACACATTCAGGACTTTATAGACATTCACTAGTGCAGTATTAACATATATACGTATATGTTTTATACATATTGTATATATATATTAAAAATTTGAATACCGAATGAGCCAGTGGCCAATGTGTGAGAGCTTATAAACCCACACATGGACACATCTACACACACAAACTTAATGAATGGTGATAATGAAATTTATTTTAAATTTTATAAGTCCAGATCAAGGTCACTGAAAAGATTGATTGATAATGGAGACTGATGAGCAGTGTATGATAAAGAGGGAGGAAACTTGTGATATGAGCTTCAAAGGAGCAGCATGCAAACAAACCTTGAACTACAAAGATATTAATTTTTAAAAACCTAAGAATATATTACATAGTTTTATAGATAAACCTAGATATTTCCTTAAAATAAAAAATACTTTGTTATATGCATGCTTTTATTGCCAAAAAATTAATTAATTGGGAATGGTTAATTTTATGTCAGTTCAACTGGGCTGAGGGATGCTCAGATAATTGGTAAAACATTATTTCTGTTTAGTGAACTGAGTAAAGCATGTGGCCCTCTTCAATGGGTAGGCATTATGACATCCCTTAAGGGCCCCAATAGGACAAAAAAGCAGAGGAAAGGCGGATTCGCTCTCTCTGCTTGAGTTGAGACATCTATGTCTTCCTGCCCTTGGTCATTGGTGCTCCCGGGTCTTGTACTTTTGGACTCAGAAGAGACTCGATGTCAACAGCCCTCGTGATTCTCAAGCCTTCAGACTTGAACTGAATTACGCCACCTGCTTTCCAGGTTCTCCAGCTTCGCAGATGGCAGATCGTGAGACTCGTCAGCCTCTATAACCACGTGAGCCGAGTCCTATAATAAATGTATGTAGAGATATGGATTTGAGCCTGTGGCTCAGGGTCTCCCATGAGGCTGCAGTCAAGGTATCAGGAGAGGCTGGAGTCATCCCCAGGCTCAACTGTGGGAGGATCCTCTTTCAAGCTCACTCACGCGGTAGTTGTTAGAGCTCAGGTCATCACTGGTTAGTGCCAAAGACTTTGGTTTTTGCTGTGTGGGGCTTCGCATGGCAGCTCGTTTCTCCCAGGGTAAGGGCAGGGGGTGGAGAGGGAGAGGAAGAAGGAGAGAGAGAAAGAAAGAGAGAGAGAAAGACCACAATCGTGTAGCCTAATCTTGGAAATGACTTTCCATCGTTTGCACTTCAGTCTCTTCATTAGAAGTATGTCTGTGAGTTCAGACCTCCCTCAAGGGGAGGAGCTTATGTAAAGTGGTAATTCCCAGCAGTCCAGGACCACCGGGGCCATCTGGGGTCCTCCCCACCACATGCTCCTTCTGCTTCCCCTCCCTTTGCTCTCTTCTCTCCACTTTCTTCTCTTCCTTCCCCATCAGGAATTCAGAAATCAGCTCACTGACCCACACCTAAGGCTGAGTGAGAGTATATGGAAATTCGGCTGTTTTTTTAGGGTCACACTCTCTAAAGCACCTGGGATTTTTATTCTGACATCTCAGCTTTTCCCTGCATCCTTGCTGACAGGAGAGCGTACAGCAGACCCTCACGGAGCCTCTCTATTAGCTAGTTTTTAACACAGTGCTTCCTGTGTGTGCCTGCTCTAAAATTGCAATGCTGATAGGACAGAGAGACATAAATAGAGCTAAAAAGAGTTAATGAGTTAAGCAACTCCTTTCAGCTTCTCAACCGAAGACGTTTTCACTGTTGTTACAGACCATTAAAAATAATTACCTGCTTTAATACGCGTCTCAGAAAAGAAGGGACATTTTTGTACTGCCTAATTGTGTGCTTTAGCATCCAATTTCTTATTCGAGTCATCCCTTCACAGTGGAACTCTGAGAATCTCCCATGTCACTAAAATTTATATTAAGTTAGTACATGTCCAATTTTTTGACCAGCTGCCTCCTCTTGGGTCCTCAGGGGGTCGTTCCTGCCTCACTGCCCCAAGCACTGGTGGAGAGACACTGAAGTAGAGACACTGATATGGCCAATAGCAATTTACATTATTGGCACCGTAACAGCTAATTTATCTTCATGTTCTAGCGACTATCATGCTAGCCACCCTTATCCTGTCTGGTTGTGGCTGGTGTTGGCATCTGGTAAGCATACAAAATTTTTTTTTTTTAAGAATTTGCAATGAAAAACTGACTATTGAAGCTAAAATCTAGTAAGCTTTTGAAGGTAAAATCTGGTGATTAGCCTTTAGGAAGCCAACAAAGCAGAGTAATACATGTTAGCACATATTCAAAGATATTTTGAAAACATGCTGGTGATATATTTCTAAATTTCCTACTAAATAATTGCTGTTTATGATACAAAAAGTCTCTTGCTAAATGTACGCATCGTTGAATAAGTGATATGTTCACTCTAATTAATATTTTATCGGATAAATTTGTGAAATAAGGAAATTCCTTAACTACTGAAGCATTTAGATGATGTATGGCATGAAAGTTATGCATCTAAATCTATTTTAGAGAAGGCAAAAATTGCAATGAGAATTATTCTCCTCTATTAATCCCGACCAGATATTTTCCAGTGTTGAGCTTGCCACTCTAATATTTTTGGCCCTTTATTAATGAGTAGAAATTGAGGGAAATAAGGGAAGGCAAGAAAAATAACATGGAGCAGAAAAGGTGACAGGGGAATACAAGAGTCCAGTGTCAAAGAGCAGAATGAAAGTGCTGCAGAGTCATCAAAACCCTCCGGGGGCGGGGGAAAAAGGACTATGGCTAAAACCCAGAGAGTTGCACTTCACTTGATTTCTTCCTCAATTTCCAGTGCAGAATCATTGCACTCAGATGTTTACTGGGAATGTTGAAAGCGTGATTACCATTGGTTTGCTTTCATCTTGTGAATGTTATGTAATAGATGGCCTTGTCCTCTTCCCATTGGTTGCTGTAAAGCTCAGAACTAAATATTCAGCCCACCTTTCATAAATACATGTATTGTGTATGGTATGCATTTTATTCTAAGTTTTCCTCTAGATTTGGCTGATTTTTTATCTCTGTTTTCATTTGGGGGCTGTATTTAAGGACTTTACTATTTTGAGCAGTTTTAGATTCAAAACTGAGGAGAAGTTACAAACATTTCCCATCACCTCCTGCCCCCACACATGAATATCCTACATGTCTGTCAACATTTGTTATAAATGATGAACCTACAATGACACATCGTAATTGTCCAAAGTCCATAGTTTACATTAAGGTTCATTCTTGCCGATGTTTGTCTATGGGTTTGGATGTGTATTATGACATGTATCCATCACTATGATATCATAGGGAGTATTTTCACTACCCTAAAATTCCTGTGTTCCACCTATCATCTCTTTCTTTATCCCCAATCCTTGGTGACTACTGATGCTTTTACTGTCTCCAGAGTTTTGCCTTTTTTCACAAAGTTATGTAGTTGCAATCATATAGTATGTAGCCATTTCAGATGAACTTCTTTCAGTTAGCAATCTGCATTTAAATTTTCTCCACGACTCTTCAAGGCTTGGTAGAACTATTTTTAAAAAAATCATTGAATAATATTCCATTATCTGGATGGACCACAGTTCATTTATCCATTCACCTACTGAAGGACATCTTGGTTGCATCCAAGTTCTGGCAACTGTGAATAAAGCTTCCATAAACATTTATGTGCAGGATTTTGGGTGGACATAAGTTTTCCACTCCTTCGAGTAAATATCAAAGAGCATGATTTCTGGATTGCATGGTAAGAATATGTTTAATTTAATGAGAAACTATAAAACTGTCTTATAAAAGTGGCTGGATGATTTCTCATTCCTGCTGGCACTGAATGAGTTCTTGTTGCTCCACATCCTTGTCAGCATTTGGTGGTGTCAGTGTTCTGGATTTTGGCCATTCTAATACAAATGTGACGATATCTCATATTATATTGCATTTTCCTGATGACATACGATATAAAGCATCTTTCCGTATGCTTATTTGCTATCGGTATATCTTCTTTGGTGAGCTGTCTGTTAAGGTCCTTGGCCCTTTTTTTTTTTTTTATTGTTGAGTTTTAAGAGCTCCCTGCATATTTTGAATAACAGTCTTGTATCAGATGTGTCTTTTGCAAATATGTTCTCCATTTGTGGCTCATCGTCTCATTCTTTTGACATTGTCTTTTGCAGGGTGGAAGTTTTTCATTCTAATTAAATTTAAATTTTCAACTATTTTTTCATGGATTGCGCCTTTGTTGTTGTATCTAAAAAGTTGTTGCCATATCCAAAGTCATCTAGGCTTTGTCCTATGTTATCTTCCAGGAGTTTTATAGTTTTTGTTTTATTTTTAGGTCTATGGTCCATTTTTGTGAAAAGCGTAAGGTCTGTGTCTAGCTTCATCTTTTTGTATGTGGATGTCCAATCGTTCCAGCACTATTTGCTGAAAGAGTATTTTTGCTCCATTGTATTGTCTTTGGTCCTCTGTCAAAGGTCAGTTGACTATGTTTATGTGGGTCTATTTCTGGGCTCTCTAGTCTGTTCCATGGATCTGTTTGTCTATTATTTCCCACTATGCATTGTTTTGTTTACCGTAGTTTTATAAGACTTGATGTTGGGTAGCACTAGTCCTCCAACTTTATTCTTCTCCATCAATATCGTGTCGACTATTTTGAATCATTTGCCTCACCATATTATGCATATTTGGGGGAGGGGTGTCTACATCTCTCTTTTTAAAAATTTTAAAATATATTTTTCGTAAATTTTATTATTGGTTTCAAGTATACAGCACGTTGGTTAGACATTTATATAGTTTATGAAACGATCCCCCTGATTACTCTATCTTCCCTCTGACTCTACACGTAGCCATTACATTACTGCTGACTGCATTCCTATGCCATGCTCCCCATTCCCGTGGCCATCTATCTACTATAAATTTGTGCTTCTTTAACCTTTCACTGCTTTCTCCCAGCCTCCAAGCCCCTCCCCTCTGTCTATCTATTTTTAATTTTTAATAAGATGGAAAAATGAAATAGGTGCATACATAACCGCTCTTCTATGAATGGCTTTTCTTGTCATACACATCTCAGAAAATTCTTTTCTGTCTCTCTGTCACTAAAACTGAACCCATTCAAATACCCTCTTTTGCATTGCCACGAAGTACTTACCATAACATGAAATTATCTTGTTTTCTTATTTTTACATAGGTTTTCTTTCCTAACTAGAATGTGTTTCACAAGGACTTTCTCAGCTCATTCACCACTAAATCCACACTAACTGAAACAGTGCCTGTTAACATAACTGGTGTGAAGGGAAACACATCTATATACAGGTTTAGCTGTCTATGGGGCTTTTCTCCTTCCCCTTATCTGATGCCCAATAAGAAGTCAGCTGACCTAGACCAAGACATTTTACAGAGAGACAGCAGGACTTTGAGTGATGATGACCCAGTTCCTGGGACTCTCAGCTGCAGGACGTAGCCCTTGGGGCACATCCTCCTCAGCCCCGGTCTGGGGTCTGGAGGCTCTTTGTTCTGTTTGTTGTTACTAAGAGAAATCGGTTGTCCCCTGCCCCTCTGTTATAGGCTGAATTGTGTCCCCTCCAGAATTTCTAACCCCTAGTACCTCAGAATGTAACTGTATTTGGAGACAGTCTTTAAAGAGGAGGTTAAGTTACAAGCAGGTCATTAAGGTGGGTCTTAATCCAATGAGACTGATGTCATTTAAGAAGAGATTAGGACACTGACATGCATAATGGGAAGCTATGTGAGGACACAGAGGGGAAGAGGACCATCTATAAGCCAATGAGAGAGGCCTCAGAAGAAAGCAACCCTGCTGACACCTTGATCTCAGGCTACAGGTCTCCAGCATCGTGAGAAAATTAATTTCTGTTGTGAAGGCCACCTGGTTAAGTCACAGTCTGTGATGCCTGGTTATTATGGCAGCCCCAGCAAAAAAAAATACACCTCTCAGACCAACGCACAACTATGGAGTTCAGGTTGGGGGTGATGCGCTCCATCTGAGACAGCTCTTTGTTGTGTGTTCAGGTTGCTGGCAGGGACATGGCCCTAGAGAACAACTATAAGAACTCCTATACTTTCTTCTCCCCCTGTAAGTTACCATAACTAATAAACTTTGTTGTGGTCATCATCATGTGTTTTGGGGACATAGAAAATCTTGTAGTAAGAGAGATGCTCAATAAACCTTAATTAGCTGGATAAATAAACACATAAAAAAGATAGTGCATAAAACTGGAAATTGGATGAGGACATTCTGATATGTGGAAACTGATCAGGACAATGGATAGAAAACATGTCGGCCCTACCAAAAGCAATATTTTAGTTACTTACTTGAATCCTGATTTGTTCTATGCTGCGAAAAGACATTTTTGATTTATGCATTTAATGAAACCTGCACTGAAGCAGAAGAGTAATATCTCTGCATGGATTTTAAAAATCTGTTTCATAGGCTAAAACTGAGAGATCTTGAACCTCACGTTTATTAGAAAATGATAGATAATCCTAATAGATAATATAATGGTACTGTAATAAATTAGGGTTCTTCAGAAAAGCACAAATCAGATAAAATGTTTCCCATAGGATTATTCAGTGAACTAGGGGGAAGTATTGAATCAAAAATATACAATGGAGTACAATATATAAACTATAGAAGAACATGCATTCTCCATATTTAATTTGCAACAAGGATATATATTGGAAAGTAGAATAATAAACTATTATATTAGCTATAAAATTAAATAGAAATAATAATGAAGTGTTATAGAAAAGCAAATAAAAAAATACCATAGAAAACAAAGTGCTATTATCATTCGGATTTCCCAGAAACAGACTGAAATATATGTATTTTATGTATATATTGAAATGACCTACTTAATGTCATTAAATATAGAGTAAGTCATTTTGATATCATACTACATATATGATAAGATATGAGTGAGACAGGGCCTTTCACAGATGCCAATGCAAAACCAATAAAAACACATATGGAAAACCTTTTCACTCTGCTAACAGTTATTTGCAGATTGAAGCAATCTTTTGCGAAGTAGGTTATCGTCTTCCTTGACATATATTCCTAAACATACAGATTGACACACATTCCTGAAAAGAGTGATATGGGGTTTGGTAGGAGGGGGAAGGAAAATATTGGGGAACTATTGCAAACTTTATTATATCGTAACCAACCTCAGTGTGCTCTTGGAAAGAACCCTGAACTGAATATTTTGGTAAAGCAAATAATGTTTCTGCAATTTTTTGAAATTGTTTGTCAAAATCTATCAAGATCTGTGAAGAGTCTGAGATATGCCCTACTTGCAAGTGAATAGATTGTAAGGTGACTACAGTTTCATTCACACTGGTGGAAAACCCGAGACTTCTGGGTCAAAGACAGGGTTTTACTATTTACTCATGACATTGCAAGCAGCACAAGCTTTATGCTCGTGTGCATTCCCCTTGCCCCTCAAACCCCAAGGAAACGATGCAGAAAGGCCCAGGAGAATCCTGTACACACAGTGGGCAGACGTCACAGAACCCAAATCCTTTACAGTGCGCTGCAAGCAAACTTTCCTGACTTTGGCCAAAGAGGAATAGATTATCTGTGTTGTACTAGACAGTAAACAAATCTGCTCTTTGCTGGAGAGGGAGACAGTACCTCTATCTTCCAAGGCTATACAAACATCCTTGAGAAGATAGGCAGGGTTCTTAATCACAAGATGTGCAGAAATGCGATAAATCCGGGAGAATTGTGTCCCAGAGAAGTACATTACCCATTGCAATCACACAGCTAAGCCGCATCTCTAGAGGGGAATCGGGTTCACAAGTATAAGGAACTGAAAGAAAGCCAGGAAGTTTACATGTGGATCAAGCTAAGCAAAAAGAGAGCGTGGAATAAGAAGAGGTTAGAGAGAGATGCAAGCGATAGACCCTATCGGGACTTTTAGTCCATGGAAAGAAAGTGGGTTTTATTTCGAAGACAAAAAGAAATCACTGCATGTTTTCAAACAAGGGACGGTCATGGTCTGCAATGTAATTTATATTTTTAAAATATTACTAGTTAAGAATATTACAAATATTGATCGAAGCTGCAAAGTTTCATTTACACAAGATAAGTCGTAGAGATCTGCTCTATAGCATAGTACCTGTAATTAGCAATTCTTTATTGAGCACTTAAAATTTTTCTAAGAGAGAAGATTTTATGGTAAGTATTCTTCCAACGAAATAAAAATAAAGATGGTGGAAGGAAATTTTTGGAAGCGATGGGAAAAAATATTACATTGGCTGCAGTATCGAGAATGGAAATACAGAAGGGACAAAAAGAATGAAAACAGCAGCAGACAGGCCAGTTACGAAGGGAAAAGATGATTGAGACAAGGACTGGCACAGCCGTGGGGGGTGATAGAACTTAGTGAAGAAGCGTGTGTGAAGCATTGATGAAGATGAATGAATCAAGAATAATGATTTATTATTTCTTTGCCTTGAGCAAATATCGTGGATGATTATGACCTTGACTCAAATGCAGGAAACAACAGGGACTTTAGTGGGGATGGTGGAAATTAAGGTTTTGGAAATACTAAGTTCGGAATTCCTGTTATGCTTCTAAGGCAAAATTATTAGACAGACGATTGAGTATACAAAATAGATCAAGAGCTAGATTTGGGCAGGAGATAGAGATTTGGACGTCATAGGTAATATGATATGTAAAAACATAGGAATAGGTGAGGACCCTATGCAGGAGTGTCTTGTCCTGCATAGGAGATGGAACCCTACGACAAGGAGACTGACATAATCAGAGAGGATAGAATAGGAGGAAGTCAAGACAAAGAGCGAGAGAAGGGGCCACTGATTAGGTACACTGATATTCAAGACAGCTTGGTGTCATGGAAACAGAGTAGGGAACACTTCAACTCTGTGTCAAAAGTCTGTGAGACGTTACATAGCACAAAAACAGAGAAGTGCCCACCAGATTTAGCAGTGTGGAGTTTTTTAATGACCTGGTCAAGGTCAGTTTTACTGAAGCCAAAGCCAAATTAAGAGTGGATTTTATTGTTCCCACCACTAGAAGTGATGATTATGTGGCATGACAGAGGTATTAGCTAATGCTACAGAGGTAATCATATTGTAATATAAATGTAGCACATCAATATGTTATACACAATGTTATATGTCAATGACATCTCAATAAAAAGTGAGAAATATGTAAAAATGAGCACTTCAAGGGTATTTCACTACATCATGCCATATTGTTTATTATGGCATTGTCACCAAACTAAGAGATCTCGGAGGACCGAGGCTGTGCCTTTCACCTTAGTATCCAAAGCCTGCTGTGTAATAGGCATTTAATAAAGATTTAAATGAACTTTTGAAGGAAGAAAGAGTGGAATGATGAGGAAATAATAAATGAGTAGGTGAAGACCAAAGAATGACAAGCATAGACCTCCTTTCTGGAGGTCTTCTCTGGCACACAACGGAGAGATGGCGCTAGAGAATTATAGGAGGTCAAAAAAAGTGGTTTTTCATGGGAGGTGGTAGAGCTTATTTTCACATTGTGGGGAGAGATCCAGAAAAGACTGTGATGGTGGGACCTAGTGTGGAGATCAGGCTTGGGAAAGACAAGGGGGAAAGGTACAGAAAATTACATTCTAGAGGATCGGAGGCAATTCACCCACAAAATGGGAGAGTAAATGTAAAATCTATGCATAGGAGAAAATATATTTGTAGTTTTGGCTGAAAGAGGAAAGAGTCTTACTCTAATGAAACTTCTATTTTCAATGAAGTATGTTCCTCATTTTTTTCTTAATGAAGGGCATTATTTTCTCAGTGAAAAATGGAGGTCAGGAGTTGAATGTATGGGTCAGGGAGGAATAGGGACAGTAGAAAGATTAAGGAAAGAAAAAAAAGATAGGAAAATCAATACACCAACAAAGAATATTCTTTTAGGATGCTGGGCTTTTGTTAGCTCCTAAAGAATGAGTGTGGATGATTCTAAGAAGGCTGTGACTAGAGAGTATATAGAAGGTATAGTTCAAAGCGGGAATAATTAGTAGAAGAGCTTGGCAATATAGGCTGTGGTCACTAAGCCTTCTTGCACTATGTTAGGTGCCTGGTGTATATTGTTTTAATTCTCATGAATCATGAGGAATGTATATTTCACAGCTGAAAAGACTGAGGCTCAGAGATGTGATGCAGCTTTCTTAAGGCTAACCATGACTGGTAATTAGCAGAATTTAAATTCAAGATCCAGTCTGACTCAAAAAGCTCATGTCTTTCTCACAGCAGTGGGGAGCAATCAGAAACCTTAGTTCAAGGAAGGTTTGTAAAAGATCTCATTTTCAGGAAGATAATTTTTATCAAAGTGTGGATAAATTGGACAAACAGAGACAAGAGGTAGCAACCAGCTTTGAAATGTTGCAGCTGTCCAGGTACCTGATAAAGACATAAAGTAAAACAATGATGGAGGGACAGAGACTAGAGCATGTTGAGTAGATACTGAAGTGACAGGCCCAACATCTACTCAACCATTCCCTCCCTGCCGTATCAATTTACTTCTCTTCTGCTATGGATGGCTCTGAGAAGGAGAACTTAGAGCCATTTCTCTCTCCCTACCCTATTCACCTTCTCCCCTGGCTTCAGAGTCAAGAACCGGTGGCCTGGGGGATAGAGAGGGCAGGGAGTGGGAAGAGAAGACATACAAAGCACTAAGGCAAACTCAGCCACATTGTCTCAGGTAGTTTCAGGACTAAGTTAGTGTGAGTTACCTGGAGTGACTCGAACTGTCAGAAGGGAGCGTGCTGGTGACCCAGGACACTCGCAGACAGCCCCACTCCAAAACCATCCACCTTGTGGCCTTGTGTTGCTTAAAAAATGTGTTATCCTTTCATATATTTTGTATGTGTATGTAGGGACTATGAAAAACTGAAGAGAACAGTATTTGAAGACAAACGATCGAATATTAATTTCAAAATAGTCGCCTTCTGTGGACACGGCCCTGATGTTTGCCAAATGTCTGTGATAAGCAAAAACTTTCTCCTAACAGGTGCGGATGCTACAGTGAACATCACAGGCACATGAGGCGTTTACCTAGAGTTGGGTCATTGGAATAAAGTGCAGAATAATGAAAACATATGACTGCTCAGATGTATTTGGAGAAAATCTTTTGTCGCACGGTAATCGATACTTACTGAGGACAGGACACAAGGAAAGTCTTATGATTTGCCCCATATTTCCATTGCCACCTGTATCCACAGTCAGAAAATACATAAAATGTGAATTGGTCTTTGGGAAACTATATAATTTCACATATTTTTTCTGCCTTGGGTTCCCTTTATTTCTTTTCACACAACAGCTTTCTTTGATTTTTTTTTTTAAATGTGCCATGTAGTATACATTTATTTCTCTTTTCTTTCCTCTCATGGTGTGGGAAGGAAAAATTTCTGAACAGATGCTGCATTAAGATTTCCAAGCTCATTTTGCTTTTGATGTGCCGTGCTCAAAGCTACTTTTCGGAGAACACAGCGGAGAAATATACTTCTTGTATACTGTACATTTAATGGCAGAAACAGTTGGAAAGGAATTGTAACACAGTTCCCGAAAACACCAGTGTTGCTGAGCATTCAAAGGCGAGCAGAAGGAAAAGGCTGGCAAAGGGTTCACACGATGAGCCACAAAGTCACGGTTACAGGTCTGTTAACTGTTACGAACAACGTTATGTTTTTTAAAAGGCACTCATAGTGATGACATGCTAGGGCAGTGGGGCATTTAACAATAACTCAAAGATGCAGTTTGATAAGCATTAAAAATTAAAATAAAGTGTATTCAAAAGTTCCCAAAATAAACAACAAATAATCAGTAGTAAATACTTCTGGGTATTTATTCAAAGAAAACCAAAACAATAATTCGTAAGGAATCTATGCACTCCAATATTCATGGCAGCACAATCTACAATAGCCAAGATATGGAAGCGATCTAAGGACCCATCGACAGACGATTAGATAAAGAAATTATGGTTCTTATATACAATGGAATATTACTCAGCCATTAAAAAAATGAAATCCTACCATTTGCAACAACATGGATGGACCTAGAAGTTATTACGCTGATGAAATGAGTCAGAGAAAGATAAATACTACATGATTTACTTATATGCGGAATCTAAGGAACAAAAAGAACAAACTAATCAAGAACAGACTCACAAATATGGTGGACAATTTGGTGACGGACAGAGGAGGGAGGGGGGGGGAGAAAGGTGAAGGGTTAAAGAAGTACAGATTAGTAGTTGGCAGTTGGTCACGGGATGGAGAGCATGGCAGGGGAAATGCAGTCAGCATCAATATGATGGCCAGTGGAGGGTCAGGGAGGGAGGGTGCAACTGGGGGGATCGTTTTAACAACTAGATAGATGTCGAACTAATGTATACTCGAAACTAATTCAAATAAATTTTTTAAAAAATAAAATGAATTTACTAAAAAATATATATGTCCCCTAAAGTTGATTGGCACTGAAACTGAATAGATTAGTTCCTCATCCTCCTACACATACGCACACATGCACGATACACACACACACACACACACACACACACACACACCACCTTTTCTTCCTAGCCAAACTGATGTTTGATACTCAAAGCTATGATAAGAATTTGGCTGAAGACAACCAATTGATAACCAGCTTACACGTTCATCTATATTCTCTGTAGTGAAAAGTGGGAGAATAAAATGGACCCATATCGAAACACAGTCTATCCTTACAAGGCAGCAGCACCGGCCTGGCCATTTTTAACTGGCGAGACCGTGACATGATGAGCAGAGAGGTAGAATACAGGGCCAGGGTAAGTGTGCCTGCAGGTTTTAGGGTGCCTGAGGCAATGTACTACACATAGGACAGAAAATAATGAAATAAAAGTAGATGATTATGGACTGCAGGTCCTTTGAATGCTTTTGAGTCTAGAAATGATGCGAATGTGTACTGTTAGTGTTCTAGGACCGCCATAACAAAGTACTTTAGACCTGATGGCTTAAACAATAGATATCTATTTCCTCACAGTCCTGGAGGCTCGAAGTCCAAGGTCAAGGTGTCAATAAGGTTGGCTTCATTCTGAGGTCTCTTTCCTTGGCTTGTAGATGGTCATCGTCTCCCTATGTCTTCACATGGTCTGCCCTCTTCCTGTATCTATGTCCCAATTTCCTCTTCTTATAAGAATACAAGTCACATTGGATTAGGGCCCAAGCCAAGGACCTCATTTAACCTTAGCTACTTCTTAGCTACTCCAAATACAGTCGCATTCTGAGGTTCTGGGTGTTAGAGCTTTAGCGTATGAATTTTGGAGGCACAATTAACATAAATAACACATAACATAAATATTAAGTGAATACAATTGTTTGAATGACCAAGTTAATGAAATAACACATAGAACATGTGACATCTGAGCTGTGACTTGAAAAATGAGAAAGAACTCCTTAGATAGAGAGGGGCTACGAAGACTGTGTCAGGGAGGGACTAAGACAGCCTAGAAAAGGCACAGACATTTTGGAAAGACTTAGTCAAGGCTTATGATGCCCCCGAGGAACCTCAAAGCACCAGCAAGTGCATTAGTACAAAAATCTTTAAAATGCTCCCTCTAAAAACTATAATGTAATCTAGAGAACTAAGGGAAAACTTAACTTACGTATAAAATTCAACTTCAAGGTCAGGTCTGCATGGTTTTTGTACGAAACTGTTATTCCAACTTAGAGTCTAAAAACAGTAGTCAAAATATGCTATTGAGAATTCTTGATCCTCCAGGAATTAGGGACAGAGATGCATTTAAGTTTGAATTGTGATCAAGCTGACACAACCACACATTTATGTGAAGGTGGCTTGAGGTACACAATGTACTTATTTATCAAGGACTCACACCACATTTAGATATGGCTTAGAAAGTTTTGTGACTTTTTTGCCCTCATTCACCTTAGAAGAGTAAACTCAAGATTTGAGTGTCTCATTAATCAGAAAGATAATTATTTTGGTAAACATGGTGAATACATGGCTATCATGTAACTGTATAAATTTTGTAAATCATCAACTAAGGACATATTCATCCTTTTAGGTTAATCTATTCCCATTCAGTTTATCCAGTCAAGGTCAATCAACAGTCTTCGGAATGCTATTCATGTAGCTTAAACAGAATTCAGAGAAGCTGAAAAGAACAGGCCTTCGCCTTGATATGTGATTTATATCTGATTCCTGCCTTGACTACTATGCGCGTTAATTCCCACGTTCTAGCTCAACTTCTCAAAATCCACAGTTTTTATTTGTAACACACTTTGTGTCAAAACACCAAGAAGAGAAAAAGAAAGCTGGTCACTAATTTCAGACAAGGAGTTAAACAAACTATTTGTCTCTTCTGAGGCGTACAGTTTCTTAACTATGTGCCTATTCTTGTGTCCATTTAATCTATAGAGTAATAACTAGAAAGCTGCTGTCACTAGCACTTATGAGGTAACAAATAATAGGTTGAGAATAACTGAAACCACTGTGTCTACAAAGATCCAAGCACCACAAACCATAAAGAGATAGTAGGTTCTAATATTCATCTCTGGATCCGTTTTTAAAAAGTATTGCGGCTAAGGAAAAAGCTTTGACTCTGAGTGCTTTCTCTGGTCTCATGCTATCTATGTGGGATGCAAGATGCTTGCTTCATGGCCATTTATAGAAGTCTCAGAATTTGAACATTCACTGGTTCAAAATGTAGATTTTTGACTATTAGATGTTTATCAGCTGATTTCTTCAGGATAAGTGGCTTTCATTTCCTAAGCTCAGCACACTGATGCACATGATGATGAGATGCTGTGCATCTCTTTTCTTTCTCCCACCCGGCCCGCTGGGCCTGGGTCTCCTGCACCTGGCGATGAGGTTAGATAAGCAAAGCATAAGAGAGAATAGAAGCCATGAAGGGCAAAGGAAGAGAGCTGTTGAAAACCATCTTTAAGATCTGTCATTTTCTATGCGCCTCACTAAACATGTCACAAAAAGGATTATCCCAGGACTTTAATGTTTAATTGTCTTAACAAAGTGAAGGATCTATCCAAATGCTAAGTAAGGCTTAGTATATTATATCCAGTAAGCATATACTAGTTTTATTTTTTAACTTCAAATATGTCTTGATGCCTTCCATCAACAGAAGTATTACATATATAAATATATATATATATAAATATATAACATATATATACAAATATATAACATATATATATATATATGTTAACAGACAATTCCACCATCAGCTAGCCTAGTTTCTGATTGTTTTGTTCAAATACAGAACACTTTAAAATGCTAACAGCGTTCATGGATAGTTCAAATGCAGTATAAATATCATATACATATATATGCACATAGATTATTATGTATTTTAAGTCATGACGACAGTCGTTTTATTGATCAGAAAAATAATACTAGCTTGCCAATTAACCAAATTCCAGAAATATGTGGGTTTTATTTTTTTAATTCACAAAGTTACAAAAAAATTATTAGAGATAAGTACTATCTAACCATTAAGTATTCAAATCAACCATTTGAGAATAGGGACGAGAAATCGTAATAACATCCCAATTACATATGTACAATGGTCTTCTGATTTGTGCTATTATCCATTTTTGGCAGCCATTATTCTAAACTGCATTCCCACTTAAAAAATGAAAGAAGAGGAATGTGCAGACTTGTAAGCTGAGTTGAAGGAATGCTGTGAAGAGAGATTTTCTAGTTGCTAGGGAAACCAGATCCTTTGTATGTCTACTTAGATGGCTTTCTCCTTGGTAAACTGAGACTAGCGTTAAGACGTTCAGTAAAAACCAAAAATTGAAATCATAATATATAAACATATATATATTAAACGAATAGTACAATATTGTATTTACAAACTATGAGCATTTATATTTTGTTAGCACATTGATTGAATTTTGTCACTATTGTTCTTAAATAATACTCATGAGCATATCCGAAAGTATCAAAGTATTATTAGGTGTTATTTTATGCCACAAACAGGTAAATTTTATTTTTTCACTCAACAAACAATTTTGCGTACCTATGTGCGTAAGCACAGAATCAAGTGTAATATTTACACTTAATACTGCATTTTTCAAGGGTCTTCTTATACCAGTTACTCACTATCAAATAAATTACAGCAGAGAAGAATTCAAGGCCATATAAAGGCATTATGAGCATCAGCCCCTAAAGCACACTCAAATTCTGGCATCCCTGTCTCACAGACAAGAAAGCAGATGGTCAGAAGGACTAAATACCCTAACCAAGGGTCCCTCTGATCATTTCGTGTAGAGTAAATATTTCTCCAACTAGACTGCATGACATCAAGAGTTTGAATAACTTACACTGAAAAAAGAACGGAAGACATTATGATAACATTCAATACATTTGTTCATTGAATTATGACTTGTAAGTTATGTTTTCTGACCAAATCTGGCCTTTTTCTGTTGCCTCTCCTCCCATAATTTTCTTTGCATACCCTTTTCACTTTGGCTAGCCCATCCTGTTTGATTTGAATACATAACTGACGCTAATCGTTGTTTGCTATTTTTTTTATGCTTCAGAATTCTACTTATTAAAAAAAAAAAGTTGTAAGAGGAGTTTCACATTAGTAGGTCAGCTCTCAGAGTGGCCAGGCACTAAATAATTTTCTCCTCGTGCCTTCTCCACATTTGCCTTAAAGTCTTTCATTCTCAGGGCAATGCATCTTCTGTCAAATTCATAAAATATTGTTCTCCAAACCAAAGATGAGTTTCATTTGAATTCTTCACCTGAGATAAATGCTGTTGACATTGATAACTTGGGTTTTCTTGTGAAGAAAAGAGAATCTATGATTTGAGGATTATCATTTTTGTTATACTCAATTCAAATGCAGTTTTATAATTGATGGTTTGGGGTGGGGGGAAGACCAATGGTCCATTTAGAACAGAGGTATTTAGGCCTGTTTGAATGACTTTAAATTTGGTTTCATGAAGTTAAATTATTTTTCTCTGTTTTTGTATGAGTTGGCTAGAATAAACGGAGTTGTGCACAAAGAATCGAAGGTAAAAAGAGAAATCTTTCTAAGAATAACTTATAACCAGAATATTTCAATTTTTTTTCTATATGAATGGAAGAATCTAGAACACTGAAGTATTATTCAAGCATACAGAAGGAATTGACCAGAATCATGAAAAGTCAAGGTGAGCTGACACTTTCGAACCTGGAGAAAAAAATACAGAAAATTAAATTATATGTAGCAGTAATTCATTAAATATAATTTGCAATAATAGTGCATTTTAAACATGTTTGCCTTCCTGTGTAATTTTTAACTGTTTGTTTCATTATTATAACTACAGTATTTTAATACTATGCTCATTTCTTAGATAAAGAATTATGATATGTTTTTTGAACAATAATTAAGCAGTTAAGTGTAATATTTTAGTTAGAGTTACTAGGAAGTCATTGCTGCACCAGGATGTTATGGTAAAAATGCACTGCCCAACCCCTGACAGCAAACCCTAATTATGGAACAATCAGAGTGGCTTAAACTGCCTCAGGGGTACAAGTTATTCAAATTCAAGACTAGGAAGAAAAGAAAAACATTATGCAGATCAAGTCCTGTTCCAAAACTGAAAATGTATACAGTGTAGAAAAATCAGCATGCAACGCCTACAGGCAGCAGAAAGTACAGGGCACTCCTGGCCTCGGATGACATCATATCTCTACACTTGGAGCATTTAACCTGTCAGAGCTAGAGTCTCAAGGTCAAGTTATAAGACATGTATTTATTTCTACAGCTATTACCACCTAGGAAATGTCCAATAAACTTTGAATTATTCGTAGGACATATTTTCTCATAATAAGAGCTACTATTGATTGCGAATCATAAAGCCTTTACACATAAATTGCAATTAGTAGCAACAACCCAAGTATAAAGATCCTTAGTTTACAGATGTGGAAAACTATCCCAGTTTTTCGTGTAACTAGAGAAGTAGCCATGTTCCTGAAGACAAGAAGTCAATTGTCATTGTCCCCCCAGCGGCCATATAAGGTGAAGTCTGGTCCATTCCTTCAGGCCCCAGGTCAAGCAAGTCCTTGCCTATAATTTTGTCTTATGGTATCACAGTTAAGCATAAATCAGAGAGAAGCATAAATCTGTATTCTCAAGACTCTCCCATTTATCTACTCAACACTCTACTGATCTCTCGATCCATGTCTTTACTGGATGGTCTGCACCTTCTCAGATCTGGAAGCTCATTTCAACTTCTCTAGAAAAGAACTTATGGTCTTAATTGAGGGTATAATTCTGGGTGTGTGGAAGTGTACTGAGCTGTCTGCGGTTGTTGCTATCACTTTCCATTCTGAAGCTTGTAAATGTTTTAGAACTCAATTGAGACTTATTAATTCCAGCTGTAGTGACCTGAAAAACTGAAGTTATTGATGTTGGAGCTGCATGAGAATATATTAATTTTTCCATTAATTTAAAAATTAAGTTACCTCAACCAGAAGCAATTTGCCATTTGGTGGGATTCTTGAGTTGTCAGAAATTCATTTGTATCTCCACTGAAAAGAAAATATTGTTTTGCTCATGAAATTTTACCCATAATTTTATTACTAAATGAAAGAGAATGAGTCTAGTCATACAGACTGGTGTGCGATCCCTGCTTTTCCATTTACTACCTGACTGATAGTGTGAAAAGTCCGTAAATCTCCATGGTTCAGTTTTAGCACCTGTAAAACAATGCCTTTCTCACAGGGCTGGGGAGCATTAAATGATGGATGATGCATGAAAGAGTCTAGTATGGGGGCTGTCCTACCTTTTATATATAAACAAATAGTTTCACAATTAATATTTGATAATATCTTATTGGCTAACCTTACTACTACAAATAGAGTAAAAGTTTACAAGAAACAATCCATGTTTTAAAACTCTTTATTTGGATTGTTTTGTTGTTGAGTTGTGTGAGTATTTTTATATTTTTTGGATATTAACCCCTTATTGGAGGGGTTGTTTGCAAGTATTTTCTCCTATTTGTTTGGTTGATTTTTTGTTTTGTTGACAGTTTCTTTTGTGATTCCATACAAAACTGACGATTTTTTTTTTCCATTTCTTTAAAACACGCCATTGGAATTTTAATGGGGATTGCATTAAATCTGTATATTGCTTTGGATAATAAGGTCATTTTAACTGTGTTGATTCTTCCAGTCGATGAACATGGAATATCTTTCCATTTCTTTGCATCTTCTTCAATTTCTTTTAATACTATCTTGTAGGTTGCAGTGTACAGGTCCTTCAAATCCTTCATTAAGTTTATTATCAGGTATTTTATTCTTTCTATAGCAATTGAAAAATAAATTGTTTTTCATTTCTTTTTATGAAATTTCATTGTTAGTATATAGGAAGTTAGTGGATTTTTGTACATTGATGTTGTATCCTGTAACTTTTCTGTATTTATTTATAGTTTCTAATAGTTTTTTGCTGGAGTCTTTAGGGTTTTCTGTATAAAGAATCATGTCCGCAGAAAGTGACAATTTGATTTCATTTCCAATTTGGATGCCTTTTATTTCTTTCTCTTGCCTGATGGCTCTTGCTAAGACTTTGAGTACTATGTTGAAAAACAGTGGAAAGAATAGGCTTCCTTGTCTTGTTCCCGATCTTCAAGAAAAACCTTTCAGTTTTTTACCATTAAGTATATTAGCTGAGGGTTTGTCATATGTGGCCTTTATTATATTGAGGTACTTTCCTTCCATACCATTTTATTGAGTGTTTTAATCATCAATAGATACTGTATCCTGTCAAATGCTTTCTCTGCCCAATAAGTTTAATAAAAAACAAAAAAAAACAAACAAAAACAAAAAACAAAAAAAAAAACCTCTTTAATATCCCAGGGGAAAATTAGAATGCTGCTGGATATAATGTAGGCACTGATAAACTCCCAGTAATTGGCAAATCCAAACAAAAGAACTCAGAGTCTCCCTGTATGCTACTTTCTTTCTTTTAAATCCCTTTCATGGACTTCTGGCAAGTGACTAAAAGAGGTTACAGGGACATTTGTGTGGGAAACTTGGAAAGGGGAAATTTGGAGAGTTGAAGTGTTCAACAGGCCAAGCTAACACCACCAGCTGCTGGAGGAACAATCAAAAGAAATCAGGTCTTTAAAAGGCTTCAAGAACTACAGAAGAGTGATAAGAAGACAGGCCTGTCCTTAAGTATCATGGAACTGTGTCCAGTGCAACCTCAGCTTCTGGGAGAACAAAATGACAGGCTCTTCTCTCAAAAACTCTTTTTCTTATTATTAACCCAATTCCTCAATTATTCACATAAAAGCTGGCAATATTTATCACATTCTGAAAAAATAGTATTAATGGCACAATATTTTAAAAGAGTTGGAGAATCTGAGACACACCGATATTGCTTTCCCTCTTCAAGGTCACTGAAAAGTTGAGGCTAGGACCCAGATGGTTTCAGCTTTCTAGGTCAAATTTCTCTTCACCAATTTAAGTATAAGGTATTCATTAGTACTAGAAAATCAATTGCAAGATTTTTAAATATCCTTAAGGATTTCGGTATATATAAACACACACATACTATATATATATAATATATATATATACACACACACATACACACACACAGCACACACATATATACACACCTCACACACACGTACATATATAGAGAGAGAGGAGTGAATAAATTGTTTTCATAATAAATATATTATTCAGATATAGGAAAATAATAGCCACTCTAAATCCATATGTCTAAATCGAGGTGTCAGTTTTTATTAGTATTTAAGTAAATGCTCCAATTCTAATGTGTTATTTCATAGCAAATATGTTTCTCTGATTTAATTTTTGCATATTTGTTTCATAAATAAGTTTAAAAATTATTAAGTACATTACAAAGCATTTTTCACAATAAAATGCACAAAAAACTGTTTTAAGTTTGTTAGCTGCTTTTCAGAAAGTTTTTATTTTATTTCAGAATCAATCTAACTTATGCAAACCACCCTTAGCAAAGTTATGAATACAACAAATTTCATTTCATATATGAGTGATCGTTATGTAATATATTTAAAATCACCCTGCAACCATACTTCTTGCTTCTCTAAAAAGAAAAAAGTCGTAAAGTATGTGAATTATAAATCAACCCTAAATTATAATTTCCCTTGGTATGTCACAATCCCATCTTTTCCACTCTTTCTTCCCCAGGAGTGGCTGACACAAATATGAGGAGAAATAGCTCCCCCTGTAGGTTGAAAAGGTAGGAAGAATCAAGAATTTATACCTCACATTTTTTGAGACGTCTAACTTTAAAAGGCACCTGTCTCCTGCTGCAGCTCAGTGACCAACCCTCTCACATCACCACAAGTTCATGCACGTGCATAATCACCAAGCCTCCTAGCTGAAATGGGTGTAAGCCACAATTAACTGTAACCATGACCAACTTTCCTGGACCGCATCGAAAAACCTTCCAAAGGAGTTGGGGGGAGGGGAGTAAAATCCAGACCGGGTCACTTAATTCCCAAATCTTCCTCAAACTCTCCGAGATCCACTGTTGTTAACTGAAGACAGCGCTAATGTCTGCCCGATTCGGGGGAACATCAAGAGAAACTTTCTGACGGCAGATGCTCCACTGTTAGGAATTCATCACAAAAATAGCTAAAACTCTGAAAAAAAAAAGTGCAGGAAACCTGCTAGCTTCTATGAAGACATATGAAGCCAAAGAAAACGCTTTATTTGTCTGGAAAAATTTCAAACACCAAGAGACATTCATTTTAATGAGTTGTCATGAGGTGTTAAGAGGTACAGAGATCTATGCATTGCCAAAATTTGCCCTTCCCCCATGCCTCTGCCTTCTTCCAGAGTTTTGCCGATGGATATAGGTTAGGAGTTCTTTCTTTTAGCATAGTTGCCCTTCATCTTGTTTTGGTCAGTTAAAAAACAAAAGCAAAAACAAAAAACAAAAAATGTACTCCCTTCGAATTAAAAAAAAAAATTGCATCTCACAAAACAATAGCTTGGTTACAAAAATTTCAAATATCTGCCTGCTCTATACCACTTTTGCATACAATTTACTTCAGCTTTCTCATTTTATGCCTTGAAACATCAGCTTTATGGCCACTCTTTCTCCACTGCCTCTGTGAAAATCAGACTGTGGATTAGGATCCCAATGAACTGACCTACGTCCTTGGTGATGGCTCCTGGAATTGGCTGGAATTTTACCCGTATCATTCTCACTCTTAGTACTTCGAACTCACTCAACACTCTTCGATAAGCGCTTCAGGCATGTAAAGCGCTGTGAGTTGGAAGAGTGCCAGGGGAAGGCCAGTCTTGCAGACCCCACTGAACTAAACCCAAGTGCATGAAGGGCATGTGGACGAGGGACCCCAACGGGTGGCCAGAGCTCTCGATCTTTCTGTCAAGCTGCTTCCACGTCCCTCCATCTCCCCAAAGCTCACAGCATCTCTACCACCTTGTGCCTTGGACCAGCGGGTTACCCCGACTGTGTGCTTTACTCACCCGCATCTCAGTCACTACAAAAGACACACAACTCCAAAGTCGTTCTTAATTGGACTGAAACCTGGCACCCCCTGGGGACACTCTTCCCCTTCAGCCCAGACAAACAGTGGCTGTTTGTCTCCCAAGTCCTGTGTGCACTTGGGGCCTGGAGCTGGAGTGAGAGCCGCCTTTCTTTCTCCTCATTTCCAGAACATTCTCCCTCCCTTTGACACTGAAACTCCCAGTATTGTCATTTCATCAGACACTTTGCCCCCTTGTAGTCTATTTTCAACAGATTACCAAAGGCAGTCTGATTAAAGCTGCCACAGGCCAGAACCGTCATGTGCACTGAACCCTCAAACGTCATCACATCTCACTCAGAGGAAGCAAGAAAAATCTTATCACCTATAGGTCCGTACGTTATCTGGCTCCCTATTACCTCTCGCTCATTCTCCTCCCCTTCCCTTCCGCAGCCCTCGCTCCAACTATGAAGTAGTCCTCGGTGTTCTTCAGACATACTTGACACAGCCTTCTATCGAGGACTTTGTGTTTGCTTCTCCACCTGGCTGAGTACCTTTTATCACGGGTACCTGCCTGGATGTCTATCTCACTTCCTTTATTCGAATCCATCCCTCAGGGATGTCTTCCCTGACCATCTTACATAAATGTTAACCCTGCCCCATGTTTGGGACCCAGATGGGGACACCTGCTTTGCTTTCAGCTGAAGTAACCCTAGCAATGGCAATGCTGTTCATGGTCCTGGTCATGGACCCAGTTTGCTGCCATCGCTGTAGATGGAAGGATCCACTGACACAGCAACTCCTGGTGCCGGCTGTCGGTCGCAGCTACTCCTATCAACGTCTTGCCTTTACCCCTCTCCACGCACCTCTCAGCTCCTGCCTTGCAACTTCCATGCAGCCATTAAAGCCAGAGACACCAAAGGAACTAGTCAGTGTGCTGCAGGCACAACCCAAAGCCATCAGCTGACGTCCTCCCCCTGGCTCCCCGTCCCTGACACTCTGCTCAGAGACACAGTTGCTTCACAAATCCCCTCAGAAGAGGTACTGGGAAAACAAACAACTTCTCATCCACAAGAAGGGGTTCTTGTATTGAACCTCAGATTCAATACAAGAAGTAGCACACTTCCTTAAATTTCCTCTCCTGGCACGATCAATGTCACATTCCAAAAGCATTGTTCTCAGTACGTTACTTCCTGGTTTAAAACCCTTTCACAGTTCCCCCTCTGCCTCTAGAATAAACCACCAGGTCTTCAAGTTGGCATTAAAATTTGGCAAAAATCTCCAGTCTTGTCTATTGCTCACTCTACGTTTTAGCCAAAATAAATCAATCACCACCCCTAAACTACATCCAGAAGTTTCTTAGTTGTGTGTCTTGGCTCAGAATTTCACGTCTTCCAGGAATCCTAAGACCCTCATTTCTTTCTATCAAAATTCTTTCTAGACTTCTATGATTCAGATTAAATGTCACTTCTTTCACAACAGACATCCTTGTTCCTTCCAAAAGAAATGATTCTCGTTTTCCTGTGTGATAACTTAAAATGTGCTTCCGGTATTCTCCTTAGCGATGCCTTCGTTTCTAACTTGCCTCTTAAATTCTAAGCTCCTTGAGAGCAAAGACAGTACTATTTATTTCTATCTCTCTTGCGGTATCTATTAAGTGTCATTTGAGCAATTTATATTTGCTCAAAAGAATATTAAGTCTAATTAAAAGCAGGGCAGACTATCTGGCACACGCAGAGAGACTGGGGAGTGTGAGGCCCAGAAATGTCACAGAAAATTAAAAAAGGTCAAGAGGCCAGAGTCAGGGTGATAGAATTCTAACTCTGTCATTTAACCCCCATGAAGTTAGGGGTGAGTTTTGTTTTTCTGTTTTTTGTTTTCATGTTTTTTTGTGATGCCATAGCCCTTCCCACCATGTGTAGTAATAGAGACATCTATACCATGTAGAGATAACAGCATTTATCATGTATGAGTGTGCTGAGGATTGTGTGCCTTTTACCATGCCTGACCTGGGACCCAAAACCTCATGTCCCGATCTTGTATTCTACATAGCAAGGGCCCAAGCCTCTCTGTGTCACCTCTGAGGCAGCAGCCTTATGTCACAGGGCCACAAAGTTTTTGACACACATGAAGATTCCGTCCCCTGCTGGAAATAAAGTACACCACACTGGCTGGTGAGCTTCCAGATGATGTCCCTTCTCTGCACCCACAGGAGATTCATGGCACAGGATTTACCAGAGACAGCAGAGGGTCGCTTGAGCTTGAGAACCCCTTCTTATTGCTCCCTGTTGAGTTCTACATGGAAACTCAAAGGCATAGAAACAGCTTATGTCCAGAGACATGGAGTCAGAAAAAGAGGCTGCACCTTTTGAAGCAATCGACTTAGCAGAGTGTGAAAAACAAACCCTCAAAGGAAAGTAGGGGTCTTCCCAGTGTTTTCCATATTTATTTCGCTCAAAATCGCTAAACAGTTTTATGTAATTGTGAAAGAACTTCTGGGACAACAAAAAGAAACTGAATGATGCTAGCTCAGAGCATGAAGTAGGATGAAAAAGAGGAGTTATTTCCTTGTCTATAAGATGAATAACATTAGAACTGCTTTTGCTTTCAATAATAATGCTAACACGCCGACATAAATGCATCTTGTCTGCAAGCTTGAAATTTCGTGTCATAGTAATAGAGGTTTAGGTAGTGTTCATAATTATGTAAAATTGCATGGCTCAGAGTGGAAAAGAACTAAGGCAGACTGCAATGACAACACAGAAGAGGAGGAAACTCAGAAACATATCAGGCATCGGTGCAATCCTTTGTGAAATATGGGATTCTACACACAGGGACACATGAACCCAGCCTACTGATGACAGTAGCTGCTAATGCCATGATAAAGGAATCATGACATCATTGTTTGAAGTGCAAACCACCTCTGTGACTAAACCTTAATGATGTCATTTTTAAGTGAAGAAAACATGATTAAAGTAATTCGACTAACCCTAAAATTCCCCAAACAAGAATTTTACTGGAAGCAATAAACAGCACATTTCTGAAGTTACTTCCCTTTGTCAGAAAACTGTCTGACCTATGTGTTATGGTTTATATACTCAAAAAAACCAAGACTAATATTTGAGTAAAGAGGAAAACTTAAGAATCTGTATTTTGTTACATTTACACACACATATGTATATACATATATGTAATTGTACACACATGTATATGTAGACATATTTATACCTAAGACTTGCTCAGCCATCAACAATGCACACACACAATTTATGTCCTATGTGTATCGGAACCCCAGAATCCAAGACAGTACCTGGAATGTAGCAGGTGACCCATAAATTCATCCCATTGACCTGTAATCTTTATAGGTCACGCTCCATTTTGGAATTTAACAGATTTAAATTTGGCAAACCTCTTAATGAAATAATGTCAAAAATCTAGAAAGCTGACTCTACCAAGTAGGAAAACATTCTATTATTTTTCAAGGAAATAACATCTTATGAGCAAGGTGGGTGAAAACCAACTCCTGAATGTACCATACGCATCCTTCTAATCTATCGATTTTTGATTCAGTGAAAACTAATGTCTAGAAAATATAGTTTTTGCTACCCCTCCCCCAAGTAATCTAGATTAGTCTCTGAGGAAACCAAGACACAGAAGCCATTCACTGCGGTCTTTGGCGGGTGTGCAGTGAGCCCCAGACCAGGCGTTACAGGAGGACAGCGACTCCAATATCCCTCTACTGACCGGTGGGCATGCGGTATCGTCAGCACTAATGGGAGTGGCTATAATAGTGAAGTTCTCACTCACTGTTCAGTTTCTTCACTCAGAACTCTTACTATGTTCTAGGTGGGATGCACTGATAAACAAAACAGTCAGAAATATCCGTCACTGGACTATGCGGGGGGAGGGGCGGGGGATGACAGGCGACGAAATAGCAACACGACACACAGGTTCATTGTATAGTGAGTTAAAAGGTAATGATTGCTGTGAAAAACAGAGCAGGGCAACCGGGACCGAGGGGCGAAGGCTGGTTGCGAACATGAAGGGTGTGGTCAGGTCACCCTTGTGAGGAAGGCGCCCGTGGGATCAAGCACATAAAAGAAGATGGCTCTAGAGACGAACTAAGCACTAAGGGGGCATGAGTAACAAAAAGAGACAGACATTTGGATCTAGACGTACAGATATAGCTGGAGGAGCTGGCAAACGAACAGAAGAAATAGTCAAAGAAGAAAATGGCGTGCGTTCAGCAGGGAAGGCTGGACCCGAAACGCTAGGGAAGGGTTTTCTGGAAGGGTGTGGTGAGCTGGCTCCTCGCTTCCCCTGCCGGGGCTCCCAGGACGGATGACAAGGCCCTTTGGAGACCACACGGAGCATTCATTTTGGCTCGTACTCCTTCTAATATTAACTGAACGCTTTCAAAATTATTGCTGAACTCCTCTATGGATATTTCTAGAAGCCCAGCTATGTCTGTACAGTATGGTCATTCAAAAAGGAGGAACAAATCACTATATTCTGGGGAGAATAATATTGCTGAAAGCTGACCCTTCTCAAAGAAGAACGAGGTGACTTTAGGGTGGAAGGTCAGCAAGTCTCAGGGCCCTGGGCTTCGGTGGACTTTTTATGTCTCTGCGTCTGAATCCTTCGCAGCAAGCGGGAGTAGGCGCCGTCTGTTCCCTGCCTGGCTTGGTGTTCTCTACCGCTTTTCTAGCAATGTTTAAATGTTCATTGTCAATCTATCATCGTGACGCTGCAGTTACTGTTTGCCATTGTAAATACAGTCATCCTGGAGAAGGATAGAAGATGGTGGGTGTCTAAGGGAACCTGGAAATTACATCTTGTTACTAAGGCCCCCTTGAGAATATCTGTAAAACCGTAACAACCAACAGATCGAATGAAAGAAGAGTAGATGCTGAAGTCACTCTTTTTTTTCTATTAGAGTTGACGTTCAGTGTTATTCCGTATTAGTTTCAGGTGTACGGCACAGTGGTTAGGCATTTGTATAACTTACAAAATGATCCCCGCACCAACCTGGCACCATACAGAGTTATTACAGTATTACTATCTGCTCTGTGCTGTACTTCACAACCCTGGAACTATGTTGGAACTACCAATTTGTACTTTCCATCCCTTCGCCTTTTTCAGCCAGCCCCCCAACCCCCTCCCATCTGGCCATCAATAGTTTGTTCTCCGTATCTATGAGTTTGTTTTCGTTTTGAAGTTGCTCTTTATTTTTGAGTATCCACTTTCAAGGCCTAAGTAACAGAGATGTAAATAGCAACTAGGCCATCAGACAGCTGACCTACATGTTATGTATTTAGGGAGGCATTGCATGTGGTAAGTTAGACACTGACGTATCCTTGATGTGTCACAGTCCAATGAGAGGGTTGAGAGTGAGCATGTGTTTATGAGTACGGAACAGTATAAGAGGCGTGTACATCAGTCTTCAGACATAAATGGAGAAAGCTGTAATTAGATGGAGGACAGGGGAGAGAAAAATGATACAGAAGATGGTCTTGACAAGGCTTGAAGAATAAGTCATTCACCAGGCAAAGAGAAGAACATTCTAGGGGGGTATGTGTGCATGTGTGTATGTACGTGTGCATGTGCATGTGTGTGTGTGTGCAGGTGCGTGTGCATATGCATGTGCGTGTGTGTATAAGGAGGCAGATGTGGGGTTGAGTGGTTGTAAGTATGGAGACCAGGAAATGCAGGACTAGAGAAAAATTAAAGGGTTTAGTAAAACTATTTTCCACATTTAGCCTCAATTCAAATATGTTTATAAAGGGCTTCACATAGACAGGTGTTTGAATTTTATTATTAAAATCATTAAAATAGTTTGATGCATGTTCGAAGACATTCCATGCCTGTGTTAATTATGTGTTTCTCCAAGTGAGTAAACTTACAGAATTTGGAACAATGTTTAGCATTGAAGTTTTATATCTCACAGAACCACAGCTAGTTAGAGAATGAACTCTGCTCCAATCCTAAGTCTCCCACTTAGTCTGGTTGATAAAAGGCAAGACATCAATCAGGAAAGAGCATAACTATCTAGTGCTTTAAGGAGAAATATGGACACCTTAGCGAGAACATAAAACCATTATGGAATAATTTGAGTTTGGATGAGCATAGGTCAAAAACATAACTTCTCGAAAAATGTCATTGACATAGAAATCAGAGTTTATGCTAGAAGGATAAAGTTTCTAACTTTATTCTTTGCAAGGCTAAAATGTTAAGTACACTCTTAAAAGTTTTGCTATTTAGATGCACAAAATCAAAATGTGCAATAAAAAACCAGTTTCAGTCACAGAAATGCACATACCCAAATTTACCCATTCTACCTCCACATCCTTCTCTGTCGATGGTGTCAGCATTAATCCAGTTAATCAAGGAATGACCCCCAACATTGTTGAATCCTCCCTCGCCCTCCTACAGCCCCCCTACCTCCAACAGACCTCTCCTTCCTCCCATTCCTTTTTGGGGCCTCATCTCCAGGTAAGCAAAGTATACAACTGACATGAAAGGCAGAGCAGCAAAGTGAGTAAAAGCTGATGATTCTAGGTTCTGTAAACAAGGATTTGAATCTTGGTCTGCTACTCACCCACCATGTAGCCTTGAAAAGTGATGTCATCCTTCTGCGTTTCAACATCCTCCTATGAAATAAAGATAAAAATAAAATCTGCTTCATAGTGTTGTCATAATGATTAACTAAAATAACATATATAAGAAACATGGTACATGTTAAATATTCAATAAAATTTAAATATTATTATGGAACTTTTACTCCTAGACAATAGGCTAGAAGGAAATCAAAACCAATACATGTAAATTCATGTAGACAATATTAGATATGCTGCTCCATAATTTCATCACATATCTAAAAGCTATAGCTAGAACACATATTTATATTTTCCTGTCATCTGTAACAGTAAAATACTGGACATCTAAAAGCCACAATTGGCTTCTTCTGGTTCGAGCAAGCGATTGACACCATCCATCTAATATATGTCATTTTGCTTCATGTTTCACTGAACTTTCATCTACTTTTATTTTAACAGGGACCGAAGATGGAAGAAGGGACAAAAGGGACCCATTTTAAGAGGTTGGGTATGACCCCTTCATGTGGCGAGTGTGTGACACAGAAATACTTATTTCTCATTCCTTGCCTGGTGAAAAACCACAAAAAAATGTAAACCACCAACACAATCTCCTGCTTCCAGCCACGTCCTTACACCTCCAGCAGAGTCGCCCCTCTATATGCAGAAAGAAGCTCAATCCCCATTTGCAAATCTATCACTTGATTCTGCAGGGTTTAATTTAAACTCTTTAGCACAGCATCCAAGGCCATTTTCACCAACTGATGCTATGCTAGGCTTATCTGTTGTTATTTCTAATCACAAGTATGACTCTAAAACCCCATATTAATCAGAATTCCCTGCTTCAAGTAGGCCATGCATACTCTATCGTGGCTCATGCCATTCCTCTCCTGAAAGTACCTTAGAAGATTGTTCCTTGACCTGATCAAATCTATGCTGTAGGTCCTCTCTCATTGCCCCATCTCAGATTATATATGATTTTGTCCCCTATCATATGGTCCTGGCTGATGGACTCAAAGGTATGAGGACGGAAGGTGGGGGCAATATGTATCTCGCTTTTTAGACTTCATGCCAAAGGGAAAATACCAAAAGCAGTGTCAGGCCCCAGAAATCAAATTAGGGAAGTTCATTCCGCTTTTCCATACACCAGTAGATATAAGTTACAAAGGACAATTGCATAAAACAGTCACGGAAGGAAAAAGTTGTGGGGACGTAGTGGTCAAGAGCCACAGTCACTGAACACACAGAGCAGAGAAAGGCTGTAGTAGATAACCGGCTGAGTCTTGGAGATAAACTGTTGAGATGAGGCTCTGCCACCCAGAGTCCTCTGCAATGGAAGGATTTGCAGTTACCAGCAGACAGCCTCTGGCTATCAGCGCCTGAAGTCTTTTCCTCTGCTGCAAAGAGCTCCCTCGCCTGAGGGACTTTGGAGTGGTCCTTGACTCCTCTCTGTCCATTACACCCCACATTCAATTGACTGACCTGTGCGGTCATTCTGCCTTTAAGGCGTACCTAGAATCCAGCCTTTCTCATCACCCTCACCACTGCCATCTGAATCTAAGTCAGCGGTGCTTGAATGGGTGTGAGTCTGTCTTCCAAAGAATCTTTGGCAATGTCTGTTTGCCACATCTGTGGAGGTGCTACTGGCACCTATAAATAGAGGCCCGCGATGCTGCTAAACACCTTACAATGCATGGGATATACCCCTACGACAAAGGATTATCCAGCCCCAAATGTCCGTAGTGCTGAGGCTGAGCAATGCTGATCTGAGCCACGATCGCTTCTTACTCGGATGATTTCAAATAACTGCCTCTTGACTGGGCCCCTGCCTGCCCCCTCTGCGACCCTCCCTCTTCAGCCAGAGTCATCCTCACAAAACATTAACTGGTTCAGAGCATACCGCTCTCTACTCTCCAAAGCTCGTCATCGCATTTAGAATCATATTCAAAATTCTGGCCTTGCCCCCAAGGCCTACCCAGGTTGGCCGCTCACCACTGCTCTGAGGCTCCTTTCCACCTCTCTTTCCTTACTCCCTGGTTCACTGTGCCCAGCCTCACTGATTGTTTTGTCATTCTTCCAAACACTGGTTCTTCCTGGCTCCGGACTCAAAGTCTCCCTCCAAATTTTCTCCAGCTTCCTCCCTTGCTTCCTTCAGCTCCATATTCAAGCAGCCCCTCATCAGAGAGGCCTTCGATGACCACCCTCTCCTAAAATTCCAGCCCTCCCCTCATCACTCATTATTCTCATCCTGCTGTATTTCTCTTCGTAGCAAATATCACTACCTGACGGATTACAAATCTGTTTTATATTTGTTTACCATTTATCTCCCACACTAGACAGCGGGGACTTTGTCTTCTTTGGTCCCCACTCTATTCCCCCAACACCTCAGACAATAATGGTACACAGGAGGTACTCAATATTTATTTCCTAAGTGACTACATATATGAAGCAGCTGGCCAACAGATGTATGAAAGTCTGTTCATAAAAGGTGAGTTGGGTTATTTTTAAGGGTTGCAAGGATGACACAGTGGCCTGGTAGAATCTAGGTTTTCTTCTCTAGGTGCCTAGGTCACTCACTACATGGCATTAAATTAGTGATTCATATATTTCTTACCACCATTAAATTACATGTCTGAAGGAGAGGAATTATAATTTTTTCCTTTATGTTTCCCACAAAACCTAGTTCCATGCCTGAATCGATGCAATTGGCTAATGATAGATTATGGAAAATAAAAAGGAAAACATTATTAGATAGTTTGTGCCAAAGTATGCATAAAAGAATCAATAGCTATAAATCAAGGAAATGTCCATTTAGAACTCTCTTTTTTAAATAATATCTTGATGTAATCCTAAGAGGTTAATTATCTTACTGTATGACATTCGCTGCAGATATTCAGGATTTTTCTTTTTAATTCTAATTCTTATAATATCTACATTCCACTGTTACAAATGTGATCTTTTACTATGAGCCATATATGGCAATGGCTATTTCTATTAAAAAAAAAAATATTCTATCACAAATGAGGGGAACTTTGGTTTTTTCCTAGTTTTAAGCCTTTAGCAATTCTCCTTTTAAAACTACCTTCTGATACATAGTATTTTCCGAGGAACTTTGAAGAAATGGAGCCACGTATTATCCACAACAGCACACAATTCTCTATTTTTCATGTGCTCTTACAACCTGGGCAGTGGGTTTGAGTTTGTGTCCTGACCAGAATTATGTTTGAAATGTAGCTTGCCACCTATCTTTCAGTGTTATGAGTATATAACAATGCCACACTGTGTCTACGATCTCCCTAAAGCTTCCTCGGTGTTTTTTGTCCTCCCTACATCTTCCCGTCTTTAACTTTGTCACTTCGTTTCCAGAGCATACGGAATGTCAAAGGGAAAATTCCTCTGGATAAATGTGAGCAGACGAGGAAGATTTTATTCAAACTATTGCAATAGGGGATAGAAACTAACTGACCTAACTGCATGGAAACAAAAGGCAGGAGGGTTTTTAAGCTCTAGGGAGAGCTGGTGGAAAAGTACTGGGGGGTTCATTAGGGGTGAGGCTGATCAATGGTGTGTGTCGAGCACGTTATTTCTGAGTTTGCAGATGGCTTTCTCTGTAATTACGCCATCTGTGTTTGCTAATTAGCACCCATCGAAGCTAAGCTCCTGCCTCTCACAGAGACAGGACATAGGGGCACAGAGGTGCTATCTCAGTTGACGTTTAAGTTTCAAAAATATGGTTCCTCTGGTCCTTGAGGAAGAGGTTTATTGGGTTGTAAAATTGGCAAGAAGCTGGGAGAAGATTTACATAACTTTCAAGGGGCAGAGAAAGAAATTACAACTGCAAGTTTTTTAAAGAAAATGCTTTAAGAAAAGGGAGGTTAGGGGCCTATAGTCAGAAAGAAATATGCCTAAAGTTTAGCTAAACTGAGAAAAACATTAAGTCTGTGCTGGTCAGGATTATATCATTAGAACAGCTGAAGATGTGTGCAGTTCAGTCCTTAGAGCTGCTGTCTAGAAGATCCCATTATTGAATTCTTGTCCTCATTTTCATAAAATTTTCCATCATGTCATACATGTATTTGCGTGTGTTTCTGTATTGTGTGTCTTTATAAAGGACCATTTGGCATTTTGAAAGGGTTGTTGTTTTTTCTGCTTTCAATAGACGGAACATTTGTATCCCCCACCCCGAATTCATATGTTGAAATCTACCCCCAACATGACTGTATTGGGAGGCAGGGCCTTTGGGAGGTAATTAGGTCCTAAGGGTGGAGCCTCCATGATGAGATGTCAGTTCTTGTAAGAAGAGGCCAGACAGATAGCTAGCTCCTTTCGGCCATGGGAGGATACAAAGCAGTCTTCCTAGAAGCTGGCTCCTCCCAGAACCCAACTGTGCTGATCTGGGACTTCCCAAAAACTGTTTGTTGTTTAAACCACCCAGTCTATGATGTTTTGTTGTAGCAGCTCAAGTTAACTAAGATACTGCTACAGGCTCCAACGTTGCCCTATTTACAGCTCTCTTATCTTCAATATCATCATCAATATTAATTACCTTCAATGTTATCATTAATATTATCAGTGAGCTTCAGTAGTGGGCTAGTGGGCCTCATTTAGGAATTAGGAATTTCAAGGGCAGCAACACACCCCTCACTGAACTATCTCTCGCCTACTGCACTGGGCCTGAGCATGTTGACTGTGAAATCTCCGTGGAGTTTAGGGGGATCGCATCTGATGAGACTACATTCAATTAGCTCTGTAACATTGAAAAGTCGCTGTCAATTCTGTAATTTAAGTAATCGAGTGGTGAGGAGAGATGGGACACTGCGACGGAAGGGGAATGTTGGCTTTCAAGCTCTCCTCTCGTTTGCTCTGAGCAGATGCTCTGGAGTTGAGGTCATGATGAGTTATGTCTTCCTGCTTCTCCGGAGGAGCGAGCAAGACTGTGATCCCTCGGTGTGAGAATACAGCCTCATGGGTCCACAGGGCGAAGAACTAAGCCAGCCACGACTTCGATTGATGACCTCATTTTCTACCTACTCAGCAGAAAAAGTAATATACTATGTTCTTCCAAATTAATCCTCTGAGTCATTAAAAAAATAAATCTCATGCGAGCAGATCGTCAATGTAATGACAAAATTAATTGGATAAGGATGAGGAAGAGAGGTCCTCAAGATCATAACAAGGAAATAAAAGGCAATATACCAGAGGCAGCAAAAGATTATATATATATATAACTTTTCCTATAACCCCAGCTCACAATCAATGGCAGTTAACACAAAGAGAGAGCACTTTTCACCCATTAGCTAATTAATTCTCGCTACATCCTTTTCAGAGATCTCCACCCCCTCCAAACGCTCGCACTTGCCCCTGTGGAGATAAAGCTGGGCATTTAAAATATACTCTGAAGATGATAAGAACGGGAAATTAGATACTTCTGTTTCTGGCTGCTCATTGAAAATTTAGATTTCAATTTTAGGATGTTTTTTGAAATTGGACTTTCCCAAAGCTTACCTTCACAAAATGATAAAAATTGACACTAACTGATATAACCTCAAGCCACCAGAAAATAAGCTGTTTAACAATGATGCAAAGAATTTCACTGAATATAGAGTTCCAGTGGGCTTTACATCTCTATGCCTCCTTTTTATGAAAATAGTAGTAAACCAGTTGCTTATCACTGTAATCGAGTATATAAATCTTTTATTTTCTTGTTAGTTCTCTTCCCCAAAAATAACAGCATAGTATCTGAAATCGATTATACCCAGTCGGTTGTCTTTTTGTTTTGTTGATGGTTTCCTTTGCTGTACAAAAACTTTTTAGTTTGATGGAGTCCCATTTGTTTATTTTTTCTTTTGTTTCCCTTGCCCGAGGAGATATGTACGAAAAGAAATTTCTGTTAGTAATATCAGAGAGTTTACTGCCTGTTTTCTTCTAGAAGTTTTATGGTTTCGGGTCTTATATTTAAGTCTTTAATTCATTTTGAGTCTATTCTCGTATACAGTATAAGAAGGTGGTCCAGCTTCTTTTTTTTTTTTGCATGTATCTGTCCAATTTTCCCAACACCATTTATTGAAGAGACTGTCTTTACCCCATTGTATATTCTTACCTCCTTTGCCATATATTAAGTGAGCGTATAGGTGTGTGTGGAGGGCCAGAGGAGGGAGGGAGCAATTGGGGGGATTGTTTTATGAACTATATAGATGTCTAACCAATGTACTGTGTACTTAAAACTAATTTAAATAATTTTTTTAAATAATAATAATAAAATAATAATAATAAAAAAAGAAAGTCAGGCTGGTAGAGAAATAAAAAAAAATCAATTATACCATCACCTTAAATGAACCAATAGCTATAAGCAACAAAGTTAGAATAGGTATACATTAGGTAGGGCTTTGAGGATCATCTAAAAATTATTACTTTCAGGTAATGCTTACTGTCATAGATAGTACCTAGTATGCTAAGCATATAGAATTATGCAAATCATGTAAAGGTATCAAACTCTGTCTACCAAATTTAGTTTCTATCTTAACTCATAAACTTTATATTAAATTATACATAATTTTAAAGGAGAAATACAGTCACATGATTCAAAAATAGAAAATCTGAAAAGTATATATTAAAAGTGTCCCTTCAACTCTGTCCCAAATCCACCAAATTCTTACCACCATCTTGCTTCACAACCCATAATTGATATTATTAATCTCTTTGGATCATAGCAAAGTTTCTTTTTGCATATCCACTATTGATTTGAATTTAATAAACACTTCTCTGCTTAAAAAGCCAGTGTAAAACAGAATAAAGTGATATTTCAAGAGAAGCATTAACTAATCTGATGACAAATCATTCTTTTTCAAAAAGTAGATAAACTTTTTCCACACCATTATTTTTCTTAATACAGCTGAAGTTTTATAATTCTCATTTCCCAGTATTCCATTTTTAACTAGTGGGCCAATAAAAATAAATAAATGAATGCCCAGTTGTAAAGTGGAGTTTGGCAAATAATTGTGAGTCAGACCTGAAGGCTGATCTATTATCTGTCTAACAAGCATAAACAGAAAAGAAATGTGCAATGTTGTTCGCAATTTTCGCATTGGTGTCCCACAGGGACGCTAATTAATTAGAAGGTGAGACCTTATCAGACCTGAAGAGTCCTTCGAGGTTTTCGTCTCAAAATAGAGTGCTAACTCTCTCAGTTACAATAGTAATGAGATGCCAACCGCAGAGGAAGAAGGGGAATGACTGGTAATCATCAGCTAAGCTGAAATAGGAAGCAGAATTGTCATGAAAAGAAAGTAGGACAATTTCATATTCCACCATCAGTAAATTTCTGTTGGGCATTGGTTTGACATCCTAAATTTGCTTAAGCCCAACTCTTGAAATAGATACTGCCCCTGACTTCTGAAGAGCTCTAATCTAGATAAACGCGTAAAAAACTAAAATCAGTACAAATGTCTGGTAACAACTTGTCAGAATTAAAACACATGCTGTACGAACATTGGTGTTTTCTCAATTAGTGACCATATTAGTCAGCTGTTGCTGTAATAACCGTGTGTCACGAAGCACCCTCAAATTCAGTGGCTTATAACAACATTGATTTTTTTCCTTATGTTTCTGCGAGTTGGTTAGGATGGCTCAGTTTAGGCTGTCAGTGAGCTGAGCCTGGCTCTAGCCTGCAGACTGAATTCAGATCTGTGCCATTAATCTCTCCCTTGTCCTTGGGCCAGTGTCAGCTCAGAGCACGTACTTCTTGTGGTGAACGGCAGAAGCACAAGAAAGCAAGGCAAGATAACTTCAGCGTGTTTAAGCCCTCAGTATGTATCATGCCTCATTGAAGAATACAAGTCATACAGTCAAGGTCAGTATCAATGGGGCAGGAACGTATGTTGTAAAGTTTCACGGCAAAGGATGTGGGTGCATAATTGATAATAACGTAGGGAAGAATTAGAGGCAATATTCCAACCTACCACAGTGGTAAAGAAAAGAAGCATTACATCTTCAAAGTTTAGAGAGTCTTGCAAAAGTTTCGGTAGACCTCAACTGTGTAACTATAGAAAAATACCAAGAATTACATACAGGAAAGTCGGTTTAGGTTAAACGATACCTTTGGTCTGCAGATATATTTACACATTTATTCAGGCATTTGCTCTTCCAAAAACAGCTGTCGCTGCTCTTTGCTGTTGTTTTTCTGCTGCTATTGCTTTATTTAGTGACTTTCCTGAACTGTTTAAAGTCTATTTCTCAGTCGTGTGGAGCCACTAAAATCTCAGCTTGGTTAGTTTAGGAATCAGCAAACGTTTAGACAGAGACATCCTCAATTTCTGGAAACAATAAGCCTCTTGGCTTTCGCCAAGGGCCTCTGTGTGTGTGTTGGGGCATTTTTAAGACAGGCAGTTTACAACTCTATCTTAGTCTTCACTTCCTGCTTGCAAAGAGCCTCCAGGTCATCCAGACGTGATGACTTAAGGCCTTTTCAGGTGTATTCGGAGCATTCACAGAGCCCTATACGCAGACATGGCCTTCCAGAATCCCTAGAATACTTTGGAGCTTTTCAAAGCCTTCCACAGACATGTGGTTCCTCAACTTTTCCTTTAATTTTTTGGGGGGTCCGCTTGTTGTTTGCCTCACTACCATAAACAGTTGTGATATTAAACAATTGTACTCTATTTTCGACAAATGCTCTCGAGAAAGAGGTGATTTGCAAGGGATAGCCCCTGAGTCAGGTCAAATAATGACAGTCTCCTGGGATCAAAGCTTAAGAGGAGAGCCAACAGATTGTACCTGTCCTCCAGGTTGGTAATCTTCTGGTTTTCGCTGTGATTGTGGAGCTGCTGGATTTCAAGACTCTCACAATGCTAGGGAGAGGGCCTCAGAAATAAAGTAAGTTGAAACACCATTGCTAATCGAAATGTCAAAAGACAAAGTATTTTGAAAGTAGCAAGAGAGAAGCAACTTGTCACATTAAAGGCATTCTCAACAAGATTAACATCTAATTTCCGATCGGAAGGAGATAATACAGCGAGATGACATATTCAAAGCGCTAAAAAACAAAAACAAAAAAAAAGAAGTTGTCAAAATAGAATTCTATATCCAACAAAAATATCTTTCAAAACTGAAGGAAAGATGAAGACATTCCCAGATAAACAACTCCTTGCCCACTTCCCAGAAGAGAGTCAATTTAGACCCAGAGCCCATTGCCTGCAAGGATGGCCGAGTCCCCAAGAAGAAGGTCCCTACAGGATCACAGCAAACTTAAACAGTAACGATTCCCCTTCCCTTTCCCCTACCCTTCCCTGTTGCCATTTACTCTGCTGACGCTGAGAAAGGAAGAGCACCCAGACATTTCGAGGGCTTTTGGACACAGACTCTGAGTTGACAAACTTCAGGCTCGTCAGTAGAAGCTAGCTACATGTATGTTAGGATTCCTCCCAATTAAGATAAAGTAATCGAGCCAATAGTAATCTGATCCTGTTCCTCTGACTGGGTCCTAGGAGGAAATGTCGGTGAGAAGTAGTCGTTGACGTTAACAGCCTCGGGAGAAGACCAGTCAGGATCATATCTGATTCCACAGATGTATGTGCAGGGGGCAGGGACAGACTGAGTAATGGAGTAGGGAGAAAGTCTCCAGCTAGATACTCAGTTTGGTGGTTCAGATCATATCCTGGGTCCCAATTTCATCCTAATGACTTTTATGAATAAAGAATTTAAACGACAGAAAGAAAAAAATCACTGCAGTTAGACATGGAGCCACTATTAATATTAAAGCCAAGTCCAGCCACATCCATGCTAAGAGAGGACTTCTAAACCATGCTAACAGCTGACCTTGGCCCAGGAGTATGACATACAAATATGGGCAACTCATGTCTTTTCCTTCTTTGTCCAAGAATATCCCCAAATATTCCCAACACTCTTTCCTGGTGGCTATATCTGATTCTTTTATTTAAGTGATGTAGGTAAGAACATAAGGCATAAAGCCTATTTAATTTTATTTAATTCTTACTAATAAAGTAGACAATGAAAATCTCTCTTTTAAAGATAAAGAAACTGGAATTCCAAGAAGCTAAATAACAAGTTCAAGATCACACAACTAGAAGGTTGACAGGCTCAAGATAAAAACCCAGGTCGAACAGTTAAATCTGCCCCACACAGCTTCCATGAAATGAAAAGTGGGGGATAAAACCATAAAACAAATTCAGGGCTCCATAATAGAACTCTTCCATTGGTAGATAAAGATAGTAAATTTTATTCTGTGGGCAAAGGGCCACCAGACTTTTACGTTTTAGGAGTGCACATTCATGCAATGCGTGGTTCTGATGGAAAACAGGGTGACGAGTTGGAAGTGGTCCTCGGTTGGGAAGACTAGCTTGTCCCCTCACCTCACCCAATTCTCTTTATCCTTGTGCGGCCAATAGGAGCTTCCCAAAACATGTAACTCACAAATGCATCTCATTTCTCCACAACTGCCTTTTGTTTCTTTTTTTCTACCAGGCAAAAGATACCTTGGGACCATATTTTTTGTCTTATCTCCATAATCCCCTTCACTTGTAGACGTTTTCTAGCACGAGTTATTTTGCATAAATTTTAAATATTGTATCATAGGTTAGCAATTTTTATGTCTTAAGAGGCATCCTAAAGGGTCTCTAGCTATAGTTGTTCCCCTGAACATTTGAAATACATTTGTGTAAAAAGACACTTACATGTTCATTGCAGCATTATTTACAATAGCTAAGAAGTGGAAGCAATTCAAATCACATGTCCTTTGATGGATGAACCAAGAAAATGTGGGCTATACATACAATGGAGTATTATTTAGCCTTTAAAAAGGAAATTCTTTAAAAACTAAAATAAATAAAAAGAAAATTCTATCGCACGCTACCACATGGATGAACCTTGAGGACATTATGTTAAGTGAAATAAGCCAGTCACAAAAAGACAAATACTAGATGATTCCATTTATGTGAGGTATCTAAAGTAGTCAGACTCATAGAAATGAAAAATAGAATGGTGGTTGTTAGGGGCTCAAGAGAAGGGGAATTGGGGAGCTGTAATTGGGTATAGAGTTTCAATTTTGCATGACGAAAATTTTCTAGAGATCTGTTGCACAGCAATGTGAATATACTTAATACTACTGAACTGTACACTTGAAAATGATTAAGATGATAAATTTTATGTTGTGTGTTTTTTGCCAAAATATAAAATTAAGATTAAAAGGGAAAAAGAAATTTAAATCACAGCAGCATATCCTTGAATAACTATTTGATAACTAAACATCATGCTGAACAGGATAATAAAAAAGTTCTTAAGCAATAATAAAATAATAATAATAATAATAAAAGAGAACCCAGAGAGCTGCTGATGGAACAGAGCTATGCACCTTACCCCCCGCCCCTTAATTCCAGGAAGGAACCTAATGACAGCCTCAGGTATGAGGAGGGCAAAGAGGACCAGAGTCCCAGTCACAGGTTAACGACCGCTGTGCTTGCTGATACGTCAATCAAGCCCTCTGCACGTGTATTAGTGTTATTGTTTTCTTTATTCTTCCTCTCCCAAGACCCTGGGCCTAAAAGCAGACTTGATGGATGCTCCTGTCACATTGTGAGCTGATAACTGTCACACTTCCCCTCCCATTCCCACTATAATTTCCTTTAGGAGCTTTGGTTTGCTACTGGCTGAGTTCAGAGAGAGCCATTTTTGTCAAACTTAGGAGAAAAGAGAGGGAAGAAATATAGATTTGTGACTCCAGTTTAAATAAAGAAGTAGCACTTTCTCTGGGAATTTTAAATTAGAGGTTATGATTCAGGCTTCCAGGTCTTACTCTAGTTACTCGGCTTTCTCTTAAAAAGCAAGACCTGGAAGAAAAACACGATCTCAATATTTACCAGAAAAATTCAGGGAAAAACCATTTCAGGCTCCTGTGAGATTAATAAGAAACAACATAAAAATATATTTTATTTCACAGAATGCCAAGTATTTCAGGTGCCCAAGGCTTCTGGAATTATTAACTATGAGCATGGCCTTTCTAGTGGGCTGTGCGAGCTTGGAAAGAAGCATTTATAAGGCATGTCGGCCAATCACAAAGCAGTTGGGAACATCACGGAAGATATAATTGATGGAATCAAATCTAACACAAGCCTTGGAGGCAGATCAATTGATCTCATTAAAAAATTCAGGGCAGCTCTGACAGCCAGTACAAACTGGCAAAATAGGGAAGCAAGGTGAGTTTGATTGTGTTCTTAACATATTCCGAAAGCAATTAATCGAATGATACATAACATCAACAAGTGCTTACAGTTTCATGTGGATATATACATGCAAAGTTAATGCATATGGAAGTGATGTGGATGGTCACTTCGATTCAATAACCTCAGAGGAGCCTCTGCTCTAAAACCTCGATGTATCTTGTTGACTCGGGGGAAGTGTCAGCTTCCAGGTAACTGAGGCAGAAGATGCCAATCATTTAGAATGGGTAACTCCGAATTGAAGAGGTAATTTCAAAAGATTCAGAGTGTTTGTTATGTTTGTTATGTTTGCCAGTGGGCATAGTCTTGATCTCTTTGGAGAAATATAATGAGGCTGCAAGCCTCATTCAGAGGAAAAAATATCCCATGAGATGACCTATCTTGCTGTTTTTTCAAATCTTGTTCCTAGAGTTTTACAGATTTTAACTCAGTGTGGACATAAAATATTAATATCCAAGATGAGTTCTTAGAGGGGAAAAGAACTTTGCTTCGGTTTCTCTTTGGCCCTGGTATACTGTTACACAATTCAAAGTTAAAGACACCATCTAAAATCCAAGTAGCAATTTTATTGCGACTGCCTTTTGAAAGTTCACAGAAGGCTGCGATCATAAATATCATTTTCATTAGAATAATGTGAAAGGTTACACACCACACTGAATAAGACAAAGCTTGACTGCTGTTTACCACTCTTCATGAATTTCCCAGTGTGCAGAGCTGTCCCTCAAGCACTAGAGCCAGAACCCTCACAAGCAAACCAAGCTAAACAGACAGAAAAGAAAGCTCAAGTGGGCAGAAAGCAGCGTCTCGGCAGCAGAAATCCTGCACGAGTCATTCTCTCAATTTAAACAACAGCAAAACATCACTCGCCCAAACCTCAGCGTTATCCCCAGGACCACGCTTCCAGATGTGCAATATATTCTGAACCAAACAATAAAGAAACAGCAAGAGCTCTTCTTTCTAGAGCATATCAGGTCATTTATGACCATAGAAAAGATCATCTCAGGAAGAGGACACATGCGTGTGTCATGGCGTGTGAATGCACGCACGCTCAGGTGTGCGTTGTGCATTTACAGGGATTCCTGACAAATTTTCAGAACTCTAAAACATCACACGAGTTTGATTTGTTATTTACCATTATAAAAAAAAAAAATACACCGTACCAAGATTTCAGCGTGAGATAAATCTTCCGCGGCAGAACCAAAGCAAGTGAACGATGCTAGGATGTGTCATTACGATGCTAAGAAGTCGGACTTCATAAGTAATTGCATGTCATCATTTCATCCTTTTTATATGGTATTTTAAATAAGACATTTTAAGCAACCAAATGGTGTAACGCATAAATCTAAAGAATGTAGAAGAAAGAATGGAAATAGAGTAGCTTACAAAAAAATGCGTCAAATTATTATAAAGCACAAGGAGGTGTGAGACCCTTGCAAAGAATAGCTACTGTGTACTCAGAGGCTCCCATGTCTAGATGTGTGCACAGGCTGCTCCTCTCACTGGTTATCTGTCTCCATTAACCATTTTAACTTTATCTGGATCTCAGCTCACATGCCACCTCTCAGAGAGCTCACCTGTGACTCTCCAACGAAAGAGTACAAACCCTCTACTATGAAGGCAGATTTTATGTGTCATCTTGGCTAGGCTATGGTGGCCCATTATTTGGTCAAACATTAGTCTAGATGTTGCCGAGGAAGTATTTTGTGGATGTAATTAACATGTACAATCCGTCGACTTTAAATAAAGATTAACTTTGATGATGTGGGGGGGCCTCGTCCAATGAGTTGAAGGCCTTAAGAGCAAAAACTGAGGTTTCCCAGAGAAGAATGCATTCTGCCTCAAAACTGTAATATAGAAGAAACCCTGCCTGAGTTTCTAGCCTGCCGACTTGCCCTACAGATTTTGGACTTCAGACTGAACTATCAACTCCTGCATTTCCAGCCTGCCCCACAGAGTTCGGACTTGTCAGCCTCCCACAGTTCCACAGTTCCGTGAACCAATTCCTTAAGATAGATCTCATATGCACATATGTGAGTATATGCATCTCCTTTCCTCTACTTCATCATTCTTCATAGCAATTCTCGGCACCAGCTAAGATCCTTATGTATTTGTTTGTTTCTTTTTTACTAGTACCTAGAACAGTGTCTGGCAGCCAGCAGGCATTCCACACACATTTATGAGATGCATAAATAGTACCCTGAATTTTGCCAGTGTTAATGCCTTGCATGGAATAAGTCATTTAGTCTTCCTGTTGATGGTTGAGGTTTGGTGCTATATTTTGCTCCCATTTTGCAGATGCTAAAACTGGGACCTAGAGAGGTAGATTTTCAATCAGGCTTGGAGAACCAGGAGCTCCCAAAAGTCATACAGCTGGCACAAAGTAGATGTGGTCATTGCAACTGTGCGGCTGGGCCTGAGTCCAGATTCTCAAACTGCATTCGAAAACCCCTCATGGGACTTTCAACTTCACGAGGGTGTCACTTAAAGGGGGAAATCAACTTTTAGAAGCTAATCATTAATATACTAATAAGGTTAAAATACTCTCAATACATGACCTTGTGACCCCATGTGATTTTGGGGATGTTACCAATCACTACAAGAAGACACAGGCAAGTCCAGAAGAGCTGAGCAGGGCAGTTGAGGACAGGACATAGTGGACATCACTCATCCATGGCGTCGCCACGCAACAAGTACGAATCACTGTTAAACTTGAAACAAGGCAATTTTAATTTAAAGAAAGAGGGAAAGAAAGAGAAAGAAAGAGAACACTGAGAATCGTCAGCTGTTCCATAGACTTCAGTAAAAATAGACTTCAAAAAATTCAAGGAGAGCAAGCCGGTCCCTTGCAAAGACACCAAAAGAAAAACACAGCTGGAAGATCACAGGAGACGTTTGAAAGATCACAGGCGGCCACGTTTATATCATCGCAGAGATTCTAGTGAGGCAGAAACCAAAAGGCAGTGCGGGGCACCAGAGAGGAGGCAAAAGCAAAGCGTCTCGAGGGAGCTCCAGAAAATGAAACATGATGGAAAGAACGGCTCCAATGAGAAGCTTTCCCTCAGGCCTGACCTCCACCAGGTCTTGTAGCCCAGATCCTGGTTCTCCAAGCCTGATTGAAAATCTACCAGAGTGTCTGGAACTCTGTCTCCACCTAGAGGTCTGACTGTGTATAATGTTAGATCATTGTAAAGTGCCGGGAGTACTATAGCAAAACTCAGTAATTGTCGCCATGATCATCATTGTGTAAATACCTGAGAAGACAGTCTTTAAGCGTTTTGTAAGCACTTAGGAAAGGAAGGGGCAACGTCTAGAAACCAGCAGCATTAATAGCAAGCGTGTCAACCATATAGCTTTCTCTTGGGATAGTGGGTCTGGATTTCAGCAAGATTTTTGACAAAAACTGCATGTATAGCTTGGTGGGCAATATAAAGAAATACGCGCTTGATTATTAGATGGTTAGTTAGCCTGAAAAGCTGGCTAACTGATGGCATACAAACATTGTGGGTTGTATACGACAACGAGCTGACCCTGAATCTGTGGTACTAGAGGGGCTGGCCGTAGGCACTACCATAGGACTGCTTGGACCCCATAGGACAGCAGCCCCCTTTCGCCATCATTAATAGCTGCTCACTCTAAATGTTCCTCCCCTCCTCCCCCTCCTCCTGGGCTTCTGTCTAATCTCTTTTGCTACAGGTTGGAAGGGGAGGGCGGGGGGGAGCCGAGCTCTGTGGGAGAAGTAAAGCGGCATGTCTGGAGCACATCCACTTCTCAGATGATGTCTGGGTACAGAGATCCAGGTGTCAAGGCTGAATCTCTTGACTAGTGTCATGGTGCCATCTTTTAGCCCAAGACCTTGAACTATCACTGCTTATGAAACCTGACCTTGAAGGTCTATAGGGGCAACATGATGAGGCCATTCCTCAGCCCTCCCAGGGCCCACCCCAAAGCCTGTACATGAAGTCCTTTTGTTTTTTGGAAAACTCATTGAGGGCTGCCTGGAGGTCCTGACCAGCTCTAGCTAATCTGTCACCATGGGAAACCTAGGATTTCCTGTCTCGTCAATCTAGTGCCTGTAGAAAACAGGTCCAGATGGGGCTCTGGAGGTGGCTGTGGCCCTCTCTTAAGCAGCTCTGCCATCTCCTGAAGACCCCTCTGATGCCCGTGGAGGTCATCTGCTGATACTGACCCTGACCTCTGGCCCTAAGTTCAGAAACACCACCGTCATCAGGAGAAACACGTCCAGTGGCTCCTCTCTCAATAAAGAGAGGAAGCAGGTAATTCCCCAGAGTCCGATGCTCTCTAAACACCCTCCATGACATTCCCTTCCTGGAGACCCTGCCTTTTCTTTCCAAACCTTTAATATTTTTTTCTTGCCATTTATTGTGGTAAGAACAGTTAACATGAGATCTACCCTCTTAGACTTTTAAGTGTGCGATGCTACAGTGTTAGCTCCAGGCACAGCCCTGTACGGCAGGTTCTAGAACCTGTTCGTCTTGCGCTGCTGAAACTCTGCACCCACCAATTAGCAATGCCTCACTCCCCTTCCTCTCCGGCCCGGTGACCAGTGATCTGGTCTCCTGGGAACTGCGGCTGCCTGCTTATTCAGCAGTGTCGGCTCAGGTTGGAGCCCAGCCTTTCGCAGTCAGCACAAACGTGGTAAGAAGCAGTGTTTGATTTCTCAAGCTATTGCTACAAAAAGCCCTTTGCAGCACCATGTTACGCAGCTTCACGTACGTCAACGGTGTGATATGTCTGCCCATTAGTTACACGCTGTACACACGCTGACCTGCTGCCCGTAAGCATCAAGGGTCTTTTGCCCCCTGCCCCTGCCCAGCGCACAGCACTGTGTCGCGTATGCTGAAATGGCTGTTGCTTTACGAGGAATTCAAGAGCACAGGGACTAGTTCTGTGTCACCAGGAAGGCTGGAAGGAAGCGATTTGGGGATTGGATCGTGGTCACTCTCAGCTAGGAGCGGGGAGGATCAGAGTGTGCTCCAGCCCATACTCCCACCTCACGGCGCCCATCCCCAGCCCTGGCGATAAACTTCTCCCAGACGCTTCTCACCTCCGTGCCCTGTGGTTCCTCCGGTGTGCACTTTCCCACGTGGTGACAAGCTAAATAAACCTAACTCCGTTCGACTCGAGTGTATTCCTGCTGACCTTTGACTGAAGGATGGAAAGGGAGACACTGTTAATTGTGACATATTGACTGGAGAGTCTTCCATCTTCTCAAACATCAATGGTCACAGGGATCATCTGAGGAGCGTATTTAACTGCAGACTTAAGCTCAACAAAATGGGGTGCGGCAGCCTGAGCATCTGCATCTCCACTGAGCCCCAGCGATGCCCATCCTGCGGGCCCGAGGCACACGATGAGTAGCGAGACTCGGGTCCACCGGCTCTCGGATAAACAGGCCTCCCGTCTAAATCACCTGGAGAGCTGCCAAAAATACTGACATTCGGGTCTCGCCCCCAGGAAAGATTCCGATATGAAGCCACATCTGAGAAAGAGCATCTTCTATCCCGAGCGTAGGAGGCATTGCAGAGTCAACTGAGCCATTTCAAGGGCAACGGTGCCGATTTGGTGATGAGCCAGGTGACGTTGAGACAGAGACAAAACGAGAAAAAAATAACATGCAGAACTGGGAAGTCATTTGAATTCTTAGGATCATCGAAAGGAGTTAGGCGAGCCAAAAGTAGTGGGGCACGAACTAAGTAAGGTTATAGGTCTGGGGCTAGTTTTAGAGTGTGTTTACTCCATCCTATGTCACCCCGATCACAGGGCTTTACCATACAATCATAATATCATGATAAGGAATCTTAGATGTTAAATAAACAGGAATTAGAGACAGATTTCTAATAGCGTAGTCAGCTCCACGCAGAGATAGGTCAGGGAGGACAATGGAGGTTCTGAGCCACAGAAAAGAATGAAGACGTAAAGGGAAAGGGATAAATTATGTATAAAGAGCTCAGGAGTCTGTGTTCTTCGAGAGCTTCTGGCTTCTGCTGACCTATAGCTTCTCCCACTTCCTCGGGTCAAATCAATGTACGTAATCAATTATGTAGCTGCCCGTCTCATCTTTCTACTCTTTGGTTATCACTCCTGAAAAACAGAAGGCATGAGCCTCCCCCAGGGGCCCAGCGTAAACCTCCTTTTTGACTTACGTCCTCAGTCCTTACCCTCTCCTAGGGCGCTGGGCTCGACCAGAGTGGGGTTTGAATCACAAGTCAAGAGCGGGATTACGAAAGACAGTGTCGAGTCCCGCTGCCAAGCACCTCGGGGGAGATACGCCGACTCATGCGAGAGCCCAGCGGCTGTGGGCAGTTTCGCCACCAGCTCCGCCTACGCTCACAGCAGCATGACTTCCGCAGGACATGGCTCTGCAGAAACCCCCAAGGTGAGTTCATCACTCGCCAAGGAATCTGTTTCGAATCGGATCATACCAAACATACCCTCCAATTTCAGTGAAGATACATCCTCCGCTGAGCCAGACATGTGAACTGATACAAATACGTGGAGAACATGTTTATGTTTAATATCGGGTTCTGATAGGTATAGATGGTAACATTCACCCTACCTCCTTCCCTGTCCCTGTCCTAAGATCCCGGCCAGTCTTCAGCTTGTGATTTATCCTTATGCAAAACAACAGGAACAAGAGGACAGTACCCTTCCAACATCAAAGGCTCTCACTTGCTCTCATGGCAGAGCAGAACTCAGCTAAATAATATGCCACGACTTCAGCCATTTAAGAGAAGTTAAAGGTGACTTATTTACTCCTTGACATTGTTCTTTTCCCCAATTCTCATGTTCTCTCCTGATTCTGTGTATAATCCCAAGAATAACACAAAGAGCTCTGATCACGGCTGCCAAGATCAAGGCTAGTTTGTTGCGCTTGAGGAGACTGATCGGGATGACAAGACTGGCCTCATGGGGAGGCACAGATCCTGGCCACCTCGGGGCCCAAATCCTAGAGCGCCCAGGCCTCTCAGCTTTTGCTGGCTGATCCTTTCAATTGCACTCTTAAGCGACTGTCCCTCGATCCCATGAAAGCTCACAGTAGTGCTATAACCCTTATTGTGAATTAAACATCTCAGCCTGTGTTTTGATTCTCTAGTCAGGAAAGAGAGAAAGACCAGCAGGTGGAGATAGGTGGGGGACACAGAAGAATGGCTTCCCCCTCGCAGACCGCACAGCTCAAGATGCACCCTGTGCTCCATGCGCCCCTTACCTTCTCTCTCCCTGGCGCCCCTCCCCATTCCTAGCCAGATACGAAGCAAGCAGAGGGGCCAACAGGGACCCCAGGCTCCCTGAGATGGATGACACCCAAGGGGCTTACCAGGCAGAGGCCACAGTTATTGACTGGTGCCTGGTCCTCCCAGTCCTCTCAGAGGGCAATCGTTCAGAGCGTGCTGTCTTGCTCGTCCTGCCTCTCATCCACCTTCAGAAAGAGAAGCCGTGGGAGCATAATCGGAAGTGAAAGTCTCATCAGAATCTACCCCTCAGATCCCCACTGCGCCTCTCTGCGGTTACCTTGCTCACCGCGGTCACCATGCTCTCCATGGTCACCACGCTCACCGTAGTCACCACACTCACCATAGTCACTATACTCACCATGGTCACCACACTCACCACAGTCACCATGCTCACTGTGATCACCACGCTCACTGAGGTCACCACGCTCACCGTGGTCACCATGCTCACCACGGTCACCACGCTCACTGCACACACCCTTCCAGAAGAGAAGCACTGAAAACAGCAGCAGTAGTGAGACTGTGATTTATATGTTGCTCCACATCACGATCCGGGTCCAAGCACAGAAATAAAGGAAACATAAAAGATTGATGCTCTCGATCACATAAAATTTTAAATGTTTATGCAACAAAAGCTTGCCAAAAGCAAGATCCGAAAGGCACAAACTAGGAGGAAGTGGCTACGCCATAAATACTAGACAATGGGTCGTTGTTCCTAATACAGACATAAAATGTTCTTCCACAGGAGAAAGAGATGGAGATGCCAAGAGGAAAATGGGCAAAATGTGAAAAGCGGATGAACAAAGGATAAAATGCACAAAATGGACAATGAAAATATTTCATAGACTTCAACTTCTGAGCAGATCAAAGGAAGGGACTTTCAGCACCGGCGCCGTCATAAAAGCAATTATTTTTATGCTAATATTCAGTATTAATGAAGTTAAGAGAAACTGGATCTTTACATGCCATTGGTGGGAATTGTTGCCTTGCTACATTCTTTTTAATGGGAAATACACCAATATACATGGAAATCATTAAAAATCTATAGAATGCTTGCCTTCCTAATTCTAGTTCTAAGGACTCATTGTGAGGAAATAGTCAGAGATATAAACAATTATTTGTTAGTAAAGATGTCACTAACAGGATTATCTAAAAAAAGGAAGAGAAACAACTTAGAGGTGTGACAGACTAAATCTCAGACATAAACATGGTGGAATAGCCATAGCAGGGAACATGTGTCACCCATTAAAATTTATGTTTTAAGAGAATATTTGATGACATGGACAAACATTCATATTATAAAGATGAGTTAAAAAGTTATAAACAGTATGGACCATAAACTAATGTTTGTATGTTGACTTGAGTGTGTGAGTGTGTGTGTGTGTGTGTGTGTGTGTGTGTGTGTGTGTGGATGTGCTGTGTCCCCAGGAAGCTTGACACACACACTCATGATGACCCAGGAGTGTTGTGAGCATTCAAGACTGAAGTTTCACACGAGCGCTTTTCTCTAGACTTTCCCACTCTATAATGAATATAAATATTATCAGAAAGAATTAAAAGCATTTTTAAAAATTACATATGGCTTTCATTGAAGAAAATGTCATTCTCCGTTGTGTTCTTCAAAAGATTATTCGATCCACTTTTTATAGCATTCGTATCAAAATGGCCATCATAGATGCTGCAACCATGAGGAAGAGAATAGTTCTGCTTGATTAATTCAGCACTGCGTGTGGTACACAGGCAGATAGCTCTTGGAATAATGTTGCGAGCAGTTAGCAGCCTCTGGAACATGAATGTGGGCTGCCCAATATCCAAACTGAGGTCTATGAATGGCCATTATAAAGATTTTGACTATATTTGAAACACTGCCTATTTAAAATCAGGCTATAACTATAAAGCTTTTAATATAAGGCAAAAGTAAAAAAAAAAAAAAAGAATCAAATGCAAGACTTAGAAAGCACATTGAATTCTGTAGGGAGAACATATGCAGTGTAATTGAATTGTGCTGCATCTGTGTTTCTTCCTCTTCAAGAATTCTTCACCTTGAACTATCAGACTTGAAGTGGTTTAGAGACTTAACCCTCAGGGAGGTGAGGAGGTGAACTTTAGGGGCATAAATTTTGTACCCTTGTGGGCTCAAAGCAGCGTACGGCCAGGCTCACATGTGGCATTTTCTATATCCTGGTCCAACTGAAAAATAGAAATTGCAAAATAATTCTACATCTGGTATTAGTACATTTCTACATAAAACTTTCCATCGGGTGTCACTTAAGACATACTCTCCCAAGTGGTCTGATTTAGCCCAGGCTTCCTCTCCCGCTTTGTTCCTTCGCGTGAATGGCGGCACCTTTTTTTATTCTATTTTTTTAAGTTTTTTATGGTGATATTGGTTAATGAAATCCAGTAAGTTTCAGCTGTATACTTTAACAGTAAGGTATATATATATACACTGTGTGTTCACCTCTCATTGTTAGATTTCTTTCTGTTACCACATTTGTGACCCCCTTTACCCCGTCTACTTGCCCCCTCCTCCCCAACCCTCTACCCTCTGGTAACCACTAGTCCATTGTCCATGTCCATGAGTCTCTGTTTGTTTGTCCTGTTCATTTGTTGCTTTTAGGTTTCTATCTCACATATAAGTGATATCATGTGATTTTCAACTTTTTTCATCTGGCTTATTTCGTTTAGCATGATTATCTCGAGGTCCATCCATGTTGTCACAAATGGCAGTATTTCATCTCTTCTTATGGCTGAGTAATATCCCATTGTATATATGTACCACAGCTTGTTTATCCAGTCATCTATCGTAAGACACTTGGGTTGCTTCTATGTCCTGGCCACCAGGAATAATACTGCTATGAACATCAGTGTGCACATATCTTTTCAGATATGGGTTTTCAAGTCCTAGATGGCAGCACCTTACGTTTGTCATTTATGGTAAGCCGCCCCCTTTCCAAAGGGCAGTGCTCACCAGCTCCCCTAAATGTGCTCACGCTGGCCAGGCTTCCCTCTGTCTGCCAGAGCCATCTCTAAATCGCCTTCCTGCTGCTGGCGTTCACCGTGTTCATGAGCAGCCTTGGAGAGCATCTAGTCAAAACAGACTTTCCGTTTGCACTTTTAAAAAAAGCTGATGTCAGGTCACTGATCCTTCGGTATTTAAAGGTATTTCACAAGGAAAGATTTCTTGAGCCATTTCTAAAACCTGTGTGAGGGCTCTGGTTTTAGTCTCACGCTGATGACGACAGAGTTAATTTAGTCCAGTCACAGCCTCTCTGGGACTCAATTTCTTTCTCTGAAAAATAAGAAACATGTGCGCGTGTGTGTGTGTGTGTGTGTGTGTGTGTGTGTGTGTGTCGTGTCGTGTCGTATGTGGTGGTGTGTATGTTGTGTCTGTTGTGTGTGTACGCGATGTGTATGTTGTGTGTTGTGTGTGTGTATATATGGTGTGTATGTGGTGTATGTGTGTGTTTCATTCATTATATCAAATACAGCTTAGGAAAATCTATAACAAAATGTTAGCAGTGATCGCCTCTGGGCAATGAGATGATGGGTGAATTTTTTAAATATGCTTTTCACGGATACATTCAATGTTTAAGAAACTAAACAATAACAAAAAAAAAAAGCCCTGTAGTTTTGCATAATCTACACAAGACCATAGGCTATGTAAATTATTAATAAATATTCAATGTATTCATTAAGGGAAAATATATATACATATATATCAGTTTGTCCAGAAGGTTTTAAAGATCTATGATTTTGTAAAATAAATCTGTATAGTTTTTATTATCTAAAAACAACAAAATATTATAATTAGATTTATGAATTAGTTCCTATAGATATGGAAATTAAGGGTTCTGATATTGAATAAAAAAGCAAAAGCTATGTAAGCGGGCTGAAATTTTTTAAAAAAGAAAACAATTATATACTTTGTCCAGAAAGAACAACAAAATATCTTTTTTTTTTTTTCGTTTTTACTATTCTTGGTATAAGTTTACAGAAAATCATCTTAAAGTAAATTCTGGGAAAAGAAAGAACATGTGAGGTTTTTTGGTATTATTTGGTTTCAAGAGGATTCGATAAATCCCACCCCTTTTTCCTGGCAAGTTATGAACCAATTTAAAACTAAGACAAAGTAGATGAGCAAAATATTACCAATATTGCTGATAAAGATGACATTGGATAATGTGACCTACGTCTAGTATAAGCTACTTTCTAATGGTGAATCTCGAAACTGGGCTGACTGTCCCCCAAGCTATTGCAGAAATCCTATCCCCAAGCCTGGACCACAAGAATAGGGCCTCCTTGCTGGCCTAACTCACGGTAACAAACAATGGAGAACGTTGGAGCTCAGTGGACAGACCAACTCCCCAGAGAGAAGGGAGATGAAGTGGCCGGTGGACATGCAGTCTCCTCTTTAGACTAAACACTCTACTCAGGTACACCTAAGGGGAGGAATGAGCTGGTGGTGAGTGTGGGGAGAAGTCATAAATATTTCACCAGAAATAACATAGAAAAGACATTAATAAGTATCTCCTGCCAATCAGAGCAGATAGTACCTTTGTTCAGCACCCTCACGCCACGGGCGATTGAAACATTCCACATTGATGAATCTTCCATCTAGCAGAATTATACTCATGCAGTAATGAAAATACATGGTTTGGAGATCATTCTAGAATGGGCTGCATCCTTTCTGCTTTCTTAAATGGAGTTTAGCAAATGTGATGGTGACTTCTCTACCGAATCAAAACTCTCTTCATCATTTGCCACCACACTCATGTTCTTCTCTGGTTCCTTCAGCCAGGTGCTTCTCCTAATGATACAGGAGGGCATGCCTGTCATGGTGGATGGGAGTGGCCAGTGTAGAAACTTCAAAGTCACCTTTACCTGGAGCCCAGACAGGTGTGCAGAACCAAGTCTGCTAGAGACTACACTTCAGGGCCTCACCTCTCCCAGTCTTAGGTTTTAGCTCTGCTTTCCTTGCAGAAGACAAACCTGACCCCAAACTGGGCCCCTGTCTAATATAACCAGTTAAAAGAAGAGAAAAGAATAAGAGAAGACATTTTTCCTCCCACCCTAAAAAAGTCCTTAGTACAGTTGCCTCCTTCAGGGGGGCATACATAATTTCACCCCTCCAGCTGAGGATCTCATATCCATAAATCTAGAAATAAAAAGGGGCAACTCTCCCGTTCCCTAGATGGCAGGAACTCTCTTTTCGTCTTCATTTTAATTTCTATAGTACCTCCAGTGTTGCCCTCGTTACGCATCAGGATCCCTTCCCTCCCTACTGAGGGAGCTGGAGAAGTAGGAGGAGGTGTAGAACGCTGCCTTGTTGTTATGTCAAGACCCCTGTTAGGAGCATCCATTACGCCAATGGGTTGTTTATGCTGCGTTGACATATACAATATGGCCTCATGATAACATTGGGACAAATATTTAAATCCAGACAAACCTGGAATCAAATTCTTGCAGCAGAGATGAGTTATTAATTGTGACCCAGAATTAATCAACTCACTTCTTTAAGCCACTACTTTCTCTTTTATAAAATAGCATGTAATACCTCCATCCGGACACCGTCCTGATGATTACATGGTGTGGCTTCAAGAATCCAAAGGGGCACTTAGTGTGGGACCTTTCTCCCGCCCGTTACTTTCAGTGGTTATTGAAATAAACAGGCTGCGTGCCTCTACGCGTCACATCTTAGCAATCCTGACTCCTCTCCTGTTGTCAGGTGTCACTTCCCGCTGCTGTGTCCCTTCGGCTTCTAACTAGCTGCTCCACTTTCCACGGCATCTTTTAACTGATGGAGAAGGGGGCCTCGGCGCTCCTCTCTTGAAGCAGAGGTCACAGGCTTTGTGACAGCTCATCGCTTTGTGGTGGACGTTTGTCATATCTGTGCTGTCCAGCGCCTTTTGCACGTGTCTTCCACGTTTCATTAATCCTACCTGCCAGGCCAGTTACTAAGGCAGTCTGTCAACCACCAACCAACCCTTCGATATTCTGTTTGGCGATGCAGAGCTGGGACTCTCTAAACCACATGTCTGCTTCGCCTGCTGCTCCCTGTTGGGGTCTGCCAGCAGTGCCCCCAGAGGGGGACTGTGAGGCTTGAGGAGAAAGAGAGAACACTTCCGTCCACTTTGACTCCTGCTCCGATTACTCTCACTCGAGCAACGCTCCTCCGCCCTGGCAGTGCCACTTCATTCTGGCGGTGGCCGTGGGTCCCGGCTCACAGTTTTTCCAACGTTTGCACAACTGGCCTCATTGCCACCCGCATCTCTCTCAGAGACACAGAAAGCACCAACCAGCCAGCACTCCCGCTGGGAGTCTGGGTCCCCACACAACAGGACCCCTCTTTGAAGCATCTTAAGCATCTAAGTTTCAATGATTCCAACCTCTTCCTCTTATCCCCAGACCCAATGGGCAGGGCCCCGTTTCCTGCAATTGCTACGTTTTGATACATTCATGGTCCTTTTTTTTTTTTGGCCATTTCAATTTCTTAGATCACCAATTCCTTATACCTAGTTAGCAACTATTTGTACTAAAATATCTCTGTTAAAATTTCTGGTGTGATCGCTCAATCCTGACAGGACCCTGACTGATAAAGCTCCATCACGAGACCTACCTCTTCGAGGTAGAGCCCCAGACTCCCTCAGCCAGTGTCATGACATCCAGAGCACCCCACTTGTCCTTGTTTCTATGTGGTTTTAGCACCCCAAATCCCACATCCCAGAAACTCACTCAGTCTCAAGCACACCAGACAGTTGGTCACCCAACCTGTGGCCCACATGCCACCAATCCTAATTACTTGTAATTCTTTGAATTAGAAATAAGATATAGCCAAAAAAAAAAAAAAAAAGTCTGGCACACTTTATTTTTTAACAACTTTAATGAAATATAATTGATATACAAAAACATGCACATATTTAAACGTATACAATTAGTGGCACACTTCAGTGCTCAACAAATACAGATATTACTCTTGAAATATGGTGAGTATATTGAATCTATGTGTCCTTGAGAGTAAGACCCGTATTCTGTATGTCCTCTATGTCCCCAATATGACCATATCAGTCAGCTCAAACTACCATGACATAATCTGACTGAGTGGGTGGCTTAACGCACAGACATTTACCTTCTCAGAGTTCTGCCGAAAGCCAGAAGTCCAAGATCAAGGTGTCAGCAGAAGTGGCTTCTGGTGAGGTCTCTCTTCCTGGCTTGCAGACGGCCGTCTTCTCATCGTGTCCTCACCTGGCCTTTCCTCTGTGCACAAGTGGAGGGAGAAGGACCTCTGGAGTCCCCTCCTCTTCTTAAAAGGACACCAGTCTTATGGATCGGAGCCCCACCCTTATGACTTCCTTTAACCTTTATTACCTCCTTAAAGCCTAACTCCAAACATAGTCACACTGGGGATTAAGACTTCAATAATGAATTTTGAAGAGACACAATTCAGTCTATAACATGGGCTACAAATGAAGTAGGGAGGGGTGACAGTATTGCCTAAACTCTCTGGGATTCTATTATACTTATTTTTTAAATTCATAGATATAAAATGAATAGGAAAAAATTCTTATATTTCAAGCATAGTTTATTTTTTTATTAATTTCAGCATATTAGGTCTTGCACCTTCTTCTCGTTTCCATATGAGATAATTATCTTCTTTCAGATATTAGTTTGGGATCCATACCATTAACACACGAGTTGATAACACTTGTCTGGGGGAATGACACGGTTTTCCAAAGACTGAATATGAAGCGTGTTCCATATTCTTTTAGCAGATCAGAAGTTAATTTTAATGGCTTGACGTCATTTACAATCCACGCATCATGTGTGCAGAGGGAGTGACATGGGCTTGATAAGTCTGGCTGTGAACGCCTGTCTTGAACAGTTCCTGAAATTACTGAAAAGTACCACTGTCTATTGTGGGAAATGCATTATTATGATTACAGCCCTACTTCGGTGCCATTATGTGGTATTTGTCAACGTGTGGTGTCTCATTAATTAATTCTTTGCAAGGCTTCAAACAGGTACCAAGGAACACCACCAGCAAGAGGAAAGAAAACAACTTATCTCACGTAAAATGGGAATAATTCCCACTCCTGCTGATTTAATGAAGCTTAAAATGAAAATGTGGACCTGTTAAATGCACTGAAACATTTAAATTGAAGGTATATCTTGGGGTATAGATTTTGCAAGAGAAATATGTGATGAAATTGCATTTCTAGCAAAGCCAGGGAAAGAATGATGGCTTTATCTTATCTTACCTTTCTAAAGTTTAGCATGTGTGTGTTTGTTTGCTTTCTTCATCATTGCAAAGTTGCCATGACAACCCAAGACAATTGAATCTCCTCAGGACTGAATGATTATTCACTAAGATGAGGGCAAGGTGTGAAGACAGTGGTCACACTGAATCACAGCCCAGGGCACTGTGATTTGATTTGCCCCTTAAGGACGCGATGGCCCAGTGTGTTACCTGTAGAACGTAGAGGACTCTATAGATGTCACCAATTTTATAGTTATGTTCTTGGCAGGAACAATCGCAACCCAATGATCAGACTTATAAAATTATGAGTCAGTTAACCAATTTACTCAGCTTAAAACTAGTAAAACTTCAGATACTAAATATTAATTCAGAAAAGATGGAGGCGATGCCAAATACCACATTCAGTCTTTTAGCTGGCTCAGCTCCCCTGGCCTCATTCAGCCCAGCACACCCAGAGGTCCTTGTCTCGCATGAGGTGGTTAACTACTACTCATCATTAAGGTCTCAGTTAAGATATTACTTTCTCTGAGAGACTGTTCTGGCAACTACAGTCTAAGAGAGGAATGGGGCACCATAGTCCACTGTTTCATTCTCATTGTGGGTCTTCCCCTGCTGTCTGACTATTTACTTCTCTGAATCACCCCACTGGGCCATAAGCTCTATAAAGAAAAGGAATGAGTCTCTCTTCCCTCATGTATTCATTCGTTTACTCTGAGAGCCAAGAGATATTTCTTGAGCATGTGCTGTGTGCCACATCCTTGTCTAGGAACAAGGACACCACGATAAACAGAATGGCAAATTCCCTAACCTTGCAAAGCTTGCATTCCAATAGGGGAGGAAAATGATAAATAAACACATACGTAATATAAACTTAAGCAATCTACAGTTGAGTCAGTTGAGAGGGAATGATAAAGGTATTATTTTATTTGAGGTGAGTAGTCAGAGAAGACCTCACCCACTGAGGCAGCCGGAGATAGATGCATGCAATGACCTGGAGGAAAAGCTTTCCAGGTAGATGAAAAATCAGGTGCATTGGTACTAAGGTGGAAGCAGCCTCCATGGGCTGAAGCCATGGCAGGAAGGCCGGTGTAACAGGAGAGCAAGAAGCAAGGAGAATTCTAGCAACAAGGTAGAGAGGAGGTAAAGGAACAGACTACCTGGGGCTTCGAAGATCGTGATAAAATTGGGCTTTATTCCATGGGTGATGGGAATCCTCGTAAGTTTTTTTTACTGGCTGGGAATCAGGTTAATAGTAGAGAAAGAAGACCCTTTAAGAAACTACTACAGGAGCCCAGTCAAGAAGGGATTAGGGCCTGGAACAAAATAGTAGGAGCAGGGCTCATGGGCAGCTGTCAGATTTGAGATATGTTTTAAAGGTAGGGCCAACGACAGCAATGATAAATTGATGAAGGGATATGAGAAAAAGTAGGAATCAAAGATGACTGCAAGGTTTGGTCTTGAGCAACTGGGTGGGCAAAGACACCACTTCCTGAGGTGAGGCGTGCCGGGGAGGACCTGGTTTAGATAGCAAGGAGGGAAGCAAAAGCTTTTTCTTGGATCCGTTAGGTGTGAAAACCCTATTAATACCCAAGTCATGATGGCAAGGTGGCAACTGAATGTATATGACTGGAGTTGGGGAAATGTATTTATGAATCAGGACACTTTAGAGGGCATAAAAAACCACAAGTTTGAGATTCCCTAAACCAAAGTCCACAAACTATGCTCGTGGTCAAATCAGGACACCTCCCTGTTTTGGTAAATACACGGCCACAATCTCTTGCTCACGTATTGTCCATAGACTCTTTTGTGCTACCTCGGCAGAGTTGAGTCATTGTGACAGAGACTATGTAGCCTGCAAACGCCCAAAAATATTTACCGTCTGGACATTTACAGAAAAAAAAAAAAAATGCCAACTCCTGACCTAGAAATGAGCAGAGGTGAAGAGAGGAAGACTGAGAACCAGACTGTGGGATCTTCCAGCATCTGAGAAGTCGGGGCAGGCAGGAGGATACAGAAAAGGACGGAGGTGAGAGTGGAAAAACAGATAGATGTTCTCTTCACACTTGTGCCCTTCACACCCAGAGCACGGGGAAGATGCTCAATGAATCTGACGGATGTCATACTAATGAATGAATAAAGTATGGTATTGATAAAAAATAAAAACAATTGAAAACGTTTAATGTTTCGGTCTACCAATACTTCAGTATGATTCCGTGACAAAAGATTCAGAGGTTACTGTCAGGTTTTCAGAGAAAAAATATTATTTTTTTAACTCAGAGATGGGTAAGATGAAAACAGCAAGCTCCAGAGTCAACTTTTGATCTTCTAGAAGTCCTTCTTCGTCCTAAAAATAGGTTCTGTAAATAAGGTCTCAGACTCACACTGATCTTCACCTTCTATCGCTGAAGAAGATGGCATTTCAGAAGCCAATGTGTCTTGTGTAATTGATTCCAGGTGTCCAGCAGAAATAAATAGAACTCTTGGGCCCACCACATTGAAAGATTTTTTTTTTTTAGAGTTGGACAAGCATCTCTCACATCTTTCGGCAGCATTGGGTATCTAAGAGAAAGATCTGTCACCCGGGGAAGTATGCACGCTGCTTCCCAGGTCAGGCTTATCACCCCTCTCTCTGCCTTCAGCTGATAGCCTTCCAGAAATGAGGCTTTCTGAGGAAAAGGGTGAAATAGGAGAAGGAAGTGAAAATTGATAGAAGAAATATGACTAACCTAAGATACGCAGATGACACCATCTTACTGGCAGAAAATAGCAATGATCTGAAGCGACTTTGGTTGAAAGTGACAGAAGAAGGTGCCAAAGCGGGACAGCATCTGATCATCAAGAAAACAAAAATCAGAACCACAAAAGAAATACGCAGCTTCGACCCAGACCATGGAGACATCTAAATAGTTAAAGATTTTGCTTACCTTGGTTCAGCTATCAACTCAAATGGAGACTGCAGCTAAGAAATCAAGAGAGGCTGAGACTCAGAAGGTCAGTGATAGAAGAATTAGGAAAGATCATCAAGAGCAAAGACGTGGGGCTAGAGATCAAGGTTAAGACCACCCACACCCTCGGGCTCCCAATCACTGTGTACAGATGCGAAAGCTGGGCAGGGAAGAAGGCTGACAGGGAAAAGTGGAATCGTCTGAAATACAGTGTTGGGGGAGAGCTGTGTGGATACCCTGCACCTCCAGGAAGACGACGAGTGGGTCCTAAAGCAAATTAAGCCCGAGACATCGCTGGAGGCAAAAATGACCAAACTGCAGCTGTCCTGCTTCAGGCTCATCGTGAGAGGACAGGGGTCTTTGGAAAAGAAAAGAATGCTGGGAAAACAGAAGACAGCAGGGCAAGAGGAAGACCGGATATGAAATGGATTGACTCCGTGAGAGAAGCCGCAGGCGCGAGTCTGCAGAAGCTAAGTAGGGCTGGTGGGGACAGGACTCTGTGGACGTCTCTCATTTGTGGGGTCGCCAGGAGTCGGAGCTGACTCAACAGTATGTAACACAGACAAATATTAACAACTAAGGAACTTTAGGGTACATTTCCTTAATCGTTACTAATTATTCTGTTTACTAAGAGAAAACCAAAATTCTTATCCAGAACAAGCACTTTCTGAAAAATATCTCGTACTCTGCAGGGTCTTTCATGTACAGTAGCAGATGTCTCACCTGATAGCCTTCAGGAAAACGTCTCATATTTAATCCGCAGGTTCAAATCCTGCCATGCTGTTTTTTAATCATCATTTAACTTCTGTTCTTACTGTTTCTTTTATCCTGCAGTTCAGAGTGGAGCTGTGCGATCCTGCAAATAGTGTTTCCTAGTGTGCATTCGTTAAAAAAAGGAAAAAAAAAATAGGAAAAAACCTCCTCGTGTTTTTAGAACTCATAAACTATTCCAACGTATCTGCTCGCTCCCCAGCCTCAAGAAACACCATTTTATACATCTATCTCTTAACACAATAGATTTTCTTCTGTCAGTTCCCAGGCAATAGTGATTAAAAGAAATGAAGCGTGGACTCTCTCCTCTCTTCTGTTAGGAGTTTTGTTAAATTCATCATAATTCTATAAGACGTTTTTTCTTTTAAGTGCTTTGTGCAAGAACACGCAATTTGATGGGTAAGAAGTATATCTATTTCTTATATATACAAGTAGATACACACACACGGACACATAAATACAGATTACGACAATTAAAGACTATAATAGAAATGTTCCATAACCTTGGTTTAAAAAAAATACTTGCTTTTCTGGAAAGTCATCCTCTTTGTGGTACTTGGCCGAGGTTGAAAGAGGCCACCTGCCTGTCTATTCATATCCATTGTGGCAGGCCGGATGACGGCCCACCAAAGATGTCCACACTCTGATTCCTAGACTCTGTCCAGGCAGATGGGATTTAAGTTGGGATCTTAGGATGGGGAAATTACCCTGGATTATCTGTCATCACAAGGGTTCTTATAAGAGGGAGGCGAGAGGACGAGAGGCGAGCAGGTGTGAGGGGGAAGAGCAGAGAAGAAAAAGGCGATGTGCCAACAAAGCAGGAAGAGAGAGATCGGAAGACACTGTGTGACTGGCTTTGAAAATGAAGGATGGGCCACGAGCCAAGGAATGCTGGCCACCTGCAGACTCTATGAAAGACAAGGACGGGATTCTCTCCCGGCACTTCTAGAAGGAATGCAGCCCTTTTTAGAATTCTGACCTCCAGGGCTGTATAATTAATGTGTGTTGCTTTGAGCCTCTAAGTCTGTGGTAACTTGTAGCCGCAGTAGGAAACTAATACAAAACCAAATCAATTCTGACAATTGATGAAGTGACAAGTATGAGACAGATCGCCTTGACAATAAAGATGGTGTATAAAAGAGAACAAACCCCCACTGATGTGTCTCACCACCGCTGGGGCCTCACCACCGCTGGTGCTATTGCGTCGTGTGTTAGCTTCACCCCTGCCAGTGCTGGGCTGTGTCTCAGAAGGCAGAGCGCATGCGTTTACCTGGACGGAGAAATCACTCCCAGGTCAACCATATGACAAAACGCAGGGTTTTGGTGCCGTGAGGGCAGAAAAAGGAACCCAGTAGCTCACCCTTGATCTGGACTCTGAGACGACTAACCAATGCGGTAGGAATCAAAGCGAGATTTTTTCCAGTAGAATCAAGCCAGGGGTCAGCAAAGGAAAGACTCTTGAAGTATGTGCTTTCTCCCCAGACGCCCACGCTGGCATACCTGGTCTACAATCATGAAGGTTAATTACAGTTCATAAATGCCTTTACCCTCCGTCTCTTACCGATCACTAAATTAAAAAAGACATTTTCTCAGGTAAATCTATAGGATATTTACGCAAGAGCCATGTAAGATATTTACATGAGTTGTTATCATCCCACATTAGGGCTAGAATTTTAAAGTGAAGGTCAGCCTAACCAAAGAGAAAGCAATTCAAGAGCCATCCAGAGGAGAAAGTGGCTTTCAGGGACCCAGTACCGAGTACAGTCAGGGGGTTGGGTACTCTCTCCCACCGGCCCGTCTTCTTCCCTCTGACAGCCTCGGTGATGTGGCTTTGCTTTTCCTGGAAGAGCAGCATTTTGTGGCAGCATGGTGAGTGCTGTGGGGGGCCAGACGCACGAAGAGCATGGGCTGGGAGATGGTTGAAGTGAGTCAGGGAGAAGTGAGGCAAGTCTTCAAAGGTGTAAGAATTTGGGTAGGTAACAAAGGGGAGGGAAAATGTTCTGGGCCTCAGAGAGCCACAGGTGGGTCGAGAGAGGAGGCAGCTGGATAAGCCCCGCTGTGTCCCTGGAGACATGTGGGCTGATGGGACTGGGAACTAAGGTGGGGCCAGCTAGGGCTGCAAACTATTAAGAATAGAAGCGCAGCATCGAGGCTTGTCTCTTCCGGCCATGAAGTGATGCGATGACTTGAGCACGCTACAAAAGCAGGTGGAGGAGGAGAGAGATGGCATGGATCAGAATAGAGACCAATCTCAGAGGAAAAGCCTCATACAGCAGTTCAGTCATGACGAGTAAATACTCCTAGGCAAGCACAGGAGGAGGAGGATTCCAGCGGAAGAAGGGATGAACCCGAGAAACACGCAGAAGAATATGTGCTAAATCTTACAGATAGACTGGGTGTAAGAAAAAACAGAAGTATATGGTGGTGTCCTGGACCAAATGTGAAGAGCTTTATAAAATAGATGTATTTGTTTTCCAGGGCTGACATAGCAAGGTATCACAGACTGGGTGGTGCCAACAACAGAAATTGATTTTCTTACCATTCTTCAGGCTAGAAGTCCAAAACCAAAGTGAGGTCTCTCTCCATGGCTGGCAGATGGCCATCTTCTCTCTGTGAATTTGGGGCTCTTCCCTCCATCACTGTCTGGGTCCCAATGTCCCCTTCCTATAAGATTACCCATCTTTCTGGGAGGCCCCTACCCTACAGGATTCATTGTAACTTAATGACCTCTTTAAAGATTCTACCTGCAAATACAGTCCTACTCTGAGGTCCTGGAGGCTAAGACTAGGATATATGAAGGTGAGGGTAACATAACTCAGCCCACAATGGTAAGGTAGAATGGGGAGAGGCAGGGAGCAGGTAAATTCAGATCTGAGCATGTCGAATTAAGAGGATGTCAAGACCGCCTCCTACAATTTCCTGCTGTGAAGATTTCTAAGTAGCAAACTTATTTTCAACCCCCAAGTGATGATTCATTTATTTCAGGAACTGTCAGTACAATTAGATGTTGGGAACTCCAGAAGTCAATTTCGTATGGATCCTTCCGCCCAGAGACACTTGTAACTCCCCTGAGAATTCTACACTTCATTTTACACCAGAACGTCTCCCAGCGTGTTCCACAGACCGTTAGCCCCACAGAACGCTCTGCAATAACAAGCTTCCTGGGGCCAAATCATTCAGGGGGCCCTGCATGCGATGGTAGCCTTCCTAGAGAACCACAACGCACGTTGATAAAGACATTTAAGTCTTTCAGCAAAGAAACGGCAGAAATTAATATTTGCTTAATTTGCTTTCCTAATGGGATTTGACCGTGAAACTTTTTCATATATATTTATTAATATCCTGCAGAATAGATGTTTGTGAAAAGTTGTTCTTAGACCTATTTTAAAACCATATTCTTGCTTCAAGCTCATAAATCAACCCCAAGATTAGGATTTTTGAGTGTGACATCAGCTGGGCATGAGAAAGCCCTCTTAACGCCTGGCAATAATGTTGTGTTGAGAACATCCACGTCACAGAACCTGTGGGAGGCAGAATAACGACCTCCCCGAAGACAGCCATGTCCTATTCTCCAGAACCATGAATATGTTATGTTATATGGCAAGGGGAAGTTAAGTCTGCAAATGTAATTAAGGTTGCTAATTATCTAACTTTAACATAGACTAGCCTGAACCATCCATCACAATTCCCCTAAGAGAATAGAACAGTAAAAATGTCAGAACCAGAGGGACTGCAGCACGAGAAGGACTCAATTGGCCATTGATGGCCTTGAAGCTCAAAACAGGCCACAAGCCACAAATGGCAGGTGGCCTCTAAGTACTAGAAAAGGCAAAAAATAGGATAGGTTGTCCCCGAAGGCCTTCAGAAAAATCACAGCCTTGCCGACACCTCGATTTTCACCCAGTGGTACCCACATCAGACCTCTGATCTCTGTGACTATAAAAGAGTAAAATCGTGTTCTTTATGCTACAAAATTTGAGGTAAATTTGTTTCGAGAATAAAGGAAACTAATACAGAACCTCATCAAGGTCATTTTTGATGGGTCATACAAATTGTTGACTTCCACAGGTAAGTTAAGTGATAGCTAGAGAAGTTACATAATAGCTAAATATAAGTGTTTGGCAATCATTTTGCATGCCAGTTATGTTTTAAATATTTATAATCCAATTTTGATTATATGAGAGAAACAGCAAGGCCATCAGATGTACTTCGCAGATGAGAGCATAGTATACCTACTGTTTGGGGATGGTTTATTTGTTGAGCGAAGGTAATTTTCCACAGCACATGTGTGCTCAACATCCAGAAGGAAACTATCAAACATCAGCTGTGTGTGCTTCATTTGATCCGCTCAAACCAGAGCTCAGTCGCCCCTGCATTTGTCAATCCCCACACTGGGCCCAACGATAACGATTCATTCAACAAATATTGACTGTGTTGCACCTACTGTTTCTCAGGTATGGTTCCAGGTGCTGTGATGGAGACAAACAAGGTCCCTGTGCCCGTGTAGCTTACATTCCAGTGGAAGTAGACAGTCAATGAAGGTTGCAGACAAATAACTACATAATATGTGCCTCTTAGGCAAAGGGTGGTGTATTAGTTCCCTGGGGCTGCCATGACAAAGTACCATGACTGAGTGGCTTTAATGATAGAAATTTATCGTCTCACAGTTCTGGAGACTAGAAGTCTGAAATCAAGGTGTTGGCAGGGTTGATTCCTTCGGAGGGCCGTGAAAGAAAATCTCTTCCATGCCTCTTCTCTAGCTTCTGGTAGCCTCAGGTGTCCCTTGGCTTGTAGATGTCATTCTCCCTGTGTCTTCATATCACATTCCCTCTGCAGGTATCTGTCTCTGTATCCAAATTTCCCCTCTTAATGAGGTCATAGTCACATGGGATCGGGGTTCATCCTAATCACCTTGTATTTACCTAATAAGCTACGAAGACCCTTTTTTTAAATAAAACCACTTGACAGGACATGGAAGCAACCGAAGTGTCCTATGAGAGATGATTGGATAAAGAAGCTGTGGTACATACATACAATGGAATATTACTCAGCCATAAGAAGAGCTGAAATATGCCATTTGCGACAACACGGATGGACGTCGAGATAATCATGCTAAGTGAAATAAACCGGACAGAAAATGTTGAAAACCACGTGGTATCACTTATATGTAGGATGGAAACCTAAAAGCAACAAACAAACAGACTCATGGACATGGACAATAGACTAGTGGTCACCAGAGGGTAGAGGGTGGAGGAGGAGGGGGGAGGTAGTCGGGGTAAAGAGGGTCAACTATGTGGCGACAGAAAGAAATCTAACTATGAGAGGTGAACACACAGTGTAAACATATATATGCCTTCCTGTTAAAATGTACGGATGAAACTTATTGAATTGTGTTAACAAATGTCACCATAAAAAATAAGTAAATAAATAAATAGATTTTAATAAAGAAATAAATAAAGCGCTCGGAGTACTGGGCGTCAGGGCTTCAGCATCTTTTTGGGGAGAAGAGAAAACACAATCGACCCATAACAGATAGGCAGGCAGGAAAGCCCTGAAGGCAGCTGGCCAGAAGCATGGAGGCGCCAGTTCGATCTTCTCCAGGGGGACTTCTCCAGCCTCCCTGGTGTCATTCTGGAGAGTATAACGGCAGCAGCTCCAGCCGTTTCAGCAATTTAGATTCTTTCACTAACTCGCTCACCCTCGCCCTGGCATGAGGTCTTCTCGAGTTCTTACTGCGTGGTGCAAACCTTCCCTGATCTCACCACCACCCTGGATCAGCCCAATGCCTACCCTGACCGCCTTCCCCGGGAGGCAAGTCTTACCCAGCCCCGGCATTCAGGTCACCACTGACCTAGGCGTGGCTGAAATTAAGTTTGGCTTAAATTATGTCGTTTTGGGAGCATCTGCAGATATTGTTTGGCCATATCTGAAAGTGGGGGGGGGGGCTGGGGGATAATGTAACAATAATGCGCACATGTCTGTAGCACTTTATAAGGAGCGTCCCAGAGATGGTTTACTTCAGCCTTCGCAACTATTCTAAGATGTAAATTGTTATCCTCATTCGATGAAGACAGTCGGCCTCGAAGACATGGCCAGTCTTGCCTGCGGTTACAAGCTACCACGAGCAGTATGAGTCAAATGCAAGATGGGACCATTTTGCTGCTAAAAACATGGCTTAAGATCATCTGTCACTTGAAATTATTTGAAATTGGAAACGACGGTCATGATAAAAGGTGAGAAAATGGAAGAATGAGACCTACACTTCACTAGATAAAATTTTCACCAAAATCATTCCTTCCCGGTACATCACACTCTCTTGAGGTGAGTTCAAAAAGTTCAGGATCTCAGCTCCCTGCTGACTGATAAATCTTTCTTCCACACGTGAGACGTGTCACGATCCATATTTTCCTGCGTTGAATAACCCCATGTTTTATCACAAAAGATCTAACTTAATGCCATTTAGTTCAGTTTCATTCTCCTCTTACTCAGATTTTTAAAAATATATATATCAAGTGCAGTTTTCAAAAGGCAGATTGTCACTCCCACGTTGGGGCCATTCTAATCGTGCTTCAGGGAGAGCTGGATGCTTCCGAGTTCTGTCAAAAGACTAAATGGTCGGTAGGTGGTTAGCAATTGAGAAAACATATCGGCTGTGTGCTCAGAAGGAGGAAAAGGGTCGCTTCCCAATTCAGCTCCGCCTTCTGTTTTCCCCATGACCTTTGTTGGACCTTGGCTGGGTGGCCAGGCAGTGCACGGGCTTCAGGCAAAAAGGAAGACAATGCTTAGCATAAATAGGTCAAAGACGGCCCTGCCTCATAAGGAAATCTCAGAGAGGGACACTTTGTTCCAATGCCGGAGACACTGAAAAGATTAATAGCCAGGAAAATCCGTGGCCAGCTGACAGTCAGGGTCACACCTGGAGAGCACACACGCTTATGTAAACTGAGACAGCTCTGTCTGCCAAACCACAGTGTGAAAGCGAGGACTCCAGTCTCTGGCATGACTCCTCCTGCTTCTTCATTTCCTTGGTTTTTGCCCAAGATGAATATAGTCTTCGGCTTAGTTAGCTTGTCCATGCTCATTGCAATAAAATGACATGACTTCTACAGGGAGAATTTCATTGGTTTCTCCATCTTTTTGTCCTGCCATGTCATGCTAATAAAACAAACAAGAACTTCTGGCAAAGGGCTTATTAGAAAGTTTTAGAAACAGGAAACCTATGTGTCATTAAAAATATTATAACTGCTCTGGAAATTTTCAAAAATGGCATCTAGGTTTCCCTTGAAATGCTTCTAATACATGATAGGAAATGCAATCTTATCCACTTTATTTAGAAAAGAAAGTTGATCACGAGCGTAGAGCCACAACTTGCAAGGTCTCCCCAAACAGTGTGCAAATTACCATGATACTGTATTTAGAACTTGGATCTCCAGAAACACACAATGACATCCAATTAAACCCGAGCCTTTAGAGAGCTAAGCTGTTAGATCAGTTTTGAAGCGAATTTATTCAACAGCACTAAGCAGCAACTGTCTTCCATCTCTGCAGCTCTTCACACATTACGAAGGACCCATAAGATGTCCTCTGATTTTCCCCTCTCCATTCAACCAGAAAGGTAGAGAAGAGGAAATTGAGGCTCAGAAAGCCGACATAATTTGCTTCAGTTTCAGTTAGTAAATGGCACACTCTAGTCTTTTGTCTAGTTTACATTATAACTCATTGATTCAAACTATTCTCTTAGCAATAGGATTATCACATGCTTCCTTCGTCATCTGCCGCTTCAGTTACCACTTACAGGTCGATGATGCGCAAATCCATACTTGTGGGCAGACCCATAACTGGACTTCCTACCGGATAGCTAAACTTGGATATTCCATGAGCACCTCAAATTTCACATGCTCAAAACTAAATGCATCACCAAACAGGCTGCTTCTCACAGCACCACCACCCACCTCATCGGTAAACATAGAAGCCGCGAAGACATTAGCGGAGGGACTTCCCAACACTAGCCAAATGCCATCCATTCCCTAAGCCTCTCTCTGTGGTCTCAGCATTTACCGTTTGTAACATTTAGGCGTTTCTGTATCTTCTCACATCCCAGTGTGTGTTTATACATGTGTCCTCAATATTTTAAAATCTCTGAGGACAGGGACTATGTAACTGTTACTTGATGCACATGGCATATACACTTGCTGAAGCTGATCTGAAATTAACATAACTTTTAGATTAGAAAGTCATTTTTTAGTAAACTTTATATTTCAGAATAGTTTTAGATTTAGGGAAAAAAAGTACGTTTTTCTTTATCAACACATCTAACATTAGTATGGTACATTTGTCACAGGTGAGGAACCAATACAGATTACTAGTAACTAAACTCCACACTTTATTCAGATTTCTTTAGTTTTCACCTAATGTTCCTTTTCTATTCCAGGATCTTATCCAGGACACCATATCACACTTACTTGTCACGTCTCCTTAGGCTACTCCTGGCTGTGATAATCTCTTGGAATTTTCTGTTTTTGATAACCTTGATGATCTCAGGGAGTATTATTCACCAGATATTTCATAGAATATGCCTCAGTTCGGGTTTGTCTGATGCTTTTCTCATGGCTAAACTGTGCTGATGGGCTTTGGGAGGGAGACAAAAGGATGGTATCATTCCGATCACATGATATCGAGGGCACATACTACCAACACGACTTATCACTATTGATGTTGAACTTGATCACATGGCTAAAGTCATAACTATTGGATTTTCCACCATAACATTATTATTTCCCCTCCCTTTCCATATTGTACTCTTTGGAAGGATCTAAGAGTAGCCTATGCATAAGAGGGTAGATTCATGCTCAGTCTCCATGAGAGTAGAGTAGCTATGTGAATTATTTGGAATTCTGAGCAGATTTGTCTCTTCTCTCCCATTCATTTATTAATACAATTACTTATTTATGTCACCATGGACTCATGGATTTTTATTTTATACTTTGAGTTATAGTCCAATACTCCTTCATTTATTTTCTTGCTCAAACTGTTCCAGCTTAGCCACCGAGAGCTCTTTCAATTGGAAGAAATCTTTTCTTCATTAAAGTAAAAATATCCCTTATAGACACAAGGTGGTTTTTACAATTTGAGACAATAACATGGGCCATGACATTCAGATGCTTAGGACCTGACTTTAACAAACAATAATACTAGGCTTTCTGTTCTTTTTTCACACTTTCCCCCTCCTTTTCTTATTTTAAGCTGTAAAAATACACAACCCTTACTCATTTTCATATTTTACTTAACTAATCCCACATCCAGCATGGCAAGATAAAGAAGGATCTTTATCTCTATTTTACAGATGAGAAATTAAGACACAGAGCAGCTACATGGCATACCCAAGGTCTTCATGCCTCACTAGGGAAATCAAATCTGTAATGCAGCACAGAGAGCTGGCCCTCCTCCCTTCTCCACTCAACGCGGTGCTTAGCTTGCCCTTTGCAAAGGCTCGAGGTCTCTAGCGAAGGTCAGTGGAGTTTTGCAGTTCCTCTGGCATGGTTTGCCTTCTGCATGTAGAGAGCAGCAGAGCGGAGAGATTTCAGCTGCTTCTCAGGACCACCTCGAGTTCTCAAGCCCTAGCTCCACCAAGAAGCTTCGCAAACAAGCTCCTTGATTTTGCCCTAGTCCCAGCAGACCTTTATCCAACACCCAGTTGTCTGTTAGGTTCCGCTTTCCTTTCAGAAAAAAAACAGGACTCGTTTCTGTTCTGAAATCTAAGCCTTATTAAGCCACTGACCAACGCTGATGGAGAGGAAATTCTGAGCTCCCAGTACCGTATCACAAGGGGATCAAAAGGGAGGACAAAGGAGGAAGAACGCACATAGATGGTGACAGAGGACTTTGCTGATCATTAACTCTGTGACCTACACTTTATTTTCTAAATGGGAAATGGGTTAAGCAAAGCTTTACTGGAAAGAAACTCTTTAAATAAAAATCATCCTAAAAATCCACATAGTTAAAATGACCATAGTACAAAACTGGAAAACATTTATCCATAAAGATCTATGCACCCCGATGTTCACTGCAGCATCATTCATGGTGGCCAACACATGAAAACAACCAAAATGCCCTTCAATAGATGATGGAATAAAGAAGCTGTGTTACATATATACAATGGAATATTATTCGGCCATAAGAAGAGATGAAATACTGCCATTTGTGACAACATGGATGAATCTTGAGAATATCATGCTAAGCGAAATAAACTTAGAGAAAAAGTTGAGACCCATATGATTTTACTTATATGTGGGATATAAAACTGAAAGCAACAAACAAAACAAACACAGACGCATGGACACAGACACCAGTTCAGTGGTTACCAGAGGGAAGTGGGGAAGCGGGTAGATAAGGGTAAAGGGGGCCAAATATATGGTGATGAAAGGAAATTTAACTTTGGATGGTGAACACACAATGCAATATACATAAGATGTATTATTGAATTGTACAGTTGAAACCTGTGTAATTTTATTAACCAATGTCACCCTAATAAATTTAATTTAAATATATATTACTTATTTCATTGTGAAAAACACATTTTTCATGTAAACGAAACAGAAAAGATAGTAGATTCAAAGAAATTTTAACTTATTAAGCTTCTGCAAATCTAGATCCACCATTTTTCTGGTGAAAATCCTCTGCAAACGTCTACTCAATTCTTTTGAAATTAAAGAATTCACTCCCTTCCACAAGATGGTACAATTGGTAGAGTACAGGTTTAAATTCCCTAAAGGATAGACTTTATTTAATGCCTTTCCAAACTCTCCTCGAAATCGATGATACATGAAAAGATAATTGTGTCATTTTCCGTTCTTATTACACTCCAAGATTGTTCTGACCATGGTTTTATTTGATGCCTTTCAGAGCTCTCCTCAAAGATAACAATCAAAAAAGGAGTGTATCAAAGAATTGAGGACATTTTTTTGTTGTCCTTCATCCTTCATGATGAGATAAATTAAAAATAGAAAGAGACTCCAAATGAGATCTATTCTTGTTACCTTACGATCCTTTTGGGACTAGCTTGCTACTTATAAAGGCCACCTTTCTCTGTCAAAATCTATTTCTGTACATGTTTAAGTTAAAAAAAAAAAAAGAAAAGTTGACAGGACCTCAAGACTGTTTCTAAAAGATAGTGGCCACATAAATATACTTCACATAAGCTTTGTAGATTTAGAGGAAATTCAGAATCATGTTCATTTTAGAAACTCATAGAATCTCAGGCCTGATAATTCACTGGTAAACAAAACATCTTCTTCCAGGATCAGGTGAGACACTGACCAACACGACCCCACTTTGAAAAGCCTGACCAGATTCTAAGGACATTTCTCAAACTTTCATGTGCATGCAATTTGCTGCGAAATCTGTTAAAAGGCAGATTCTGATTCAAAAAGTCTGGGATGGGGTTGGAGATTCTGCGTTTCTAGTAAGTTCCCTGGTGATCTAATGCTCCTGATCAGGGCTGGGGTTAGGATGAGGAAAAGTGAGGCACAAAATTTGGGGCGATGCCCAAAACATCAGTAAACAAAATGACCAATATTTTAACACGATATTTTAAAAAATAAAATTAATATAAAAATATTCCTGATTAAAATATATCAAAACATTTTTAACAAAAACAGGCTGCTATTCTCTTTCCAGTCCTACACTATTATGCAACAGGAACCACAGTTTCCAGCCCATGCAGATGCCACCAAACAGGTTTACGAGGAGTAACGGCCTGGGCCTGACAGGCCTGCATACATGGCAACTTATATTATTATTATTATTATTATTATTATTATTATTATTATTACCACCATTGTAGAGTTTTCGTTAACATGTTCCACTGGCTTTGAAACGTGGCAGCATATTTGCTGAGTGTACATAGGGACACATTTTTCCTTTGGCCTCATCTTCAGATCACACATAGAATGGCAAAGCCACCACAGCTGTCTGAATACAGACTGTTATCCTTTGTCTATGTCTGGGGCCTGGCTCTTCAACGCGTGGTCACCTGGCTGGTGACATCCACACCATTTGCAAGCTTTGTAGAAATGCAGACTCTCGCCCTGATCGCGTGCTTTCGGATCAGGATCTGCATTTCCAGAGGATCCGGAGATCATGTGATGCGTACTAAAAATGAAGAAGCATGACTTTATGAATGTCCTGTCTCCTTCTTCAGGACAGTAAGCTCTCCTTTCTTTGCCCCTTGCATGCACCTGCTAGTGGTTCTAGGCTTTCGCATTTGGGTGTCTTAGATAAAGAAAGTGAACATTTATTTCCCGCAGTAACCTTATGCATTTTATAGTCCTTGTTGTGTTCTGAGCTAACAGTGATAAACAGCCTCTAGAAAGACTCCTATTCTTCTCATGTGGAAGGAAGAGAAGGAATAACAACAAGCAGGCTTTATGGCCACAGGAATATCTGACGTCTGCTCACCACCAACTGTTCTCATGGAAAGAGATGGGTAATTTTTCAAGAAGATGTCGGATCCACTACATTAACCTTGAAACATGCGTCCCTTTGTGAATTCCTGCAAGCTCACAGGTGAGGCCCTTTGAAAGAGAAGAACAGTGGGGAACAGAGTGAAGATGGAGGGAAATGATCCCTGCACACACAAAAAGGAGGATGGATCCCCTCTGCACCCGGCCGTTGGCCAAAAACGCTGTTTCTCTCCACCCATCTCCTGAATAAAAGGCATCTATTCATTACATGGAACTGCAATGATTCACCACTCCCTCCAGGAAAACGTGTCTTCTTAGAAAAGTTTAAAATAAAAATGCATTTGCTTCTTTTCACCAGTGGGGAACTAGAGTTCCGAAGAAAGAAGCAACTTAAAATTCATGGAGTTAGAGACTTTTCATGCTGAAGAATCCTTAGGTAGCAGTTTGCCCGGGAATCTCCTGAAAGAAAATCGTGTTTCGCCATTAAAGAAGATCGATATTTTTAGAGTTCATTGAGAAAAGTGCTGTTCAAACAGTGAGATGTAATATTATGCTAACCTTCAATCTATATGCAGAGAACGAGCCACAATGACACCAGGTGAGTAGTTAAGGGTATGGGAACAGGACAGCAGTGAAACCAGAGAAAGAAGCTGGGGGTGAAGGGGTGGGGCGTGTGACATCAGTGACATCTTGGATACAATCTATTTTTCCTGATAATGAAGTAACACATATTGATGAAAAATTAATATTATATAATACGCCTCCAAGAGCCACAATTCAATTGGCACACAACTTTTAGAGATTCCCCCTTCCCATACTGCACTTAATGTAAACCGGTTCCTTAAACTTCACATCCGGATGTAGGAAAATGTTAAGTGACCTACAGTAACGTGAAAAGAATCACCTCCCATTGTAATACCTGTCTAACAAGGAAGGGTTAAATCTCAGAAACCACAGCGAAAACACCATTTTTCTTGATAGTTTAGGTCACTAGCACTGCCATGAGTAACTAACTCCACATTTGAGCCCTGCAAAATCCAAAATCCATTCGTTCCCTCCAGCCTTCCTCGCTTTGTTGTGGCATATATGCCACTCGGTTTACTACATCTGCTCTTTGCCTTGACTGTTACCCACTTCATTCCTTCCCTCCCTTTCCTACATTTTTGTTTGTTTGTTTTTATTTGTTGCTTGCTGAAGAAGTTGGATTGATAGCCTGAGACTGAAATCCTGTTTTATCCAGAGAAAAAGTCAAGAGAAAAGCGACGAGACTGTGAGCTTCGCAGACACACAGATGCCCTCGGTCTTACTGCCGAGCCTCAGGCTATCAGAAAGCTGGTGGACTGGCCACTCTTTCGTTCTTTCCCAAGCTATTTGTGACCTGTGGGGCAAGGCACATCCCTAACTTCTACGACACTACCTAGTATCTTGGCGTTTAATGTGGCTGGTAGATGAAATTTGCACATGGTAGAAAACACACAGGTCTACCAGCTGCCCCATTTCTTACCCCCAAACTGCAGTGGATTTTGCATACTCCAGGTTGTAAGCTTTCAAAACTGTGTATATGTGTGTTTGTGTGAGTATGCATGTACCCATAGTGAATTCTCAGACTTCCCATGTATTCTATCACCTAGGATCTTATTAAATTTCAGACTCTAATGTGAATGATCTGACACATGGCCTGATATTCTGCATTTCTTGTAAGTTCTCAGGTGATGCCAATGCTGCTCATCCAGGAACCATATTTTGAGTAATAAGGACTATACGTATTTGGGAAAGACCAAAGATATTTGCCACCAATCAGTTTCCTCCCACCATTATTTCTGGAGTTGATTTCACAATAGAAACAAGAAAGTTATCTTGATAACTCAGCCACTAAATTTCTCCAGAGTGAACATCACTACCCTCTGCATCAGTTCATGATGGTGACAAACATCAGTAGGATAAGGAATCCGTGATTCAGGAAGAATCTGCATTCACCTCATAAATACTCTATTATGTAAAGCACTGGACTAGGAATACTAGACCCATACAGTTTATAGAGTATAGGATGCTTATACCCTGCCTTCGTCCTTAAACTTAGGCTATATAGTAATTGGTATAAGCCCTCCTGGCTGGTTGGGAGCTTGCCTTAGGAGACTGTAGCTGACATTAATCATTTATTACCCCATCCTCAGCATGAGACTAGACAAAATTTTATTCTCCAAACAACTGTGGTTTTTTGGCTGTTTTTATCATAGTGGTAGCCTCAATTTGCTATCATTTTAAGCAACAATGAGAAATATGCATAAATTTTTTCAAATAACTATAAATGACTTGTCCAATCTCTGAAGGTTAATCTTTAACTTCTGGAGAATTCAATGCCTAGTCTAAAGTCTGTCCTAAAGGCAAAATCCTACGGCACTTGCTTATATAAAAATGTAACAAGGTCTATATTTGTATTTTCTAGTCAAAATTTTAAAATTTGTTTTCTTGTAATTGTGGGCCATAACAGAAAGTTGGGCCCATAACAGAACTATTCAATGAATCTCCAAGGAACTTCTTTTCCTAAGTAGTATAAAAATCTATGACTAGAAACTGCACATTGAGGTGAGAATGTTTCATATGAAGAGCTTGTTTTAGGGTCGGAAGTTAGGTATTACTAAATGAAAAATTATCAGAGGATAACACAGTTAGTAGACATCTTTTGAAAAATATTGACATCTTCTCTCTCCATTTTTATAAACATCAGAAACTCTTACACATATTTATACAGTGAGAAAACACAACCAAAAAGTAAGCAAAAGTTCATGTCATTTTTCTTTTATTTTATCTTTAATCTTTTATTATTCTTATTTTTTTTCATCACTTTTAGAGGCGGATCAACAAGACACCAATCTTTTGTTTAAATCCTCATGGCACTAGACCTCACACCCTTGTCATACTGCTCTGGGTTTATTTTCCATTTTTTATAGTCTCCGAATGTGACATTGTTATACATTTGTGTCAAAAGAACTGACTTGACCATCTCTCTGCTCTAGAAAAACAAACATTACATTATTTTGCTTGAGGATTTCTTCTCAAAAAAGCAAATCAGATTTTCGTTCTTTAAATCTTTGTTTTAAAACTTTTTCTTAAAAATTAAGAGAAACACCTTCTGACCTGTGCAATAAACTCTGTTTAGACTAAAGCAGTGATCACTTCTCATATTTGAGAGATATCATACCTATTTTCAGAAACACTTAGGTTTGAAATCACTGGGTTAGTGAGGTTGTAATACTCTGTAATAAGATCATATTGTATCTGAAAAAGGGGTATGGTCTAAATATAAATTATGCCATCTTAGAAATATTTATTCATTTAAGCCAAAAATCTCTAAGCCCTTACTATATCAGCCTAGTGTTCTAAAAAAAAAAAAAAAAAAAAAAAAAAAAGGTGATAAATCTCCAAACATTGCTAAGGGAGATACTTACTTATAACTAATTTTCCAAAGTATAAGCCTCATAACACAGGTTAGGGGGATTAGCAATAGATATTATCCTAAAAGTAAAAATTCAAAATTAAGCAAATTTGGAAAATGTGAAGTCATACTCAGGTAAGCAGGCACTTTATTGCAGGACTCCTCTGAGCTCCGTAGCAGAGATCAGCCAGGTGCCAACTTGTCCTTTCTATCCAGAGACACACAGGACCACAATTTCCAGATGCCTTATCATGAAGGTTGGGGCCATGTGACTGGCTCTATCCAGTGGAATGTTCTATTCAGTGATCTGTGCCATTTCCAGGTCCGACCATGCCCTGTCCCACCTCAATCTTGTTACCCACTTCACTCCTTGGGAAACTGAATGCAAAGAGTCCATTAGGGACCCCGAGGAAGCTGGAGAGATAGTGGCACCAGGAAAAGAGAAGGAGCCACATCTTTAAATCACCACATAAAAGGCCACATAACCAAACATCTAATCATATTAGGACCTGAGTAAATCCTTGCTTGTATTAAGCCATTAAGATGTTAGAGATGCTTGAGATAGCTGATATGTAATCGCCTTCCAATTGTCTCTCTGCCTCCAGCTGACCATCTAATTAATCTTTCGTAAATTCACTATCATCATTGGCTTCACTCTTCAAACACTTTTGTGCGCTTTATGTTAACATCTTTGTTCAGTTGCAGAGCCCACCTCCATCTTGGTGTAAACTCCTCCCCGCCTCCTCCTCAGGGGAAAAGCCTCTGCCCCAGCAGACCCATCTTAAAGGAAAAGGCCATGTCCGTGCGCCTTTCCATGACTAAGTCCCTCTATACCACATTCACACAGAAAGGTTCGACCTGAAAACCTAATGCAAAGGCATGGTTTACAGCGTTCTCGTTCATAGTGCTCTTCTTCTGCTTTAAATTCTGTTTCCTTCCTTGTGTTTCATATATCCACACTTTAGAAGACCGCTCATTAAGCCAATAGAAACCAATGTTTATTGGGCATTTATGAGGTATCCGGTGCCATGCTGAGACCTTAAGATAGAATAGGAAACAAAGGATCTGCTCCTTGCCCCGCATGAAGCTGACATTGTACAAATAAACTAAGTTTCCCTGAGCGGATAGGGTCTTACTGACTTTCTTTCACATCTAGTATTTAACATAATCCACCGAGGGCATAGTCAAAACATTGAAAAGCCATTGCAGTTATTGTTTTGGTGTGCTAATAAGTTTTCCTTAACTATATATTATCTGGTATCTTTTCTTTACATTTGTGTATTTTCACCCAAGGAGACTGTGATAGACGCAATTCAGAAGATGTTTCCAGAAGCTCCCCCTGCCTTAGTGATTCAAGTAAAAACTAATCTAGGGACTGCTCTCAAGGGGATCAATGAGGTCCCGGTCCGCTGACCTGACATTGAGAAATTATCCTGGACTGTCGGGTTTGCCAATGTCATCACACAAGCAGTCACGAAAGGCAGCAAAGTCGACCTGAGAGATGCAGAAGGGGCAGCTAAAGAGATCTGAAGGATGAGAAGACACTGCCGCAGGTGGGCCACGTAGAAGGCACGAAAAAGATTGCGAGTCACCTCTACAAGCAAGACTGGCCCCCCATTGACAGGCAGCAAAGAAATGGGACCCCGAGTCCTACAAGCACAAGAAATTGAGTTCAGTCAACAATCTGAACATGTCTGGCAGCAGATTCTTCCCCAGAACCTCCAGAAAAGACTCGGTCCTGACAAAACCTTGATTTTGCCCGTAAGAGACTCAAATGAGAGGACCGAGGCGAGCTACGCCGGATTTCTGACCCACGGAACTGGGAGGTAATACATTTGTGTTGTTTTTAAGTCACTAAGTTTGCAGCAACTTCCCATGACAGTGATTAAAAACGAACACAGAGATTTACATATTAATTCATTTATCCCTTCAACCTGCACCAGCCTGGAGTGACTAGCCTGAGCAGAGCTGTCAGTCAAAACACAAAGGTAAAAACACACAGTCCAGGGACTTTTGTCCCATTAGCCACCCCCCAACCCCGCTGCACTGTCACGGGTTACCTGGCCATCCGCCCTCCCTTGGCAGTCACAGGCATCCCTCTCCATCCCTGTTGGAGTTGTAACAGAGGAGCCTGGTGAGGAGAGGACCCAGCAGTAATGAGGCCACCTCTCCCAAACTTCCCACCCCAGTCAGTAGTAATGAAGGGTTCCCCCAGGGGTCATCAGAGGCCAAATGAGGAATGGAAAGGAGAGTTTTAAAGAAAGACGAAATCATATCCAATCTGGCAGAAATATAAAATTATGGTTTTAGAAAGTGTGTACTGTGTATGATTTGGAGATGATTGATGACTTCAGACATGAGGTAATTAGTAGTGAATAGTTGGGGGGGAAGGTGTAGTGGATGATGTAAGTGTAAAGTATGTCATGTAAAGAGTAGACACAGAATAAAGTATCTTCTCGATTTTTTGTGGGGAGAGGGAACTTGGCTATGAAGCAAAGGCATCAGGAAATAGCTAGCGGTAAAAACAGAGTGAAGTTTGTCATACAAGAAGGGAAAAATTTAAATACGTTTCCATCACGAAGAGAAAAATTCTTCAGAGAGAAGGGGGTGAACAACTTTAGAGCAGAAATGATTGATTGTCAAAGTTCTCCAGGAGACCATGGGACTCTAATTACCAGGGGATTAGCCTTGGATGGGAAAAGCTTCCATTCTTTTCAAGAGCTCAGAGCAGGGACCAGGGCTGAAGAGAGACATATGTTTTTAGTGGCAGGGGGTCCAATCAGCAGAGTGCTCCCTGGATGGTTTTGGGGATTTTCCCAGTAGGTTAGAGGCATAGTAATTTGCAGATAGTAAAGAGGAGGGCATGTAAGTGTTTTTAGGCTAGGCTAGGACAGTTACATTGACTTGGTGTAATTAAGGAGTGATTCTGTGGTCAGTAATTATAATAAATTGAAACAACGTCTTAGTTGTTTCTTTTGAGCATTCACATTATTTTGAAAAATCATTTGCTTCTTTCTTAGTAATAAAAAAGAACATTAGGAAAATTGCAATGCTTTGCTAGTGATTTTAAAAAGTGAATTACAGCTCTGCCATCTCCCAGGTATTTTCAGCCAATTTCTACAATTTATTTGGGAAGAGAAAAACAAAACAAAACAACTGCCCCCCCAAAAAAGCTGTATTTTCAATTACACAATCAGGAAAGAAAAATCACTGAATAATAACATTTCCCTACCACAATCAGTGCATCATTACCCATTGGTAATAAATGTTACATTCCTCTTTTCTTCCCTTCTATTTTCTTCCTTGCTTGTCACAGACTAAATGCAGATGTGCTTTCCTGCCCTAGAGGACAGGGGTCCGGCCCTATTCTCAGGGATGGGAAGTGTTCTGCAAGGGTCTGAGAGGCAGGACCAACACATCACGAGTGATGTGGAATTCTCCGTCCAAAAGGCTCCTCGGCCCTTACCCAGGGCTGCACAAGCCTCTTCAACTTCAGGTTCATCCTCTCGAGGGCAGATTGTGCCTCAGGTGTGTGTGCTCCTGTGCCTTGTCAGGACCAGTCAAAGATGCTGATTTTCTGAGGTATGGATTACTCTTGGACATGGAAACTGCTGTTCCATACACATGGGTATAGGTTCCCCACACTGGAGGATGGGGCTGGGGGTGGGACGGGAATGGCTCCCCTGTACTGCCATGTTCCATTAAGAAAATCTAAGGATTCTAAGAATTCTAAACTTGAACTTGGTCTTCTTGACTGTTATGGGGACACAGTTATCAAGGTTAGAGAAGAGCACACACTTTACATATTTTAGATGAGGTGTATCTTTAAATACAGGGACATATGGGATGTGGGTCTCCTTCGGACTGCTGCACTGATCCCGCAAGCATCAACGAGCCTGCATTGGGGAAAGATTCTGATAGGCTTGACTTTCCATTTTCTGTAGGAAGTTAAACTGGGAGGTTCATTTACTTCTCGCTGAAAGATACTTTATTTAAGATTTACTTTCTTTCACTCCGTTTCCAAGTCGTCATCAGGGGAAGTTAGATATAAATCATTGTGATTATTATGCATATATAAAACAAACAGATGTTGCCAGTAGCTCCCCTTACAAGTTGCTCTGGTGAAATTTTCCTGATATTTGCTATGACAAGAGTCACTGTTGAGTTTTTAGCTATAGACTCACAACATTCATTCAACAGATTTTCAACAACAATGACAGCCAAGCTGTGCCCATAAATAGAATCGCTAATTATGTACCAGTGGGGACATATCAGTGAACAATATAAATGCACTTCATGCTGCTATGGAGTGTACAGCCAGTGGGTGAGCCAGAAATGAAATTAAATGAAATATTTAATATACTAATATACTAATATACATTTTTTAAATAATAGTTATATTGTTAATTAAGTATATTAAATATTAGTATAAAAAAATACCTACTTAAATTTTTTTTACATGCTAGACAGGACAGTGAAGGATTTCAAAAGCAATTAGAAGAGGTGAACCAGCCTTAGCTGGCAGGGAGGGGGTGGGTCACAGGAGGCTTCTTTGAGGAAATGACATTTAAACTGAGTCCACTTGGATGCATGCATGCTAGCAGAGAGAAGACAGAGTGTTTGCCACGGTCCGAAAGTGCAAAGACCTTTGATCGACTTCAGAAAGACCAGTGTGGCTGGAGCAGAGTGAGCAGGTGGGAAAGGTATTAGACAAGCAAGAATGAAGAGGGCACAGGTGCCAAATCAAGGACAGTACTCTACATGGAGTTGGGCCAGATGATAGTATTTCAGGTAGTATTTTGGGCCAAGCAGCACCATCAAGGAAATTTTACAGGTACTTAATATTAGAAAAGAGAACAAATTTCCACATTTTTGTGGACAAAAAAAAAAACATATAATAATAATACATGAACACGATTTTTATTGTAATATAGATCTAATAAGAAGAATGGAATTCTTTCTTGGGAGGAAGAAGCATTTTGCTTAGCACTTCAAAGTTAGTGTTTCCTGTGATCAAAATTGATTAGACTTTATGTAATTCATCTCTGAAAACACATTTTCAGACATGTACACACACCCAAATCCTGATATAACCTATGGGCACTTGATTTCATTTGAGCATGTTCATCTCTTGGAATCAGGCATTTATAGAATTCTATTAGCGTCTTTCCCTGATATTTGCCTTTTAGCATACATTATGTTGCAGAGTAATGATTTCCAATTGAAGGTCGGGTGGAAGCTCCCAAGTGTTCAGTTAAATGGATTTTGAAATATGAAATTTCCTTTGCACATGCACTGAGTTCTGAAAAGTGTGCTGGAATTGTAGCTAGACTGCTGAAAAGCCATTCATTCTATTGTATTAAATGATGCTGGATAATCTTTCTTATCAAGTCCAAGAGGGAAAAAAATCCAAGACTCTAGGCTATAAGTAGATGGTAGTTTTTTATCTTATATGATAGGTAGTTTTGTCTCTTTTTAAAATGTTTGCCTGATTCTCTTAGTTTACCAAAGTTTTGGCTTTTCACAATACCATTTATATGGCACACATTATATATATTCTTTCTGTTTCAGTTAATATATGTGTGTGTGTGTGTATGTGTGTGTGTGTGTGTGTGTGTGTGTGTGTGTGTGTATATATATATGTATGTATGTATGTATATACACCAGTCCTGCAAATACAATGATCAGAAAACACAAGGCCAGCAATCCGATTGTGGAAGAATTTGAACTGAAAATACGTAGCCTCCTAGACATACTTCTTTCTGTCATTCTCACAGCATTATTCACCAAAGGCAAGTTCTCAGCCCAGATTTTCTTTTACTCGCACTTCTGTTTCAAGAATCTCAGAGGAACTTTCTGCCCAATTATCCTAAACACTTAGATGGCAATAAAGACAGCAAGGAAGTGTTCATTATAACAGTTTCACAGAACTCAATCCTACGGGCTTAATGAAGAAGAGAATTTAATGATTTTTTTTCAGTCTTTGCCGAGAAAACATCCCACACACTGACACGACCAGGTGAAGAGATTCACTGTGATTCTGCTTCTCACTGTGCCGTATCTTGATCCCTTCGAAGACACACAAAGGAACGAAAAACTGAAACGTTTCTAGGTAGACTTAAGAGATGAATGCTGACATTAGAAAGAAATCCTTGATAAATATAATTCTGTTTTAATTTGCTAGCACTGCATAACAAATTACCATAAACTTAGTGATGGCACCCATTTATTGGCTCACGGAAGATCCAGCATGGATCTTGTTCCCTGCTCAGGGTTGTAATTGGGCTTGAGTGGGCTAAGTTCTCACCTGGTGAGCTTGAAATTTTTGCTTTCAAGCTCATTCTTGTTGAAAGGGCTGAGTCCCCATTTCTTTACTAGCTATTAGCTAGGGCACCCCCAGTTCATAGAGGCTGCCATACTCAACATGTGACACCCAGATCTAGACAATCTAGACAATCGTCAATTATGCCATCCAACAACCTAATCAAGGGATCCAAAACCATCCATCCATACAAGTGTGTGCATAGTTGGAGGGAGAATTTGGGGGTTCATCTTAGAATTCTTCCTACTACAACATCCAATGGGGCTCCAGGAAACAAGTTCGGTACACATGTAGTAGTACACACATATCAGGGTATGAATCTTTTTCCCTTTTGATTCCTTTCATTTTATTTCTGAATCTCAAAAAGTAATCTTCATGCTAGAAATGATTTTGCATTACAAGATTTGTAGCTGAGTACTATGATGATTCCATAAATAAAAATGATAAAATACCAGAAGGCAGAAGAGCCTCATAAATATAAGAACCCAAATGATAATTTTATTTCTCAAGCTAACATCATTCTGCCTTCAATCAAAAATTCCTTCTTACCTTAAAGTTTCCTTACAAGGATTATGCTGGTTGAGAACATTCAGCTACAAGTATGCAAGAGTGAATATTAGGGAGTGTAAATATTCAAAATATACAAATGTTCAGAAACTATAATCCGATCTCTTTTTTTTTTTAAAGAGACTGAATATTTTTGGAGTTGTAAAAACTGTTCTATTATGAGGAATGCTTACATATTGTATAAAAAGAATCATTACTTCCCACCAAATTCAAACTTAGCAAAGGGAACATTCAATGTGGGCCCTTTTTAAATTAAATTTAGACAGACAATATACATATATGTGTAACTTTATTTTCAAGTCTAAATTTAAGGATCGACCAATGGACTAAGGATCTTCTCATCCATGTGCCAATAAAATTCTTATATCTGTTTTCTAAAATATACATATATATATATATTTTAGACAGAAGAAATCATAGTTATATTTTATATTATAATCTAGCTCATAGTTGATATCTAATGCCAAATATATTTTATTAATTTATTATCTCAGAGCTTAGACTATGCGCAACACACTTTTAGTGTTTAAAGGTAGTTTTATAGCTGAATTGAATTGAAGAGGTTTTCGAGTTTGGGGTTTTTTTGTTTGTTTTGCTTTTTTTTTTGGTAATCTAATATAAGGCTACTGAGAACATGCTAAAACATTATAATAGGAGATATATCCATATACATTTCTTTATCAATAAAATTAAGTGCTTCTGCATATAAAGTACAGAATTTTTGCTATCATTACTCAGATTTTCTGGGGGAAAAAATCAAGGAATAAGCATACATAATCATTAAATTCAGAAAAAAAGTATTTATAAAATTAGAGAAAGAGTAGTCTGAAGCAAAGAAACAGTGTATAAATCAATTCAAGATTATGAGGATTGGCTACAAGGTTGTTTTGCTTTTGGTGTGAACTTTAAAAACAAGACTTTCTCTCAGTTGCCATGGAAAGTCGGCTTTTCTGTGCTGACATTTGCAATCTATTTGTTTTTTCTGATTAACATGTTCTCTGCTAATATAAGGAAAATCTAATAAATTAACTTTGAGGAGTGAGAAAGAAAACTATTATTAGATGTCTCTAAATTGACTAAGATGAATTACTCTTTTTTCTCTTCTCCAGGAATAAAACCTAGCCCAATCAACTGGCTGCCAGCGCCTCCATCTCCAGTCTGTTTGGGTTATCTACTGCTGCATAAAAAGTCGTCCCAAAACTTTGTCATGTAAGAAATTAGCACTTTTATTATGCTCGTGCGTTCTGTGGGTCAGAAACTAGGACTGCATATGGTGGCAATGATCTGTCTCTGCTCCATGATGTCTAGAGACTCAGTTGGGAAGACCCAAATGACAAGTGGGTGACTCAGCCAACCAGAGGATGGGCTCATTTGGAAGCTTCTACACTTGCATATCTGGTGCCTGGGCTGTGATGACCTGGAGGTTGGGGTCATCTAGGACTGTATACATGTAGCCTTTCCATGTGGCTTAGGCTTCTTTCCAAGTATAACAGCCTCAAAGTAGTTCATTTCTTATATGACAGCACAGGACACAAGAGAGAGCATTCTTACAAACAAGGCAAAGGCTACATAACCTTTTATGATCTAACTTCAGAAGTAACATAGCATTATTTCCTCTATACTTTATTGGTCAAAGGATTCATAAGGTCACCCAAATTCAAGGGGAGGGGACGCACATCCATCTATCAACAGAGTGAGTGTCAAGAAATTTTTGCCATGTTTTTAAACCAACACACTATTCACCACTACTATTTCCTTATTAATTTTTTATGGTCATGATTATGAAAATGAGTGCCAAAAAATGACAGGTTTCTATGTTTATTAACATTACAGCAAACACATACTGTTTGGAAGTTAACCTAACTGGGTCGTGAACCTACACAATCCACTTGATTGCTTTAACTGATTAAGTAATTCACATAGCTGAAAACAGTACACCGTTAAATTGATTTTTAAACAACTCACGTCAAACTAGGTTCATCAGTATGTGATAACAAATGAGAGAGCAATTTGCGCAGTAGGGAGATTAAAAACAAGTATCTGAAAGAAAAAAAGAGTAATATCAGCCATTCCATAAGTATTCATTGAAATAAGATCTGTACATCAATATTGCCTTAGCTGTATTTGAACTTCTTTTCATAATGACCCTAGATCAGATGACAAAAAACTCTCTTGTGACCCTCACCTTGCCAATTCTGCATTTCCAGTTCCCCTGCATGGCCATGAAGCCAATAGAAAGTGAAATATATTTATGCTAAGACATAGACCCTCATCTTCTTCTATTTCTTATGTGACCATAGTCATGTTATTTACCACTCTGGACCTCAGTTTTTCTCATCTGTAAAATGAAGCAGTTGACCCATAAATATCTGTGAATTCCCTTCTAATACTGAAATTTCTTATTAAAGTGTTTTTCTCTCTTTTATTGACTGATTTTTTTGTTATATAACTTAACATATGAAAAGCTGGTAAATGAGAACCATGTTTTGAAATGGGTTTATCGATAAAAATGATGGTAGATATAGTTTCTAAGCCATGCTACTCAACCCAGTTGTATGGCATTACATTTCAGCCATGTTATGAGTATAATGGTGGGTTTTGGTTCTTCCCTTTGGTATAGAGCATGAAGAAGTATTGGCGGAGTAAATTGGGAACTTACCCACAATTAATAACATGTATCTTTGAGTGAATGTGCTCCAAGACAAAACTTAGGACATGTGAAACATACAATCTGACTTCCGAACCCCAACTTTCTTTGTATCAAAGTCAGAAATCAACTAAAATTGCATTTTTGTCTCTTGAAACAAGCAGCAGATGCTTGCTAATCAGTCAAGAGAAAAAATGTCTATGGAGTCTTATTGAGAAACTGGTTTGAATAAAGTTTTATTCTGCAATGACTGTCCCCACTCCCCGTCCTGGCATGGCCACTTTTCTGGCATTTTGGCAAGCATCTGTACCTTCAGGAAATGAGAACTGCCCTGTCTCCCATGACCAAATTCATGAACTTCCCTGCACCCAGTGCAGGCAATTCAGCTGCTGCCACCACTCTTTAGAGTCTATGACACCAGTTAGAGATCAAAATTGTGCCTTGAAATTTGGGTCTCTGGGAGAGAGGTTGGTGGTGGTCGATACAATGATGGTAGATTCATCTCGATGAAATCTATTGACATATTTCCATAACATTTTAATATCCGTCAGACAGGGATGCTAAATGGCACCAGATGGAAAAACAAAATCGTCTTGACTTCCACAAAGATATTAAGAAATGTGCCAATATTATGGTGAAGACCCAAGGAGAGGCAGTCACAGTTCTATTCATTACCATAAATAAGAGCCTTGGCTGTCAGATTCTAGAGGGATTTTTTTTTTGTTTTTCATTTTTTCTTTAAATTTCTCAGGAAGTGGCATGGGGCATTGTCTACCTTGGACTTCACCTCATCCCTAGAACTCAGCACGGTGTCTGGTACCTAGAGGACACTCAATAGAATTTTGAAGAATTAAGTAAATTTAAAAGGAAGTGAACTGCTGAAAGGTATGATGAACTGGGACACAGGAGACCTGAATTCTAATTCTAGTCCGGTTGCTAACTAAAGTTATGTCAAAGGTTTTAAGGCTTTCTGTTAATTTATTTATAAAGTCGTATGGGTAGAATAGAGCTTTTGAATATCTCTTTTAGTGCCCACTCACTTGACTAATTGCTATGCCCTTTAGTTTTGGATAATAGTTGAGTGGAACCAAAGCACTGAAAATGACCCCAAATTCAAACACTCAGATTTCACAAAACTGAAGACAACTAAGGTCAAGGTCAAGTAAGAAGAATGGCTACCATGAGTACAGTGTCACCCCCACTTGGCCACTCTAAACTATGAACTTGGGTTAACTTATAGTCCTCTCTTCTCTGGAGGGAGACATCTATGACTGCCTTGCTGTCTTCAAAAACCTTTGAGGTATATTTCTGGTAGTCCTTCCACTCCTTCCTTACGGAGGCAAATTTTTACCAACACCATGAGAAAGAAATCTGAGAAGAAATAACCTAGTAAAAATCACAGACAGTTATTCTAAGCAAACATATTCTCAATTGTGCCTACTTCCCCCTATGAAAGTTCTTGGCTCACCATTTACCTTTCATTTATGCCTTCGTCTCAACATTAATATTAAAGTATAAGACAAGTAATTGAAGGCATTCTGTTATCACAATGTAGAATTACATCTATTTCGGATCCTGTTCTGTAATAGGAATTTCATGCAACATTTTTTAACTGAAATTATAGTGATATGAAAGCCACAGATGCATACTTAGTATATGGGTAATGTCTTATTACTGAACAGGTGAGGCAGTGACAATTTTCTGTCCACCAAAATTTATGCTTCCCCTCATATCTTGTGACATCACTATTGCAGTGTGCCCACCCAATGCAAACTCTCCCAGACCTCACCCCTTGCACCTGGGTGGCCTTGCTGCATATTCCACAGAGAAGTTTCATCTATGAAATACAAGCCCTAGTGCTATGTGTCACTCTTGAGCAAGAGTATTTAAGAAGCACAAGAGTATTTAAGAGTATTTAAGAAGCCCTAGTGCTATGTGTCACTCTTGAGCAAGAGTATTTAAGTCTTCTGCACCCACTCTTCATCTCTATGCCTGATAAATGCACAAGACTTCAAGGTTATATAGGGTGATTGGGCCACAAGATGAAATAAATTTGGATCCCAAATCACAGCAAGGAGATAAACTGACCACTTCCGCTGATTTGTTACACAATGAGAAATCAATTTTGAGTGTATTTAGTGCCTGAAATCTCAGGGTTTATTTGTTATAGCAGCTAGCATTATACTAATAGATTTTAAAAAGTGAACACAATCGTTAGCCTCAATTGCCTTACCAGCGATGTAGTGATAATAAAATCCACCTTAGAGTATTGTCGTGAGAGGCAATGAGATAACACATATAAGCATACCGTGTGTGCTCAGTAAAGAACAGTTACAATATCTCCTGTGTCAACTCTCCACCACTCCTTCTCCCACCGTTTTAATAGCAATCCTTCAAAACTGATTTTAATTTTGTAAAATAAAAATAATGTTAAATTACTGTGATCTCTTTCTTTTTGGACATTAGGGGGAAATGTTAATTTAATATAGCAGTCCACCACCCACAGGTCAGTTGGTCAGTGTCTCTCTCTCTCTCTCTCTCTGGACACACACACACACACACACACTCACACACACACACACCAAAAGCATTAAGATCTGCCTTTTCAGATAATGCTGTTTGCAACAACTGCCATAGGTCTGATATGAAAACAAGAGTAGAACAATTGGAAAAAGAAATCATAAGATACTCACACCTAATAACTCTCTTCTTATTAGTTTCCTTTTCATAATTGTCACTCCAAGATATTTCTGCCTAGGGCTTGATACTAAAACACACACACACACATGCAAAAATCTCACACACGCTAAAACTGCACGGCACCAACAACTGAAGATTGCTTCCTTCTCCTTGGTCTTGATTGCTATAACTACATCCATCTGGCTCAGCGACTTTGATCAAGATAACTAATTTTGTAAGAACATTGGTAAAATATAAATTCTTAAGCTATTTTGAGGAATTGTATGCCCAAGAAGAGTACTTCAGAATTTTAAATTTATGCTAATCATAAATTTCTCTTGTAATACATGACCCTCATGTTCTATAGAATTTGGGGTTTTAATTGTTTTTAATTAGTTTATTTTGAACCCAGACACTGCATCCCACAGATTAGCAGGATAACTGGGCATCGCCTCGTCAGTCTTTTGCATGGTGTCCATCAGTTCTGGCGGTCAGTTGCCCGCCGCAAAGCTGGCTCCTCTTCGTAGGCATGATGGGTTTAGCAACTGTGGTCGATAGAGTCCCCAACATGTCTGATCAGTCAAGTTAAAAAGGGAAATGACACAAAATTACACACAGTGCTAATGCTTATAAAGTACATTAATTCTCTGAATTATGTACTATCTCCAACTCAACTATAGTAGATATTCACTCATTTAGAAAATAGAAAAAAAATAAAATTTCTCACTTTAACATCATTACCATGAGCATGCAAAAATTACTCCTCTCTATGCATATTTTGTCCACATTTGAAAATGTAGCGTATATGCAACTTTTCACACTGCGACATATACTTTACAGTCACAATTAGGTCCTCTCCAAAGATCGCCTTAGCAGATGGTTTACAATTATTCCAAGAGTTAGCAGTTTGCTTTCCAGAGCCACTCTGTGTGCCACCTGAACTGATATTATACAGTTCATGCTGTGTGGTTGAAGGCTTTCCTTTTTTTGACAAACCCTGCAATAAAAATGTTATATCTCCAATCTTGGCATTGTGCTGGGTGAGGTCAATTTTTCAGGCCTTTCTCCCCATGGAAAACTACCAGATACCATCCCTTCCAGACTCACCTGAAAAATACATGTTTATAGCCTCTTTCCAGACATCCTCAAAATAATTGGGTATAAAAGAAAACTTTCCAGCACAATTCTGCTTCTTTTCAGGTTCTGCACCAATAAACAGCAGAAAATGATGTTCCTAACATTTAAATAATAAATGCCCAGAGCAGAAGAAAATCCTCTGTGTACAAAAGTCTCAAACTACGTTGTCCTTAACAACAATAGAAAATGAACTCATAGGAGTAGAAATTTAGGAACTTTGTGGATCACATAGAAATCCATTTATATCGAGGGAGATTGTTTGAAAACCACTTAAAAATCTATCAGAGAAAACAGTATTAAAATCAAATATTAAGTGATTACCTTGTGCAACATTAATGAAATAATCATAGGGAATCACTTAGGTATGAATAATTAGAAAAATGAAAGAATCCACACGTCTTAGTTTTGTGTGGCAGCCATGACAAAGTACCACAAACTGGAGGGTTTGAAGAAGAGAAATTTACTCTCTCACAGTTCCAGAGGCTGGAAGTCTGAAATTAACATGTCAACAGGGTTAGTCCTTTGTGAGGGAGGATCTGTTCGAAGCCCCACCCTCTCCCCTCTCCCCAAATTCTGTAGCCTCTGGTGTTTCTTGGCTTATAAATGGTGTTTCCTCAGGGTGTGATCCTGTACTCAAATAATGTCACTTTCACAGGTACTGGGAGTTACCCATTCTTAGCCCTCTGAGAAGCAGTAAAAAAAAAAAGAGGTATGAATTGCATACCCATAATACCTACTTTTAATACCTACTTTTAAGTGTTTTAGCCCATTGTCTGTATCATTAGTTCATAACCAAAACCAACCACAAGAAGCCCCAAAAGGAACTTTGGGGATTATAAGTTAAGACACTTTCTACTGTGTTTAGTTATTAGTTTCACCAGCTACAGGGCGTGTTTGTTGATGACTTATTAATTCAGAAAAGCACATGTACTACCTAGCATAAAAGTGTTCTTCTTTTAGACAGCATGTTGCATTTTTCAATTTTTTCTCCTGGACTAGTCGGCAGCAGTTCCTGTACGTGGCTTTTGAAAATTCAAGGTCTGCCTGCCGTCTTCATCTCAGCAATTATTTCACGAACATAAAGAAGTGGATTGCCAAGTGGTTTTAATTCTACTCATATATGTGGATGAACGGCATTATTCTGAACAGGGGCTTTGACCTTGATTTAGGACACAGTATTGAAATGGAGCCGTGGTTTCATAGGTGCTCCAGAAGCCTGACACAGGTGTGATTTCTCCCTTCTATGGTAGAGCAGCTGAATTCCCCATGAGAGCTGGAGCCAGAGCTGGGAAAGTCCTGAGATTGTCTTTCCCCTGCAGGACACCTAGGACACTGTTCTGCAGGTTCGGGGTACTGAAGCTTGGGGTGCACGTTTCTGGCAGCTGGAAAAATATGTGAGGAGCCGTGAGCAGATGTAACATAGCTTTCTTCAGGCGTAGCAGGACACAGCAAGGCACAGGCACAGCTCCAGCTCCCGCAGCCTGCATGGCAGGGGGCTGTTCTTAGAACAAGGTGCATAATAGTGGCTCAAGGCCAGGTACTATAATCCATCATAATCTACAGGACAGCTGTATCTAAGGTCGCCCGGGACGCTGTAGCTAAGGCCCTCCAGAAGCCCCGCACTGCTTGCTGGGAGGGAGCCTGACTGCATCCATTTTGTTTGTCAGTTCCCTCTCCCAACAGACACACTTCAGCCTGGAGCAATGAATTACAGTTTGCTTGTGTTGCACACTCTGCCTAAAATCTAGAACTTCATACCTCTTTCCTGGTTTCTGTCGGTAATGACTGTCAAACCCAAGACAAAGTGGTACTTGATGATTTGCTCTTACAAATATATATATATATATATATATTTTTTTTTAAGGGCCTGTCTAAATGAACTTGCATCCTTCAGAGCTATAATTATCTCAACTTTCTTCATAAGCTATAAATTGCCAGAGAAAAATCATGAATCATTTTTTCTTGCTATGTTTGGCAATTCTGTTATTGCTTTCTGTGGGTCTGTTATTACTGGTATTACGGAGGGACCAGCATACAGTTATACATATACACCCACATGCACCTATGTCCCCAACAGAGATTGAAAAGGATGGGATAGGAGAGACGGCGAAGAGTGGTAAGCAAAATTCTGAGAAGGCAGGTGAGATCCCCATGACTAGTAGATGTACCGTATGTACCCCCTCTCTTTCAGCGTGGGCGGGACCCATCAGTAGGATGGGAAGTCACTTCCATCATTAGGTTACCTTCTAGGGCAAAAAAAAAAAAAAAAGGTGAAGAGATTTTTGCAGATGTAAAAAAGGTCCCTAACGAGTTCGCTTTGAGTTCATCAAAAGGGAGATTATCCCGGGTGGCTTGACTTAATAAAATGAGCCATTCAAAGGAGCCAGGCCCTACCTGAAGTCAGATATTTGAAGCACAAGAGATTTTCCTACTGGCCTTGAAGCTGAGAGGGCCTGAGGGAGGGTCCTGGCAGGAACAGTGGGAGACCTGGAAGAGCTGAAAATGGACCTCAGCTGACAGCCAGCAGGAAGGGGGAGCCCTCCGTCCTGCCGCTGCAAGGAAGGGGACTCTGCCAATAGCATAGGAGCTTGGAGAAGGACCCTGAGCCTCACGTCAGACTGAACCCCCACTGACACCTTGATCTCAGCCTGCTCTGAGGACCCAATTCGTCTGTATGCCTCTGGCATCCTGATCCCTGGAAACCAGGAGCAAGTAAATGTCTGTTGTCTGAAGCCTCACAGTTTGTGGTATTTGTCATGCAGCAAAGGACAAATACAGGAAGTGACAGAAGGGAAAGGTCCTGGAGAAGGGAGGAAACTTTAATCAACAGAGCCGCTTCTGTCCCTCTGCCACTCTGCTTTAAAATTCCCCACCGTATGGCAGACTTAATGCGGCCTGGGCCAGGAGGGGCACGCCTCGGGACCAGAACGTGTCAGTGTCTCACTCCTTTTGTTCCCATGGCATTTTGGTTTTTTTACAATGATGAATGTTGCTGTGGCAACATCACAGGATTCCAAATGTTTTCTCTTAATTCATTGAAATAGTCAAATAAGCCTTGCAGTGAGCAGTGGTTCAGCTCAGTGAGAGCTCCAGTCACTGGTTGTGATGAATCTGTTTTCATTACCTTCCATGCCGCCCGAAAACATCCCCATAAAAACTTCCAAATAGACTGAACAGTTTGAACATGTACAAAGGAACTCTGTCTCCCACGGGAGACATACAACTGTCCGCACGACAGATAGCTAGTTAGAATCGTGGAAATTATTCTTCATTAAGCTATCTTAAAACTAAACTCCAGTGAAATTGTTTCAATTCTCTTTAGTTAGCTATCAATACAGCAAAAGTAAAAATCAGTTGTGTTTAACCTTTAACTAATTGTTTTCATTAAAAAATGAGCACTTTCATTGGAAGCCTTATTTTTAGCACAACTAATAGAGTTTGACCATATCTGAAGGTTTAAAACAGTCCAGTGGAGCTCCCAAACACGTGAGGTGTCATTTTGATAGGCATCCAACTACAATTTAATAACGGCTTAATCCTCAAACTGTCTCTAACCATCAGACTGGAAAAGAATAGTAGAGCAGGAACACGTTTCAGAGGCTTCTCGTGAGCAGGTACCACTATGTTGCATACCAAGTATAAAATCAAATGTTGAGGCCTCTGAGGTGGGTCGTTGACCCATCAGTCACTGCCCACGCCTTTCGCGTAAAGCAAATTCTGATTTCGTTCGGTGTTTTGTGTGTGTGCCATTCCGGGGCAGCCGGGCTTCACAGCCCTGGAGGGTGAACGGCAGTCTAAGCCGGAGGTTGCCCACCGTTCTCTCCCACCGTCTTCACCTAGAGGGTGAGCACACGGTTTGCTGGCCCACCCCCAGCAGGTTCGGGCTGGGGCCCAAGAAACGGCACTGCTAACAACCTCCCAGGTGACACTAACGCTACCGGCCTGGGGACTCTGATGTGGGAACCAAGGCAACCATTTCTCCCCGCGGTGAGGGACGTGTGCAGATGGGGGACCAGGCCACCGTGCTGGGCACTAAGGTGAGAGGGAAAATCAGCTTCGGAAAGATTGGCCATGATAAAAACAACAACGACGATAATAATTATAATAATAACTGAAACATACAAGCAGATTTCCTCCCCTTCCTGCTTCTGAACTTGGCTGACTTTGCTTGATGCCTAGAATGTGGGTGCTTATCTCCTGGGGAGACATCCTAAAGGAACGGGCCGACGTGACAGGTGGCACAGATCGCAGGAAGCTGCTGCACTGCTGAGCTCACCGGCCCTGGACGCTTGCTCTCCTCCAAACTAACTACCTGGAAGCCAATGTTGGCTTCTGTTTCTCAGAATCTAAATTCCTTTCACAGAACCATCAAAAATTAGAGCACTGTATTTGTTATAATGGGGTTTAGATTATATAAATTATTTAAAAAGTGTTTAATAAATAAAAAAGAATTATTTATTATATGCCTCATGCATTATTTGAGTTCTGGGTCCTATTGCCTTAGATGCTGAATAACCAGTCTCCTGTTATAAAAACTGATCAGATTCCAAACGTTATTTTTGATGGATAGGAGAGTTGGGGGAGATAGAATGGGGCAAAAAAATTTACTAAAATGTAAAAAACTAAACTTAGAGATATGTTTTAAAATATTAGCATCCCAGGCTTATTTCTAAGCATTTGCATTATTGTAAATAGTGAGCAGGTTAAAATGAGTTAGCTGATTAAAATTAAGGGGTTGGATTTGGGGCCTGTGAAAGGATTTTTGTTGTTACTTCGCTTTTCTTTTCTATGTTAACTGTCTGTTTTATTCAGATTTGGATGAGTCAGAGGCTTCAGGCAGCCTGTTTTGCAGGAGAAGATTTAGCACCTGTCTCCCCACCCTACCTACCTGAGAATCTGATCCTGCCCATGGGACATGAGAACTCATCACTTGTGTGGAAACAGGACTGTTCTCTGGGCTTCGAGTCCAGGCCAGGCCGGGGCTGCTGTCCTCCGTAAGACTGCTTCGGGCCGGGAAACTGAAATTGGGATATTTAGCTTTGTACACCTTGACAAGGACATCTCCTGGAGACTCCGACTCCCCAGAGGAGAGAGCTGAAGTGTCATAGGTGAGTTCTGTGGGATCCAAGGATATCTTGGCCATCCCCGCTGGTCAAGGAACTCCCATTCCAAGTAACAGCAAATACCACAGCTTTCGCTAAGGTGAAAATGGGCTTATCTTTCTTTTCCTGGGCTTATCTTTCTCTTTCTCTTTCCATGGGTGGCCCCAGACTCCTGTCATTTTGTTAATTTCATTTTGAACCTACTATGACAGACCCTACACTGGCAATCCCAAGGCCCAGATATTTGTAAATGAAACTCCACTGGGAGATCAGTTTATTATTTTAATTCCAGTGGAATGTATCAAACCTCACCTCGGGGAAAGATTCTACCAAGTCCTTTATGGACTCTCCATTGTGAGAGAGACAACACAAACTTCAGCCTGAGTTCTGTCCCAGGCAGTTCATAACCACAGTGCTACAAACACCGCATTACTGAGCAGCTCAAGGGGCCCCAGGAGGCATCAGCATACTTATTACGGTCCATCTCTTTAAAGAACGGAGCTTGGTCATCTCATCTAATATTGTTAAAATGATGGTGAATACACCTGTGTAGAGGCAGAGGGATGCAGGAGCTGGCCTCCTGAGATACATTTATATCCAGATCCATCCTTTTAGGAAAACAATTTATTCTGAAGTTTTCTCTTAGACAAAGCTTTCTTTTGATCTGTGTATATCATTGCCTCTTTATTCTCTATTACAGTTTAATTTCAATGAATTCCATTTGCCATGCACAGAAGTACTGTATATAGCTATAAAGTACAATGGAATTAGAAAAGATGAATAGTTACTTGAAACATGAGATCAGTGGTTTTTCAAACTGTTGCTCTACAGAAGAGCTTAGGCGTTCCTCAAAGAATAAAGTATTTTTCACCAAACAATAACTATTTGAAGTGCCTGAAAATCCACTCAGTAAGCCTATCATATTTATATATTAGGATTATGAATAATGTTTCATAGATTCTTTTTTGTCTGCTGTTTAAAAAAGGGAAAACACAGCCAGAGCACCAAAGCAGTGGACTGAGTATTTTTCTTTTTGAACTCTAAAATTCTTAAAGAGAAAAACTTTCCTTTTAACTCCTTACTTCTCTGGACTCCAGAGACTTAAAAAGTTTTTATAACATGACCTATTTCCAGGTTTTATATTTGCACCTATTCACCCAGTGACTTTGGAAAGTCTCGATCAGTTATTCTTCTCTAGGGAAGAAAAATCCACAGAAACTATATTTTTAAATTTAATTTGTTTTTAAACAAAATGTATTTATTTTTTAATTTCAGAAGCAATGCTCATGGAAACTTAGGGAAAAGTGGGAAATATAGAAGGAAATCATTCATCGTCCCAATATTCAAAGACAATGATACACAGCACTGCTTCGTATTTCGATAAATTTCCTTAAAGTCTCTTCTCCTTGTTTTAATCTCTACACTTTTCAAAACTTCCAAACTTAGGTTTCTTCTCTGGAAATAATTTCTCACTGCCTTTAGCAGTGTTCTCTTGTTGTGCCTGCCTATTAAACATTGGTATTCTTCAACGTCTGACCTTAAACCTCTTCTAGTCTCACTCCATATGATTAATATGTCTGCCTTTATCCCATCTATGAGATGATAAATACCAAATAAACATCTTTTATTTACACAACTGTCTGACAATTAGATTAAATCCATTTTTCCATTCCCTTACGGCATAATCTACCTGAATGTCTTTAAAGGTAAACATCCAAGCTCACCCTTTCTTCTGTACTCTCCTAAGATTAGTTCGGTTGCAAGTAAAAGAAAACCAAAGTCAAATATGTATAGATAAAAACAAAACTCAAAATAACTTACTGGTTCCAGGATAGGACTGGCTGGACGCAGAGGCTCCAGCACTATCTGACTGATCATGCTCCATATCTATTATGTTAGTTCCTTTTCATTTATTTTTTTTTAAATTTCATTTGTGACCACAGATGTCTATCACCAGCTCCCCAAACTACATGCTTCCATGTTCTAACGAGGCAGAAAAGAATGAGAACTGTGCCAGTTCCATTTTCATTATTTTCCCAGTAAGGGAAAGGCACTCAGATTAGACTGGCTTAGGTCACAGGTCCAACACTGAACCAAATACGCTGGCCAGAGAGATGCAATGAGCTGCTTTGTGTAGCCCTATGTCTCACTCTTCATAGGGCTTGTGGGGACCTCTCATGGACTGAGAGTGAGGGGAGGAGGGACACAAACTCAGATGAAAATCAGAGCTGCTGCCAGAATAAAGCCAATGAACCCCAGGCATTAACAAATGATGTCTGACCCTTCTTTATTTAACGGCACTCATTCGCCCAATTCCAAAACTCGACATCATATAAGACACCTATATTTCCTTTCACTTGTGGCCAAATGGTCAACAACTTCATCACTTCTATTTCTGCAATTTTATTCAAAGCAGTTCTCTCCCTCTGTTGTTCCCCCATGACTGGCTTTCACAGATCCTCACAACCGACTCTTCCTGCTACTGGTCATACGCCCACGACATTCATTGAGCCACCCATGATTTACCTAACATAGACATATGATTCTGCCACTTCACCACTACATGATTTCAACTACCCCCTAGACAAGTGCAAAGCCTCTACACTTCCCTTCAGTGTGTGGCCTCATGCAGCAACATGTTTGAATGTATATTCCTACACTCACACTTCCTGACAGACGCATTGGTTGGTTTTAAGCTCCCCAAATAATACATAGTCTACATGCCTCTGCCCATCCCAGTTTCTGTTTTCTCCCCCGGAAGATCCTTCCTCCATACCTCCTCCCTTACCACCATTTTCTACCACCCGTTGAGACGATCTAATTCCCACTGAATTAGTTTCCTGTTGCTCCTGTAATAAATTACCACAAATTTAGTGGCTTAAGAGAACACAAATTTATTATCTCAAAGTTCTGAGGGCCAGAAGTTCACAATAGGTCTTTCGGGGCTAAAATCGAGGTGTCGGCAGAGCTACCTGCTTTCCGAAGCCTGTGAGGAGACTGTTTCTTAACATGTCCGTCTTCTAGAAGCTGCCCACATTCTTGGGCTCCTGGCCTCCTTTCATCTTCAAAGCCAGCAACCGTGTCACGCTGACCTCTGCTTCCGTGGTCACCTCTCCTTGTGTGACCTTCCTGCCTCCCTCTTGCACCCTTAGGATTCCAATGGACCCACCCAGGTAATCCAAAACAATCTCCCCATCTCAGTACCCTTAACTTAATTGGACAAAGTCCATCTCGCTCTGGAAAATAACATTAACTGGTTTCAAGGATTAGGATTTAGACAGTTTTGAGGGGCTATTATTTTGCTTACCTCACCCATGTATTCCTTAAAATTCGGCTTCAGCATGACGTGATTTTGGAAATGTGTTCTGGCTTTACGTTTATTCTGGATTGTTTCTCTTTACTTGCTTACCACCCTGCATCCTTCACTCCAGCACCCAACACCCACTCCGTTCCTCATGCAGCTTTGTGAGTTCCACATGTCAAACAACTTTGATTTATTCATTTCTGAGTGATAACGTCCAACTCTGTGTCTGGCACAGCCAAGTTAATAAATATGTTATAGTTCTGTAGTCCCCGAACCATCAGCGTAAAAGCTCGATAGTTTTCAATCCCCAAATCCTAAGCTCATCTCAAAGTGTTACAGAGTGACTCGCAATGAAATTATTTTACAATTAAAATGAATTTGGTCAAAATTCGTTTTACTTGCTAAATTTCAGATAAACCAGTCTGATCTCTGAATTTTAGTATCTAACAGAATGATGTGTCATTGCTCTTAGTCAACTAAGGAACAAAACACTAAAATTCTTTTTTTAAAAGTTTACAATTACTTCTCAATTTCATCCATCACAATGAAGTTCCAAGTGCTTCCTAAGAAAAAGGGTCTAGGAAAAACAACTAAAAAACTGAGGAAAGTACAGACATTTGACAAGAGTGTGCCTTAACTTCCATATTCTGTGTCGCATGGACCCAAATGTTCACTCTTCAACCATTCTCAGAGTTCTGTTTTGCCATGTGACAGAGTTACTTCTCTGCTCTTAAAGTACACATCCATCTGGAGACACAATGAGAACGCTGCCAATATCACTGTGGCTGAATGACGTATCAGTAGAAATCCAGTCACCACCCCTTCACCTCCCTAAGCAATCTCCCTCGTATGTGTGAACCTTGAGAAGAAATATATCTGCCAAGAAGGACTGCTCCAGAGTCTAGCAGCCAGCTTTGACAAAGGCTTCTCACACACTCTGCATTTCAGGGAAAAGCCACAGACTGAGCTTTCAAACTCCAGCCCTGTGCTCCTGCCTCCTGAGTCAACCTTTATAAAGGAGTTCCCAGTATCGTCTTTTGACCAATTGACTGAAATTGGCCTTGTCCAATCAGAATTGCACAGCTATATCCTCATTTGCATCTATACTTACCAATCAGAACTGCTCCATAACAACCAATCAAAATATACGATGCCGACCAGTCAGGACTGTGTGATTTGGATCAATCAGAATTGTGTGATTTGGTTCCTCATGCACATAAAAATGGACCAATTGGGAACCAGGGAAGTAACTTCCTCCATAAAAGGCTGCTTCCCCTTTGTCTTGGAGCACACTTTTGGTTTCCTTGGTTTGCAAATTGTTCACCTGAACAAAGTTTCTCCTCTTTCCGCTACTCATATGGAGAATTTTTATTGACATAAGGTAGGATATGGTCATCATTCACAGGACTCTTGAAGCTCAGTAAACTGCTATTAAATAACAGGAAGATTCATCCAGATAGTTTTGAGTAAGGAAGAGGTTACTGCCCCAGGAATTCACTAAGGAAGGGACCCGGCAGAAATGTATAAGAAAACTGTGAAGATAGTCATCATAATATTTCAGTGGAAACAATGTTTCATTACAGATTGAAAGACTCAGTGTGTCTAAGAGTAGGGATGTTGCTGGACAGATTTTTCTAGTGCCACAGTTTCACCAAGCTAGGACATGGAGTCCACAAAAGAGAAAATGGTACAGTTGTGGGTAGGTAGGCATTTTTCTGATTTATCTATTTGAAATTGCTCATTGTCACAGCATAAAAATACGTGGAAATCTTGTTCCTTGGTTGTACTTATAGATTTTGATACATGGTTATCGGCTACTTATGTTGCCTAATGTCCACTTCCACAGGAAACGGTAGATACAGTAGTCTCCTTCTCGGTTGCTCCACTCATCAATTAGCTGAGTCTGTATCTGTCTGACAATGTGCATGTGTGTGTGTTGTTTGTGTGGTGCTCTGGATTCGGCTTCTTGGCAATAAAACAATACTTTCATTGACTGGAATACTGGTCTATGTGTGCTGTCTCTTTAAGCCTTCCACTTTGTTTCAATAAAACAGTATAATAAAAACAGAATTTGTCTGAATAAGCTATCATTATATAAGTTACATAACACATACAGATAGCAGTCAAGCAGTCAATTAGAACTGAACCACATAGTTTCAGGTAAAACTAGCTCCTGTAAGTCTGTCTCCTTAAGTTCTTTGGCTGCTAAATGATTTCTGACAATATGAACTTCTTTTTTCACTTTGAAAACATTTAGTTTTATTAGAGAAGGCAATTGAGTTCTTATCTCCTGCAAAAGACAGTCGTTGGATTGCAATTTTTATCTATGGCTATCATTGTAGACCATAAATGAAGAATTTTGTTTGTTTTGTTTTGTTTTGTTTCCGGGGATGGAGGTTCATTTGGTGTTAGTTTCTTACTGAGCTAAACATAGTCTTACCATATGATTCAGAAATCACTCCTAGGTATTTACTCAAATGACTTGAAAACCTATGTCCACACAACAACTTGAACATGAATGTTTATAGCAGCTTTATTTATAATCACCAAAAAGTGGAATCAAACAAGATGTCCTTTAATAGGTGAATAGATAAACAAAGTCTGGTACATCCATAGGATGGAGTATAATCCAATACAATGGAATATTATTCCATGGCAAAAAAAAATGATCTATGAAGCCATGAAAAGACACAGATAAATCTTAAATGCATATTGCTAAGTCAAATAATTCAGTCTGAAAAGTCTACCTATTACTATATTATTCCAATTATCTGACATTATGAAAAAGGCAAAATTGTAGGGATGGTAAAAGACCAGTAGTTTCTGGGGATTTGAGGGGTTGGTGGGAGGGCCAAATAGGTGAAGCACAGATTTTCTAGGCTGGTGAAATGAGTCTACATGGTCCTATAATGATGTATCTATGGCACTACGTATTTGTCCAAACCTATAGACTTTAGCAGCACGAAGAGTAAAACTTCATTATATGCCATTTTTTTAAACATCATTTAGAAAGTTGAGCATCCCAGGAAGAAATGTAGATGTGACAAAACAATCTAACCATGTTAAAAACATATAGAACAACATTACTGATTGGAGTCGGGGCAAAAGGTGCTGACCTAAGTAACATTAGTAAAAAGCAAGGTCTATAAAACTAAAGACAAAGAAAAAATGCATGTAAACTCTGTACTCCAGTTGATAAAGTTTATTCCCATGGGGGGTATACAGATTGACAATTATGATATTGCTAGACGTGTTTACTGGAACTGAAAAATTAAACAAATGGATGGCATATAGTGGAAGCCAGATTTCTCACTGTTGGAGTGGCAGGTTACAGACGGACAAGGGTCTATCTAGATAGACAAGAGGCTAGAATGACCCAGATGGTAATGAATTAGAGACAGAGACATTAGCGTAAACTCACATTTAGCTTAATATAAATACAGATTGTGTATAAATATACAAAGAAGTATTTCCAGAGATGTACATACACACGGGTTAGTATAAGCACCCATGTATTTCCTTGCTCTTTTGAGCCGAGCAGGCCTGGAAGCAACGACATCCCAGCAATAATTTGCACACCTATTGCCCACAGCCTTGTTTTAATACTATTCTCCAGTAAAGAAAGTAGAGCTCCTTAGAAAAATGGCTGATTCTAATACAGGGTAGGAATATACAGAATGAGCCCGAAGCATCTTATAGTACCAGAAAGTTGGGCAGTGATCCAAACAAATAAACAAACAAAAACAAACAAACAACAACAACGAAAAGCCAACCAATGATAGTATATGATAAAGGGGCATAAACGCAAACATAGAAGTTCTCAACGGCCAAAACTTGAACGATTCGAGTGACAAAATAAATAAAAATAGTATTAGTCTTTAACCCACAAAATAAAATAAATGAGTCCATACTGATTTAAATAAATGATTAAATAAATAAAATGGAGAGAATAGACAAATCCCCCATGCAAAAAAATTTTAATAATTTTTGGAGAAAGTCCACCCTCAAGGAAGTGGGACATAACTTTCCACTCCTTACGTGCGGCCTTCACATGGTGACTTCTTTCCAAAGAGTATATTATGGAAATGAGAGAAAAAGTAACTTTATGGTGGAGAAATCCAAAAAACACTACCTCAGTCAGATGATCAAAGTAAACATAACAGTGATTAAGTGATGTTGAGAGTACACACTCCGGATATGTGATGAAAATGACAGTTCCCTTCTGCCATCTTCTCCAAAAAAAATTTAAGCCCAGTCTAACCATACATGAAACATCAGACAAGTTCAAATAATAGGACATTCTACAATATGCCTGGCCAGTACTTTTCAAAACTGTCAAGGTCGGCAAGATCAAGTAAAGTCTGAGAAACTCACAGCCAAGAGAACTCTAAGGAGACAGGATGACTAAATGCGATGTATCGTGGATGGAGTCCTGGAGTGGGAAATGGACATTAGGGTAAAAGCTAAGAAAATATAAATAAAGTAAGGACTTTAAGTTGATAATAATTTATCAATATTGGTTCATTAATTATAGCAAATATATCATTATAATGTAAGATGTTCATCGTAGGAGAAACTGGATCTGAGTACATGGGAACTCTCTACACTCTCTTCGAATTTTTCTGTGAAAACCAAACTTTTAAAGTAGAAAGTTTATTTTTTAAAATATCAGCATGAAATTGATAAAAATATATTTTATCAATCTTCTAATATTTTTCAATTGGTTCAAAGTCAAGAGTTTCGGTCACACATCCCTGTCCTGACCGTCATCAAACACCAACACTCACCTCTACAGTAGAACCTACTTTCATCTTTGAAACCCAAGACTGAGGTGAAGGTGGAGTTTCTAAGGACTAGTTTCTGCGTTACTACCATATAAAGGATGCTTTGCAGAACTCAAGAAAGCGAACATGACTTTGTGGCCAAAAATCAGTCAGAAACGTCATTAAACAATCATTTCTCCACAGCATTTATGACACAGTTGGACCATTAGCTCAACCAGTCAAACTATTAGATCAATAGTTTCTGGTCATCAAACATACAAATTAAAATGGAATGCACAGAAATATGATTCACATCAATATGGGATACAGAAATTTGGTTTTCCTGAAATATTTTAGTTCAACTTTTATATCTGTATTTAATTGTAGGGACTGGACAAAAAGCTGAAGTTTTAATCAATGGTTTTGATACAACAGAAATATTTATGATCCTACATCTTGTAATCCAAGGTTTTATGAAGAAATGCTTCAACGGATTTCTATTATCCAGTTCATGTTAATATCTGAGATTTCTTGTATTTCATTAAAGTTGATGTGCCTGTGATATTACTTCATGTTTATGAATAATAATACATGCACAGTTGCAAAAACTGTGTAAGTCACTTGATGCTGAGTTTGTGGTTGATGATTTGAGGCTCTTACATAATTGGAAACTACATAAAAGATATTCCACACTCGCAACGGAGAGCAAATTCTGTAAAATTCTCCTGGGTATTTTTTAATCACATTATTCGACTTACCCTTTCTTTCCTACAGTTCTGTCATTACATCTGTCACGTGCCTTCCTTGATTTGCGTGGCCTAGTTTTTGAAAGAAAGAAAATTCATTAAAATCACATTTAAATAATATATTCTAAACTAGAAAAGCTACATTATCATCTCTCATATTTAAAGAATAACAGTTTATTTCTTGCTTCAAAAGTCTCATTACTAGAAACCAGCCACGTGTCAGTTAAAACATTTGTCAAGAATCACTAATAAGGAATCGTCAAAGCTACTGACTGAATGCAGACTCATTCCTTACTCTGCCATGTTCGGAGGGATTATCTATAGCCAACTGGTGACTACTCAGCCAGTTATTTTAAGAAACACCTGAGCGTTTTCTTCCGTATGTCTACAGAAGAGCAGGAGTAAGCAAACTCCTGTAAAGGGTCAGAGAGTAAGTATTTCAGAATTGGTGAGCCTTAAAGAATCTGATACATTTACTCATCTCTGTTGTCAAAGCATGAAAGCAGCCATAGAAAATACAGAAATGAATGAGCATGGCCGCGCTCCCATAAAACTTAGTTTACATCCAGGTAGCAAGTGCGTCAAGTTAGATTTTGCCCGTGGGCTACAGTATGCCAACCACCGTCATAAACAGAGAGAAGGGGAGAGTGAATGGAGGTGGCAGAAACTGGCCACTCGAGGAAATCTAGAATGGTCTTTGCTTTCTTCTCTGGCTGGAAAATCCCCTCTCACTTTACCACACCGGTTCACACGTCTTCCATAAATTCATTTTCGGCTTCACCATACAGAGTTACTTTTCTCTTATTTGATTTTCAAATCTACCATTCTGGCTAAATAATGCTCTCCTTGGGAAAGGGCGACCTCTGTCGTCCAAGTAAAAGCATACTGTACACCACGTGGTCAGTTCCCTGGAGCTGAGCCACACAGCCATCCTTCTTGGGGACAGGAAATGCCTCACCTATCTCTGTATCCTCTACACAGCTCGGTGTCATTATTTAATAAATACATATAAAATAAATTAAAAAGAAAGTGAAAGAAACATAGGTAGGACAGCAACATGCTACATGAACCCAGAGAAAGTGGAGAGCACCTCGGAATGGAGGGATGAGACAAATGGAGACGGGAGGCTGAGTATTGACACAGGACAGGAGGGTGGGAGGTGTGAAGGAGGAAGCAGCATTTATGCCAGAGCCTGTGTGTGCCAGGCGGCCCCTAGCATGACCCACAGGGATCCCCCCTCACTGATGTTTACACCCTGTGCAACCCCCTCCTCTCGCTCGTTGATGGGACATAAGGACTCACTCACTGGTCGTGAATAAAACACTACAAATGTGATGTCTCTTCCAAGTTTGGGTTACAAGAATGCTGCGGCTTCCACCTCGCTCTCTCTCTCCTTCGATCACTCGAGAAAGCCAACTGACACGGTGTGGGCTGCTCTACAGAAGGGCCTCATGATGAGGAACCGATTGCTCCAGCCAACAGCCAGCAAGGACCGGAGCCACAGGAGGGCACTTGGAAGTGGATCGCAGCTCTGCCAGGCCCTGAGGTGACCGCAGCACCACCGACACTTTCATGTGAGAGACCCTGAGCCCGAGGCGCCCGGCTAGATTTCTGATGCATAGACTATGAGATAGTAAATACCTGCTGTTTAAAGCTGCTAAATTTTCAGCTAATTTGTTACACAGCAATAGATAACTAACAGCTCATGTCGGGTGTTTTAGGTACCTGTTCTCACTGAATCCTCACAATAAACCTATAGAGGACACATTAGAGTCAATTTTACTGACAACGAAAAAAAAAGCCTCAGGAAATTATGTAATCCATCCAACAATTCGTGGTTACTGAGTAGCAAAGTCACATTCAGATCTGCTTTTTCGGTCACTGCAAAGCAGAAAGGCAGGAACTAAGGGAAAGACAGAGCTACCGAGAGAGAGTGCTCTGGAGGCCGCCGTGCGAGGCCTGTCCTGTTTCAGTAGCTGCTGCCAAACACAGGTGACTGTAGCCAGCTCACCAGACAGGCAGCACTCACGGTGTGTCATCATCACAGCAACTTTTTCTCTTTTTTAGAGCAACTTTTTCTCTTTTTTAGAGGAGACACTCACTGCCTCCTTAAATCCACTCAGCGGGGTTGTCCTTTTGCTCAAGAAAGAAAATTCTGCCACGTCTCATAAAATTTTGGCCACTCTTAGATAATAAAATGGCTTCTTTATCCAGACCCAATCTTAGTTTGTAATCAAAACAGTCAGGTTTAATACGCTGATCAACCCTTCAACCTTCATCCAGACGTAATGGCCCACACTTCTCTCCAGCTGCAAACAGCTGTCTGCTGCCAGGGCCAGCATACAACTAACATTTCCATCTACTCCATGGACCTCTGCTAGCGATACTAGCTGTTTCTGATACTTCCGGGGATAAATGCAATGGGGGCGGAAAGTCTTGGTGGCTGGAAGAATCCATCCTTGTCTGGTACTGTTGTGAGATGGGCAGAGTTTCTGGACCTAACAGCTACTTAAACTTGACTAATTCTCACAGCACTTTCTTTAGTCTCCTGTGAACCTGTAGCCTGCAGCATCTTTGCTGGGAGCTGGACATCACCTTCCACTAGCCTCTCGTCCTCCCCAGTCGGCCGCTATTCCTGGCAATATACTTTGCACCATTTCAGTTGAACCTCCAGCCCCAACATCTGCTCCCTTGGGCAGAATTGCCTTTCAAACCATGCCAGACTGACTGACACTGCTGCTCAGAGGGCCAGGGACATCCAGACACAGCCCTCTATTCTGCTTTAGCTTCTTTCAGGCACTGTCCTGCTGTGTTCTCCAGGTGCAGGGGACAGATAGCAAGAGTTCTAAGTAGTCCCCACTGAAGCAACGCTCTTTAGTCTTGAAGATCTCTGCACCCCTACCCATTGTGGGGAGGTGGGACTCAGCACAGCTCTACAATAATATCACCCAAATCATCTCCCAACCTCAGTCTCTCAGCTCATCAAAACCTCCCTTCTGGGTGGAGAATTTCAGCATTGTGAAGCTAATTCTCAATCTGCTTATGGTCTAGCCTTGCTGAAACTTCCATTTTAACATCAGGTTACAGCAAAACAGAGTTTCGCTTCGGAGGGGATCCATCCAGTATATGTAGGCGAGATCGAAGGCTGAAGACACCGAAGGAGAGAGACTTGAGAAGCAGCTGCTGAATAACCTAAGTTATAGACAAATGTCACAACTAAGGCAGCGGAAGTGGGAATAAAAATCGGAAGATTGTCTCGAGTCGCAACAGAAGTAGATCGATAGGAACTCAATGAATATAAATAGAAAAAGGGACTTGAGAACTGGAAGGCAGTCGGGTCAATAAATAAATCAGACTTTAGAAGGAGCGTCTTGGAAGGAGAAGCGCGACGATCAAGCATGTGGCTGGCTGTCCAGCAGTGCTGCACCAGGCAGAGGCCATCCGCATTAGGGGATGAGAAGAAGGGTCTCGGAATTGAACCTCAGCCTCATCTGCGCAGAGGTGATTACTGAGCCCAGAGCCCTCAGAAGACTAACATCAGAAAGTATATGGCAATAGAAAATGACAGAGAAATCAAGAGAAATCTCCTACAGAGATGGCAAGAACACTCAGAACAGCGGAACCACGCCCGGCTCCCCGCCCAAAAAAAGGTAGGGCGGATCCAAAGCCAAGGGTAGGTTAAGAAAGGAACTACGGAGTACGGCCTCTGGGAGGTGTCTGCCACCGGCGATGTCTCAGTGGAGCTGCTGAAGCCAATTCAAGGGTCCGGGATTGAATGAATTGTTAAGAAGTGAAAGCAACAAGTATGGAATAATCTTGGGGAAACTGTCAGTGAACAAGAAGGGATCTCTTGAGATGACAGAAGGGTCCAGGGGACATTTAAAAATAGACGTGTATTTGGACACTTTTGTAGACAAACGGAAGAGCCAGTGCACAGACAGTGGTTCGGAGAAGCAAGAAAGAAGGGAGCTATCAGGGACAGGAGAGGACAGGCACAGGGACATGGGCTGGCCTTAAAAGGACAGACAGGCACTTCTCCTAAACTGAAGGAAAGCAAAGAAAATATGGGGAGAAAGTTGAGAGAGACCAAGTGAGAGTGTTTTAAGCTTCCAATAAAGTAGACGGTGAGGTCGTTTTAGAAAGTGAGAAGGGCAGGGGCTAACTTCTTGTGAAGAATCCAAAGTTTTGAAGCCACCAGAATGTGGGATGGAGTTTTTAAGACAGAGAATCAGATACTAATAAAGGACTGCTGATCCAAACTGAGGGTTCGATTGAAAATGACCTCTTCTTACTCATCACTCACTCTATTATTAATGTTATTTTTTTTTCAAGCTTAACTAGTTGATATCGGGTTATGACTTTCTCCAGGAGTGCTTGCCAATTCAGGAAAAGCAGGAAAAGCGGACAGAGCATTTCCCCAGGGAAGTCACTTGGCAAAGGAGTGGTGGATGTAGACGAGGGTGCAGGGAGAGTCCAAGGGGAAGAGATAACCATCTTTAAATGCTGACCACTGGTCACAGAAGAAGACAATGAGAGGTGAAGTGGAGGGGATGGTTATGTCCACAGGGACGCCAGATGGAGGGGACAAGGGCGATAGTTATCAAACAATTGTGAAGACCAACAAGGCTGCTTCATAGCTGCTGTTAAGGAGACCACTTCTGCCAGATGCCTAATATAGTATTCCCTCCAGGTGGTATTTGCTTTGTTCCCCAGAGGTGGTGCGATATTCCTAGTTGTTGAATTAGGGAGAAAAAAATGGGAGCTCTTAGACTTTCTTCTGCCTGCTCCCTCCAGGGCAGTAGCTCCCCATAAGCAAAACATCATCTCTGTGGCCGTTCCCTGGACAGGCATAGCTGGTACTGAGCGTTTTCTGCAACAGGGCAAGTAATTGTAACCAGTCCCGAGGCTCTGGTATTTGACTCACACTACGCTACATCCTCCAGCTTGGCTGTTATCAGTCAGTTTACCTTCCATCTGCCACTCCAGAGGGAGAAGAAAGAAGGGGAATTTTTTTTTCTGGGAGAGCCTAACAGCTTACTGAAACTTTCTGATGTCTGGAAGTCGTCCAGTTTGTTTCAGTTAAAAGCTGAATCTACAAAAAAAAAAAAAAAAAAACCCTACTTAAAAATCTTCCTTGTTCCTTTCCATACCTGCTTCATGTATGTCACAGGCTTCATCTAGGAGTCATGACTATTGAGTTCTCTAATGAATGGCCAGTCCCTCCAGGCCATGCAGAAAGTCTGCTCTAGGATAAGTTGGATCCGATTCTACTCACTGAGGAAAGTTTGCCAATGACAGATAATTCTAATTCCAGACTGGTTCTCAAGAAAAAGAAAAATGTGTGAAGAAGGATTAAAATTGGTCACAATTTTTTGATCAGGAAAAAATATTGAAGTCTTTTAATTAAAAGTAATTTAAATTTAGTGTAATAAATAGAAAAGAAATGTTCACAATCTGCAGCCAAATTCCCTGTGTAGGGCCCAATTAGGCCCTTGCTTTGGATGCATGAATTTATAAATATGATCATTTTATTTATAAATATGCTATCGTCACATATCACACTGGTCATTGCCCCAGTTCCATATAAGGGAGTGAATTCTACATAATTGTCTTTATTCCTAACTGCAAAGGTATAAATTGAAATCCAATGTTTAAAATAAATTTATATTATTTGTGAGTCTTTGAAAACACTCTTTCTGCCAATTAAATTGTTGTCATAGTAACTAATGCACTTCCGAAGAGGAAGAGAACTGTGCACCATTTTTTTCTCCTCAAAAGATAAAAATTAAACTAAATAACAACAGATCATGGCCATTTCACTAACAAGTTGTTCTCTCCCAGATGTTATTAAGAATCTCTCACTCTTCTTTAAAATAGAGAAATAACATCCTCCTCCCTCGTTCTTGTGTGTTCTCACTCAGGGACAAAGAATAAAAAGTCCTTGAACAGCAACGCTGAGAGATTCATGAACTCCTCACTAAGCAGACTTAGGTGAAGTGATCAACTGCATTGTATGCTATATCTCAAGTGATCTTTTGTTTTATGAGATAATGAATTCAATAATAATAATAATAGTAATAGTAATAATTGTCATCTCATGTATTAGATAAACACCTACATAGACTATTTAGGCACTAAAATTATATTAAATTCTATTTAAACTCTACATTTCCGGAACCTAAATGAAATTCTGGACCACAAAAACAATTATATTCAGCATATACTAGTAAACATCCATAAATTAATTCCTTTGCCCTTAATTTGTTTTGCTGCAGATTTTGGAATTTTAAAAAAGTTTTGAGTAAATATTTCTTAACTGAGCTTATTAAATTATTTTTTTTTTCTCTTTAGTCATGTTGAATCAGTATGGTACGAAAGCCTAAAGTAAATTTATAAATTTCCATTTAATATTTTTATATTGTTAAAGTTACTGACTTGTATGTGATAAAATGAGGGAGTCAGGGCAAATGTTAGAATTTAGATTGTGGTTAATCGAATATGTCCCTCTCTAAGAGCCTACAATAAACAAACACATTTAGGACTAACCCTGAGATTTAACAAAAACAAAGTCTTTCTAAAGCACGATAGTATTTCTTTCATTTGATCTCCTCACTGTTATCTATTTTGTGTTTTGTGGGGTTTTTTGTTGTTTTTTTTTTTCCCCACTCAGAAATATCTTCAATAAATATTGGAAGCATTATGCTTTATATTTTCTTTAAGCCACCAACCCTGAAATTTGTGGAATATAGCTAAATATACTTCCTTGTAAGTAACAGGAAAATAAACGATGTGAAATAAACAGAAATAGGGGGAAATAAAATTGCATATCAAAGGGTGTGAAAATATCGTCTCTCTTTTATTAACAGCTCTAGCGTAAGAGACAGAGTTCTTTAAACCAAACATTATAGTATAACTGCAGACACTAAGGCAAAGATAAAATAATATAATGCAAAGAGAAGTTAGGTTTAGATACCAAACAGATGGATGATGTACAGATGTTCTTAGAACAGCTGCTATAACAATAATACTTGAACAGTCTTTAGGAAAAATTAGGCAATTACTTTCCATTTATCAAATGAATTGTATTTAAGATTTAGATATAATTAATATTGCTATCACATTTCTGCATGTGCCTATTAGCCCATCCATAGTGCAATGACTGGGCATTCATTTCAAAATGTCTGTGGTTTATAACGATAAAGACATTCAACCTTATGGTCACTGCTGTCATTATCAGCTTATGTCCCTAACTCATCACAGCTGCCCGTAGCTTCCCTGGGAACAATTCTCCCCAAAATTCTGTTGATGGCTGTATCCAGCATTCATTTGGCGTGATCAATGGTTCCTACTGCCATGTGAAAACCATGTACCTTGGCTCCTCTTTAGGGTAACCCAATCCATCAGAAATCCAGCCAAGCCCAGAAGACATTTAGGGCTTTGCCACGCAGCCTGGAGAACTGACAGCTGATTGAGGACCAAAGCTCCGTTTTAATGAGTCTCTCTGGCCTTGAATTCATCACTGCCAGACTGACAAACATCAAAACTTGGCACCCTCCATTATATACTGTTTAACCTATAAGTCTGCATGGGGTAAAGAACTGTCAGCCTGGAAGTTTGTAATAATGCAAACTTCCTTAGCTAAGCTGCAAGGTCAGGTGATACATCTGCCTCACCAATAAGGATTAAGGCATCAAATACCAGCTTTTCCATATTTGTAGCAAGTATAAGTAATTACTAAAATTTTGGTTTTTAGGGTAACCAAGATCTAACTACTGGGTACAGAAACAAAGCATAAAAATCCATACCTTTAAATTATTTGTGTGGAAATTCGTATGTATAGAAACTAATGGAAAGATACCCAGAACACAGCGCAGGCCTACCCAGAATGACATGGGCTCTAAAACAAAATCAGCCTTTTAAAGTAGAAGCAACTATTGTGGACAGTAATGCTGGAATAAGGACACCACCCATGTGACACATGATCTCTAGAGTTTATAGAGAGAGACAAGTACTGGTCACCAGTGTCCATGTGCTTCTCAACATGTCCCAGTTGCTTTGCAGGTAGCAGGAGCTGTGTGGCTATTCTGGAAAATGCACTGTGTATAGGAATGAAGTATGCCAGTTCTGGTTTGAGGCATATAAGAGTGGGTACAAATTTTCTACGCTCTTGTTTCTTGCTGTAGTGATCCACATTTTGAGATGCTGGTGTCACAAAATGGTGATGCTTCTGTGAGCCTGGGTCTCTGACTGCTACCAACAACCTGCATTGGTTGTTGCATAGGCAAGAAAAAATTTGTATGTATTGCCAACTGAGATATTGAAATTAATTTTTTGCTCCCATATAACCTAACCTTACCCTGACAGAGATGTTAAGAGTAAAAAGTGACCATCAGGCAAATAATTGATACCATGAATGTCCTAGAAAATAGTAGTAGATGGTGTCTGACTCCTGGAGCGCTGTGATGAGCAGTTAGGCACTGCTTCTATTAAGAGTTTGATGCTGGTAAGTATTTTGATAGAAAATAAAGTGATAAAATCAAACGATGGTGCGTTAGTCCTATTTTATGCTGGGTTGATTCTCATAGACCATGGTGGCCTAAATACGAAAGAGCTTTAGGTTGCAGTAGTTGGTGCAGAGCCAAATTTGTGCCAAGGCTAATTTATCTGTCTATTAGCATAAAAGAAGTCTCTGAGCCCCCCTTTCCATCTAAAAAGTTTTTCATAGAAATTTAATGTCTTCAGTATCAATAATCACCTATATCATTGGATGACATTACTACAATACTATTACTCAGTAATTCATAAAACTTCTTTCTATTTCTATATATTTTTAAATGTATTTTCAGAAATATATTTGCCTTATGAAATGTGGCAATGTGTGAATTTTTTTTTAAATGTCTTTACCTATTGGCTTTGACAAAGGCGAACAGAAGCCTCCATCCTTGTGCAAAAATGTATGAATTTTATTTTAGCCAGTGTTTCTAAACATGCCAAAAAAAGAAAATCATAAATAACAAAGTGAATTTAAATTTAGACTTTGCCCAGATTAAACTGGTTTTGCTAAATTTGGAATCATGAATAGAATTCAGCAAAATCCCCATTTTGGTTTTTAAAATATCAAATCTGCAAATTGAACAGATGTGTTTTCATTATAAATTTGCTCTGCCATCTTATAGAACAATAGAACAATATCTAGATTTACAAACCAAACTTCAGATGATTTACAGAAGAAAAGGGTTGTTAGTGAAGAAGGCAACCAGAGATTTATGAAGAAGAGGTATACATGAGAAGAAACTAGAATTTAATATAGAACTAAGTCTTGTGATCAGTAGATCAAATTTTGGCCAAATAACCACCAAATTGTTGAATCAAATTGATGATTGAAGCAAATGTAAGAAGCCATTAATCGGTTCGTTAAAACAATAATCGACTTGCAAAAAATCAAGAATTTGATGTATTACTACATGTAGACAAACTCAGTCTATGTAAAAAAAATTGATTTAATTTAACTAGTCGACTAAATATTTAAAGTCATTAAAATTCTTTCTTGTAGTATGTGTTCTTTTACTGACTTAGTAAAAAAGAAGTACTTTTACTCTTTGTGAATTAGTTCAATATTTATACATCTGTCTTTCAAGCATAAACATTAAACTGTCACTTTGGTTGTTCAATAATCTGATGGCAAATATATATACGTGGTCATACACATCATATACACATGCAGCTTTAAAATATCATCCCATTTAAATCAATACTGTAAAATTTATTGACTTAATTCCATCTCAAAGAGAAGAAAAAATGAGCATTAATGCCCTCTTACAATTTATCATTGCTTATACAGTTTCAAATTTGTTTATGATTATAATGAAATCTATCTACTTCACATCAAACTGATAAACAAGTAGGCTAGGAAATTATCAAGAGAACCAGATTATTTTCAAAAGCCCTGTGTAAGAAAATAACAGAAAATGTTTTGTGGTTATTCAAAAACATTAAACTCTTTTAAAACCATAGAGGTTACTTATTTTTTTCTAATTATTGCAGTATTAAAATATTTGGAATTTTACTTAAAGTATGGGCAAAAATGTGTGTGTGTGTGTGTGTGTGTGTGTGTGTGCGTTGTGTGTACAGGCACACACAGTCAATTATACACATTCCCCTGATATAGTCTATTGTCACAAGTTTCCTAAGCAAAGTGAAATTAATTTAGCAGGTGTGCTCTAGAATATCATGAAATTACAATAAGATAACTAATGTAAAATGACAATAATACAAAAATAGAATTAATTAGCAAGTAAAATACTGAGGTACCTGACAGACGTAACCTTCGCACAAAGAATTACATTCTCCTCCATGGAAGTAGATGGTTTAGTAACCATTCTTTGGTAGAACATCACTGTGTTTATCCTTTAAGTCAAGCCTGGCTTCTCTACCATACACATGACCTCAAAATCCAGGACTACAGATAAGCAGATGGACCAGCTTTCCAACTTTCCTGAGATGGCAAACCAGATCTCGGTACCTCTAGTCAGGAGAGACATGGCTGGGACCCAAGGACCAAATAGAGAGTAGGTAGTAACGAGATGGGAAATACAATACGAAATACAATACATATCAAACATACAATACACACATCCAATACAGAAAGAAGACAAAAAGCTAGTTGAATCAAATACCCGGAAAAGGAAACGAAGGACCTGAATTGTTAATGAACAGAGTCTATAACGCATTGCTCCCTTCTCTATCAGGAACAAAAGACAGTATTCCAGGTAGGGAAGGACAGCCAGACTGAATCTCTAAACCAAAACCAAGAGCCACGTTCCCCTTAGGGATCCCTCACAGATCAGAGCTGTGTCTTCGTGCTGAGAACGGAAGTGGGTTTTCTCCCTATTTGAGATCATCCTAAGTGGAGATAATCCCACTTTTTCCTTCCTTCTGGTGGAGACAAAGCAGAGTGTCAAAGGCTCTATTAGGGTGTAAGGAGGTAAAAAAGAAAATTAACATGGAGTGCCATAAATTTCAGCAACTTGACTTACTGGTAAAATGAGAGACCAAGTCCCTTAGGACTTTCTAAAAATAAATTGGTGGCAGGTATCGGGATTATCCACCCACAGTAGGTTCACCTGACAGTTATAGACTTCAACAGGACTCCAACAACCTGTTTCATTCTCTCCCTCCATTTAAAAAGTAGATCAAGCCTTACTCTTTAAATGAATCCTACTGTAACTCTAATCTCCACTGATTCTTCTGTCCTCTGACCTTGTAATCCACATATCATTTATATACTTATTTTGTCTTATAACTCTACGTTCTCCTAAAAAATATAGTAATTGTTTAATTAAAATTTTTCAGCAAGAAATGATTTTAATAAATTATTTTTTAAATTTCCCGCACAATCCTCAGCTTATGCTATGTATTTAGTATGCAATAAATTGAGTTATATGACACTAATTCCTCTACAAAAATTTTACTTAAAATGATGCTTAGCTGTATTGCATGACTGAGCAAAGCCTGGCAAAAGGATATTCTTTCCATGTCTATTAAAAATATCTTATACGAAACCATAATCTTATAGAATTTGACATTCTTATGGAATGTCAAAGGTGAGGCAAGAATTTTACCATGACCTTAGAAGGGAATTTAACTAAGAACCATGACTATATTGAGTTTTATAACCATTTCCAGGAAATATGATTTTATGATTTAAATCAGCTGACAATTCTTGGCATCTATGCCAAAAGAGTTACATTTGAATAGCTTAGAAGACATGTAAAAACAGTGTGAGAATCTGGGTAGACTGGACATGGAAAGAGACAACTTCACTCATTTACCTCCCACCCAATTGTCGATGTCTACCTGTAGGTACTCCTGAATCCCTGGTAATAGAAATCTGAGTTAATCTTTTTTTCATTCAGTCATTGACTCTTTGATTCATTCACCCAGCCAATATTTATTCCATGATATTGTGTTCTAGACACACAGCTGGCATAGACCCATTCAGGAGATGCCAAGAGCTCTGCCCTCATTTTATCATATTCTGGTGATAGAGAGAAACATAAATAAACATGTGGACTGATCAACTGAAAGGTAAATATGAACCGTTAAGTTCTAGGAAGAAAATACTTGAAATGGACAATAAGATGAGTATCTAGTTAACCAAGGTGATCAGAGCTGGCTGCCCTGAGACCCGAATATAAAAGTGAAGAGATTAGGAGGTACAAATTGGTAGTTACAAAGTAGTCACAGGGAAGTACAGCACAGGGAATATAGTCAATAACATTGTAATAACTATGTATAGTGCCAGGTGGGTACTAGACTAATTGGGGGATCACTTCATAAATTATATAAATGTCTAACCACTATGCTGGACACCTGAAACTAATGTAGAATAACATTGAATATCAACTCTAATTGAAAAATAAAAGTTAAAAAATAAAATAAAATAAAATAAAATAATTAAAATAAAATAAAATAAAATAAAATAAAATAAAATAAAATAAAATAAAATAAAATAAAACGAACAAGCCAGGCCATGAGGCTGGCAGAGAACATCCATCCCCGAGGCTGGCCCTTACTCTTTCATGTTAGAAGAGAACAGCAATGTTTCCGCACACCATCTCTGGTGATAGAATTTCAAAGAGTTGGGCTGTCTCAACTGAAAATATATTTAGGTACCTTCCCAGCATCACTCAAATGACACCACAAGCCAATTTAGCAGATATTTTTAGTCATATGCATAAAAATGCATATAGAAAAGTAGATGCTTCAACATATTGACAAGTAATCAGAAAAAAAAAAAAAGCCATAAATTTCAATGATCTCTACATGATAGCCCAAGACAGTTAATTTTTTTCGATGAGTGGACCAATTTTTTTTTTTCTAACAACTTTCCTACCTGTTCAATCTAGACAAAAATCCTTCTTATACTATCTATTTAACAACTGCGGTGACCAGCATAACTCAGACCCTTCCTGGTTGCCCTGTGAGGCAATGACCTTTATTAACCACTCCTATTATGTGTCGTAGAAGGAGCCCTCACTTTCATGCCCCAGACAGACACACGATTGGGCCGCAGGTACAAAGACATAAAGGCAGTGAGCTGCTCAGGGAACCCGGGTTGAAGCAAACTCCACAGAGCCCTTCCTCAGCAGAGGAAAGCTGGATTGAGTTGAACCAACCAGATTTCTCTCTTAGAAATAAACTGGGAAATAAAAAATCAAATAGCAGCAGAAGCTAAAGTTGAAATGAGCTGGGAAAGCCAAAGTAATAAAAAGGCTTACAAACCCCCGTGGTATCGGAGGACAAATAGAGACAATGCTGACACCAAATACTATTAGTAGGAAGATGAACATACACGAAGAAGGGGAGACCAATACAGCACATTGATGGGGGAACGTTAGTATGGAGATCAGCCAAGTCTAGCTGCTCATGTACCAGGACCTGCCTCAGATTCAGTGCCAGCCTCTGTTAAGCTAAGACACAAGGTCCCTGTATTTGAATTTCTGGAACATTCTGGCTTCCCTTATTGCCACGTGTATCCTCACAATAAACACAGCTTGGTCCTCCCCAGTTACTTGAGCAGGATGGACAGATTGTTCTTTGAGAAATATGCCCATTACATCAAACTCTCTCCCTTGGGAATAATAAAGCAAGGAAAATGGTGCATACACAACATCCGTGATCAATCTCCAAGCCTAGGGCAGCGGCAGACACATAGTAAGCACTCAATAAAACTTTGTGTTATACATAAATTAATGACTGAGTGAAAGAAATAATACCGACAGACGTGCTCATTATTCGAAAACCATGTTCCTCTCTTCTCAAAAAATGTCTGTACAGAAAAATGAAGTTTAAAAAAAATACATAGAAATACCGTTTTATCTCATAATTTCTACTAATAATGTACCTGCAGAGAGAGAGAAATCTTAAGAAATCAGTTCGATTTTTAGATATAAGCAGAGATACAAATAGTAAAAATGAGTCCTAGAGCAAGGTCTAATCTGCTCCATTGCTGTCACTGAACATCCAAAAGCTGCCCCCTGCTTCTTCTGCAGTAAAACGTGGACTCCTTCTGAAAAGGGAGGAAGGAAGAAAAGAAGCCAAGGAGGGGGGGACCGAGGAAGGGAAGACGGAAAGGGGAAGGATCTAAGTGAGTCCCCTTCCACTCTGCACGGTCCCATATTTTCCGCGTGTCTCCACCCCTTCTCCATTTGTCTCTCTTTTTCACCTCTCTCCTCTGAGAGTTTTTGACTGCGCAGAGCTAAGAAACTGCATCATTGCCCCTAATGGCACCCCTCACCCCTGAAGCAGCCCCCTCAGAGCCCTGCTCCTCAGACCGCCTCAGTCAGTGTCCCCCTGGCTGACAGGCTGCGCGCTAACGTAAATGAGAACTAAATAGAAAATTTAGAGTGTTTAGACTGGAACAGACACTGGTCTTTCTTCCTTTCTTGCTTTGCTTCTTAAATAATATGTTTTGCACAAATGCGTTAAAATGAGTAGGAAAACTCGCCATCCTCACACTGAAACAACCCTGCCTTTAGAAGCTACCCTTTCATGGAGCTGATTACACTAGAAAAGCAAATACATAGCTTCAATTTTTATGCTCATGATTTCTACTCTTTAAAGAGTTTTTGGATTAATTTGGCTTAAGGGTAGTATTTGATTGAAAGAATGCAATGAAACCCACAAGAAATTAAGTAGTCTCTAAATGATCTTTATGTTTAACTTGAGAAAATGGAGAACTGCCTTAGTCCATTCACATAAGCAATTTCTGTTAGAAGTTAACAGGTCTAAATACAGGCTGGTAAATTAACATAAAAAAAGTGTATTGGAATATGATTGTCTTTTTTTGTAGTCCTAGATATCAAAGGTTTTCGTGTTGATACTTAACATAGTAAGTCATAGCAGGCAAACTATTTGTTCCCCCTTGAATTCTCTGTGACTTGCTCTAATTGTTTAATTTTGTGATTAAAACCAGTGCTGTATAGCTGCATCCAAAGATTTTAACTATCAACTATGGATGAATTTCTCCCAAAGTATTTCTTTTCAGAAAAGACAAAGTTGGTTATTAAAAGAATTTCTTGTTTTTGTTCTCTATATGGATGTATAAATCATACACCACAACAAAGCCATTCTTTAAAGTTGCAAAAGAACAGCAATAAAAATAAAAATAAAAAGCTCTCCATGGCTACTTTTCCTTCTTGGAGCTTAAAAGAAAATGCTCAAACTAATTTTTTTCCCAGAAAATTGCTCCTCGGCTTAATAGCTTGTACAGTAAGTGACATTTCAACCTTGGACAAAAATTTGACAAACTAAGTTATATCCTGAGAAAAACAATACTATATGAGAGTTTGGTAAGTTGTGTTAAAAAAAAAAAAAAATCCATTACCAAGTAAATCTAAGATCTAATTGTCTTTATTAATCAATTCATGAATCAGCATCCCATCTGGCAACCTGAGGGCCCTCTGAGGGGTTTTATACCTGGGAGGTTTTTATAGGGAGAGAGTGGGGCAGAGGAGTTATTAACAAAAAAAGAGAAAGGATTATATTTAGACCAGGACAGCTTCTTCTCATGGGGAAGGGTTTCTTTAAACCAGACACCAGTCCTCAGTAAGCCTCCAACTAATCCTCATTTTATATAAATCACATACGAAAAATCACATTAAAAATCGCATTTTTACTCTTTGCATAAACATGCTATACACATATGCCTATATTGTTTAATTTGATAATATATCATAGACATCTTCCCATATTAAGACTCGTAGACTTACACTATTCTATGTATTTTTTCTTTCTGCATAATGTACGTGGACCAGGATATGTTTACATTGCTTCTGTATTTCCCTTATTACAGACAATACCAAAGTGAATGTCTCACTAAGTGGACCTCTGAGCTTATAGGAAAGTATCTTGAGTCTGACTCCTCTTTGACTGCTGACACCTTCCAAGCCTCACACCGCCCTCCTCCCCTCTCGTTCACATCTGGAGAAGCTAATAGGTAAGTAAGACCACGCTTTCATTCCTTGGTGCCAGCAGGAAGTTCGGTTTGTGCATCCCCGGCCCCCACACAAGAACCCTCTCCCCAGTCCCGCCCACTACGCTCAATAACTGCCCAACCCCTCACTTCGCTTTGTGCTTTCGGTCCATTTCAGACTTGCCTTGGAGCCTGCCTGGCCCTCTGTCCCCAGGGAACCCCATTGTGTGAGGAATAAACGTTTTCATATTCTCTTGGTGCATGTGTGACATCTAGACATCTGAACCAAATTTGAGCAGGTGGTTGATCCTGTCCATCCACAGCAAGTATGTTTGTGGAACATCTTTCTAGAAGTCGATGTGTAACACCAACCAGCTGTATGATGTCCCATTTTGCCTCATCCTTACCAACTATATGTGATTAGTTTTTTTAATCTTTCACATCCTGATAAGCCAAAAGAGAAAATAAAGAGAGAACTGATTTGCATTAATTTATAATTCTTAGATTAATAAAGAGTTTGATATTCTTTTCATTTATTTTTCTGGCCATCTGTGATTCTTTTATTATGTTGTTTGCATTCTGTTCTTATTTTTTATATGGAAGAACACTTTATTAAGAATATTAGTCTTTATCTGTGTTATATATGCATATGTTTGATCTCATTCTAATTTTAATCACTTAACTTTGTTTATGATATCTTTTTCTGTAGGCAAGTTTTTAATTTTTATATAATTAGATCATTCAGACCTTTTTATGTTACCTTTTTGGTGTTTGGTCAGGTTTATAAAGGACTTCTACATCCTAAGATTATAAGTTTATCTTTCTATATTTTCTTTTAGAATGATTTTCATTTTTCAAATAAATAAATAAATAAATAAATCTTTATAATATAATTATAATCTGTTAGAGCATCCTCCCCCACGAGGATTTTTTTCGAGATTTCCAAATTCTCTTAGCTCTTGTTTGCAATCAACTTTAGCATTAGTTTGTAAGATTTTGTTAAATTTCTTTTAGTGTTTATTTATATATCACTGCTTCTCTTAGATTAATTTTGAAAGAGTTGATATCATTATTCTATTCAGTCTTTTTATTCAGGATATTGACTCTGTTTCTCTAGGTTTTCTTCAATTTCGACAATTAATTTACATGTCCTAGATTCTAATAAGTGGATATTTTCACATTTTACTATTTCTGAATGCAGAATACATATCACAACATACATGTGTATGTTAGTATTTTTCTTAGTTTTTTCAGTTATAATTAAATTATATATAGCATTTCAGAGTCAAGAAAATGCTGTGCCTTTATAATAGAAAAAATAGCATTTCTTGACATATTTTCAAAATATTATTGCATTTTTTATGTACTTTTCAACATGTTTTTGGTCTATCTTTTGCAAACTTCATAAGAGTTTGATTTATTGTAGAAAATATAAAAATTTTCTAATTGTATTTCTAATATATTTGATGATCAATATTTAAAATATCATGGAGAATCCTTTTATAATTAAATGATTATTTAGCAGTCACTGCTGTTTTTATAAACTTGATGTGCACAGATCAGACTTTCTTTAAAAACTCTGCCATACTATTCTTTTAATGTTTTCTATCAATATTTGCATACAAATCAATTTATGTGAATCAATTGACTCACTTCAATGTTATTAACCCTCAATATTGCAACTAGTGGCATTTATGTTAGAGAACAACAACTACTTATGGAAAGGAGATGCTATGACAAAAACATCAGGGATTTAATGACAAGAAATATCCTCTTTAACAAGGCTACTTGTCCCCAGGTCAATGAAGTCAAGTAATCGGAAGCCGGAGTTCTATAATTAGGAGCAGATAAATTCAGTCAGTATCAATAATGCGTTAACAGTATTAATCTCTTTATAAGGCAGGCTTAACCTGCTGTTTAAAAGAATTATCTTATGTGCCTTTTGAAAGTTTCTCTGAATTGATGCCTCAGGGGAAGTTTAGCACTTCGGAAGTAATTAGGAAGTATCAAGAAGATACTTGATCTCACAATCCAGGAGTACCGAGATGGTATGTTAATAGCAATCTCCCGGATAGCTCAGCCCGCTCAGAAGTTCACTCACCTTGAAGAATTTCTAGAGCGCAGGGCTCACACACAGAGACATGAGTAAGTCCATTCAGTCACATGAGACTTCAATGTGTCTGCCGTCTGCCTTTGTGGGACTTTGCTGGCTGTCTCCCTCCAAAACCTCCTTAGCTGCCGGAGAGTCCCTGGAAACCAGACTTACATGCCCGAAGCTAAGCAGGGAGGCTCTGTTACTCTCTTGAGGTATAGGGAAGAATAAATTTTACTCTATCCTCCCAGGTTCCTCTGACTTGTCTAATAATTAAATTGACATGAGACAGATTAACATGAGAAAATAATCAAATTTAACTGCCTACGTACGTATGGGAACCCCACATACATGAGAGAGTCAGAGACCTCACATACATGAGAGGTTCAGAGACGGAAAGGGAGAATGAGGTACATATGGCATTCTGAGCTAAGGATGAGCTAAATGCCTCAGCGCTTGAGAGGGGAGGAAGGCCATTAGCAGGATAGTAAGAAGAGCAGGCATTCAGTAATTAGAAGTTTACTCTGCCCTATGGATAGGTCATAAAAAGTTATCTCTGGTAATAACTCTCATTATGGGCAAGGCCCCTAATTCAGATTCTTCTAGGTAGTGAATGGAGGGGCAGAAGTTTCTCCTGAATCCTCAGCGTCTCAATTGCCTTTACTTTAAAATCATCCATATGCCAAAGTAGCGTATTTGGAGGTGCCTTTTCTAAACCACTTCGAGGGGGTGAAATTCTACAGGAGGCTGAAGTCTCGTGCATGAATGAGAATGCATTGTGTGTACTCAGTCCTATCTCCACGCTTCCTTTTCTCTAGGACCAGGCATGAATTCTATCTAATAACAGTGTCCAGTATACACATATGCCGGAGACTGTGCTAAGAATTACAGATGCGATGAAGAATAAAAAAGACACAGGCTCTGGCTTCCAAAAGCTCACGGTCTAGTAAAGTTGACGCTTATTTTATAAAATAAATACAATATAGAAATAGACCAAAAGTGCCTGTTCGCTTCCTGAATGTTAGGAGAAGCTGTCTCATTTTTGATGATCACTACCTCATATTGTCTTGAATGTGATATTGTTATTTCATCAATATGTGACTCTTGGACCCTTGGGAGGCATTACCAACTATGGTACAATTCAACCTTCAGACTTAATTCTAGACTCGAGCATTGTTAATGTAGAAAAGAGAAAACAAGCCCATTCCATTAACAGGTTTACCCTGCAACCAGGAGTTGCTCACAGGGGAAAAAGAATTGAAAAAAAAAAAAATTTCAACGCTTCCAATATTTTTATATTCTGATGTATGTTTCCACTATAACATAACCCCTTGATTTTCATGCACATTATTTGCTTGAGATATGGGTAAATGCTGTTAAATAGGAAAACAATAATAATATCATGCAAAAAATTAAAGAACATAATGTTTTGTAACCACTTACTTTCTCCCTTTTAAGAATACTATTGATTACATAGTAGAAAAAAATCCCAGAGACAACCTTCTAGTACCCATTTCCCTGAGTAAAGAAATAACTAGGTTGGGCTAGGACTCGATTTTTACTACACTTCGAACCACGTTTAAGTGACTCCAAATCTACTGTTAACATATTTGAAAAATTGGTCTTCAGGGCTTAGACTCTTAGCACGTTGCCTTCTCCAGATTCCCAAACTCTGATTCCTAATCGACAATGCAGCCTCTGAAGAACAATTGTGAAAGCTTCATCCACAGTAGAAAAGAGACTTTCTATCCTCCACCAAATGAAAAGTTAAATACCTTATTGAAATGCATAGCAAAATCCTTTATCACCAGAGGGCAAGAGTTGCTTTCAATACTTTTTTTGAACTTACATATGTCATTACTGTCTGGCACATAAAGTAACTCAAATGCTTTCTGGACGCTTTCTTCACTTCATGGGGAAAATGGTCTGTTAATTTTTATTTTCTTTCACGACAGCACTGAATCTCCTTATGCTATAACAAGGCAAAAGATTGGGATGTTTACATGTTTAAATGAAATTCTTAATTCCCTCTAATTCTGCCACAATTTTTAAAAAATCTGCTTCTTTATGTCATATTTCAAAGTCCCCCATGACATATGCTATCTGTGAATAATATTTTTAAGCCCACATATGCCAAATACACTGTTAACTGTTCTCACACTATTAGTCAAGTAAAGTTCTACATAACAAAATGTTCCCGACACTTTCAAAATTTCACATTTTTTGAATTCTTTTTTACCCTGAAGCTCACAAAATTAATTTTGAATTTTCCTGAGGAAATGGGGAAATCAAATGCTGACTTGAGTAGTAAAGTTTTATAACATCCATTAGACCTTTTAAACATAGCCAAAATTGACTATTTTCATTCAATCTTTTGGTTCACCACTATATTCAACTTGTATTCCAAGAAATGTTTTGCCTTTTCATGGACCCTTTTGCCAGCTGGCCCTATCTACATAACATTCAACATTTTTTATTCCAATCCGTTTAGGCTTTAATGTTCAATTCAAGCTAAAAGAATCGTGGCCAGGCTAAGGCAAGACACAAAAATCGAAAATGTCTTTGAATCTCCTTTTTCTGCCATGTAATCTTGTAATATGTCACTTTTTTGACCACCCCATCTGCCATATTCAAATACTTCTCATGACAATCTCTCCTCTTCCTGGCGCTCGGTTTTTGTTTTTCTCATCTGCCCATTTCCATCTTCCTAACCCACTGTCCTATTTCATCTTTCACCTCTTCCCTCAATTCTTCTCTTATTTTAGTTTCTCTTCAAATACAGCCACACACAAAAACAACAAGGATTAAAGGAAAGTCAAATGACTGGCCTTGGACTATTATCTGAAGTTTCGTTGACTTTTTTTGTTTTTATTTAGCATTTGTTTCCTCTTCCCCCAAATATCTCATTTGCGTTGCTTTTTATTTCTCCACTTACTATCCAGAGAGCAAAAACCTGTCATCTCTTTTTCTATCCCCTGACGGTCACCTTTTATTCCTTGAGGAGCAGATTCACCTATTCTGTGGTGCATCTTAACCAGGTGTACTTCAGAATATGCTTGGCCATCTACCATCTTGTATATATTTTAATAATGTGCTCTTACCTTTGTTCTAAATCATAGGAGTTATTTTAATGTTGGAGTTGATATGTGAAAGTCTTTGACCTTGAAGCATTGCCCCTGAAATAACTCTACATAGGTACTTAGTATATTTCATAGACCTAGAACACTGTGAAGGGTCCTGTGTCTCCTCTTCCCTCTAAAAAGAGTTACTGTGTGCAAAGGAGTGTAAGCCTTAATAACTCAGAACATCCATTCATTGTTCGAAAATTATTTACAGTTATGTATGGAGCCTTCCAAATGCCAGTTGTGGATCTAGGCATGAGAAATGTAAAGGTAAATAAAATGCAGCCCTTGCCCTCAAGCACAGAACAGTGAGGGGTGCACACAGCACCCTAGGATTAATGCTGTGATTTTGACCATCAAATCATGTTGTGGAAATTGGGAGAAATGTACCGGACCCAGATTGGATGGAGGGTGGAGGGAGACCTGGAAGATTTTCAGATGAAAAGGACCCTGAGGCTGGGCTGGGTTTTGAAAGACCGAAACGAAATGACCAGATACGAAGAAGGAATCGAAAGAGCATGTACCAGAAAAATGCGCAGCAATTACAAACATCCTGAAATGTGACAAGTGAGTGGGTGGGCGTGAGGAAACATGAAGGATTTCAGATATTAGAAGCTGGGGGTGTGTATAAGGGTGATGGAAAAAAGACAAGTTTGAGAGAGGAGAGAGGGGACCAGATAAAGAAGGGCCTTAGGTGCCAAGCTAAAGAATCTGATTTCCTCTCAAAGACAATGGGGAATTGCTGAATCATTTACAGCAAAAAAAAAAAAAAAAATAGCACAATCCCATGTATTAGTATAAAAGCTGGTGTTAGGTAGAGTATAAAAACACCATCTTTGAGGACATGCAGGCCTAAAGTATACATTCCTACTCCTCTCTTGCATGCCTGTGTGACTTTGGACACATTTAAGAGGTCTGATCTTTACTTTCTCCTTTTATAAATGACAGCAGAACCTGTCATGTTGTTGTGGGGATAACTGATAGAGGGAACCTATTTAAAACATCTAATACATTGCCCTGCATGCTGCTTATTCTCTGCTTGTCCTCCCCGCACCCACCTCTCATCCGCTCTACATTATGGTACCTGCTCTGTGCCCTAGAAGTCTCGTCCTTTAAAACTGAATTGTCCTGGCTCCCTTGCTCTCTGCTTCTTAGCCAGTGGAGATGGAGAGAGAGGTGCCGATGCCTTTCTTCTCTTCTCTCTCCCTGCTCCAATGCCATGGTTCTCATGGTGTTGCATCCTTTCAACATCAAGCCTTCTCTATGGCTCTGGATCTCTTAGAGCTCCAGGAACTTTATTTCCTCCCTCGACCCTCCATATTTCCCACTCTGCTAGCCCCTGGTTGCCTCTACATCCTCTTTTGGTTTCTGTAGCCTAGCCACAACTCTACAGTTTCTCATTGAGTCTCTTCAGTTGAACCATCTGAGTAGAATTCTACCTCCTGATGGAATTCCATCTGGTGCACCTGGCTTATAATGGGCCATAGAAACTATATTATAGAGAAGACTGACACAAGCACAAAAAAGTAAAGTGGGAATGGCATTCTTCTCACGCTAGCACACTCTAGAATTGAAAGCTGCAACGAACATAGAGATTCACTCACATGTTCCTTTGAAGTAGTGTTTTCTTCAGATAAATATCCAGAAGTGGGATTACTGGGTCCTCCTTTGTTTCTTGTTATAGCCTTTGTTTTAAAGTCTATTTTGTCTGGTATAAGTATTGCTACCACACCTTTTTTTTTTTTAATTCCATTTTCATGAAACATTTTTTCCTATCCCTCTAACTTTGTGTGTGTCTTTCAATCTGAAGTGAGTCTCTTGTAGGTTGCATACATAAGGGTCTTGTTTTCTTATCCATTCAGCCACTCTGTGTCTTTCGATTGGAGCATTTAATTCACTTACATTTAAAGTAATTATTGATGGATATGTAGTTATTGCCATTTTTTATTCATATTTTTTCTCCTCCTCCTGAAAGAAGTCCATCTAACATTTCTTGTAATACTGGTTTGCTGTTGATGAACTCCTTTAGCTTTTTCCTGTCTGAGAAGATCTATCTGTCTGTCAATTCTACATGACAGCTTTGCTAGGTAATCTGTTCATTGCAGTATTATCTACAGTAGCCAAGATACGGAGGCAACCTAGGCACCCATAGTTGGATGAATGGATAAAGAAGAGGTGATACTTATATAGGGCTAAAAATTACTCAGCCATTAGAAAAAAATGAAATCTTGCCATCTGCAACAAAATGGATAAACCGAGAGGGTAGTGCTGAGTGGAGTAAGTCAGAGAAAGAAGAATGCCACATGACTTCATTTACTTGTGGAATCTAAAAAACAAAATAAACAAAATAGAAACAAACTTATAGATACAGAGAACATTTTGATGGTCGCCAGATGGGAGGGGTTTGAGAGAGCGGGTAGAAAAGGGAGAGGGATTGAGAAGTAGAAACTGGTAGTTACAAAATAGTCATGGAGATGTAAGGTATAGCATAAGCAATATAGTCCATAATATTGTAATAACGATGTATGGTGTCGGATGTGTACTAGGTTAATCAGAGTGACCACTTCGTAAGTAATATAAATGTCTAATCACATACACCTGAAACTAATATGTGCCAACTGTAATTGAAAAATTAAAAATTATTTTAATAAAATTGAAGGCAACATGATTATTTATTAGTAGTAACATTACATGGAGTGCTGATTCTTTTTCACTAGTATTATAAGGAATGGTGAGTTGTTGCTAAGCAGCTGGTATGAGGTTTACTCTTCAAAACCCAATACTTCCCTAAATTTGAATTCTAGAACTTTTTTCATGAACTAAGTGGAACAGCTCTACATGTGGGAGAGGTGAGAGTACATCTGCCATTAAAACTCCTTTTGAGTGCCAAAGTCCCTGCAGTGGGAAGGCAGCAATCTGTCGGAGCTATTAATGGCGCAGAAGGAAAACCGAGAGTAGAAGGACTTTTCCGTCAAAAACCCTAAAGTCAGCACATAAAATGGTTAAGAATTCTTTTGTCACGGTGGTGTACCCATACTTTGCTAGGGTCTGGGTTAAATATTAGTCCACATTTAGACGATGTTCATCAGGTTCTTACAGTGAGGATACATTTTTTTGGGTTTTGGTAGGGGGAGTGGTTTTTTTTTTTGTATAAAGGGAGTCCAAAAAAGTCATCTCTAAACTATGTAAGAGCTTACGATACATTCAAGAGAAATTCTCTTTATTTACAAAAATATTTTTTGCCAAATCTTAGAGTAATAGAGCATTTCACAAACTCAAGAACTGCCACTAAAAAGGTGACAGGATGAAGAACAAGTCATTCTTATCTTATCTGAAAGGAAAGAAGACGATATAAACTTGTAACAATATTTTTGAGGAAGCATGATGATTAAAAAGTTTTAATGATGTTGCAGGTTGAAAAAAATGTGGGCAACTGGCTAATAATCAAGTAAACTTGTAAAAGTAGAAAAGAACAGATATAGGCCAAGAAGGAGATTCTTTTCTCTGTTATGTCCAGTTTGTATCTTATAAACAGGGAACATGATCTTAGTGTCAGACAAATATACCTTGTTTAAAAAACGAACAAACGAAAAGGAAAGAAAGAAAACAATGGTAATTCCAACTGATCAAAAGATTTAAACAAGCATTAAGTTAAGGGCTATTTCTTCACAATGTGAAAGGATGTGCCACTTATGCTCATATGTCCTGTTTGAGCATAAAAGTGTTTTCTACATCGCTAATCACTTCGAAGATGAGTTTGGGGCTTGAGATGAATGTTGACGAGACAGAAATCGGAAACTAGACTTCGGAGATTTGCAACCAATAATAAGAAATTAGAAATTAAACGTAAGCCTTTCTGGAATTTAACAAAAGGCTTGATGAAAGTGGGTGCCAAAACAACACTCAAGGGGAGAGCCTGCACAATGGCTGATACCACCGGAAACTGTAGGGCGCATCCAACTCCGGTGCGCACACGTCTGATTCCTGGTTCTGTCTCTAGGAACCCTGACTGAAGACGGTGCTAAGATGTGAACGAGAACGGAGAGGTGTACGCCCACAGCAAGGGGCAGACGGCACTCGTTAGAGAGCTGTCAAGAGCCCGTTAGCCGGAGGACCATAGCAAAGTGCCAAGTGGGTGACCCTAGAAGATGGGAAAGAAGAGGCGAAGAAGGACAAATCCTGCCTGCTCCCGTCTCCCGAAGGCTGCACACGGCGATCCCAAAGGAGAGCCATGCTGCCCGAAATGACAGCAACAGCCCAAGAAGACGTGGAGCCGGAGAGGGTGGCAGGCTTCGCAAACACTGCCGGGAGCAGCAGGCCGCGGTGCGCGGCCTGTGCCATGCGAGTGAATGCATTTGTCATTTCGGTCCCACGCCTGGTACACCTTGCGTCTCCTGCATCCCAAGGCTTTCTCCTCAGACTCGTAATTCCATCTCCCAGAGAAATCGCCTGCGGCCTTCACCTCCCTAAGAAACTCTTTCTTGATGAATTGGCCCCTGTGGGAACATAGTGACTGCTCAGAGAGTAGATTTGTTTTCTTTGCCACTCAAATCTGTCCTGCCTGCAAGCCTGAATCTCTTTCTCTCTCTCCTGTCCTCACCACGTCTCCGGAGAGAAATAGATCAGCTGGAGGACGCGTCCCTGGTGCGGATGGATGATGGCACACCTGGTGGCTGTCGACTTCTCTGTCTCTTGCTTTTGCCTTATTATGTCGGGAAGGCGAAGAGACACGGAAAATGGGAAAGTTGAGCAAAGCCGGAGTAAAGAGTAACATATAACTAACTGGAGGAAGGGGCCTCTGAGTTGGGCGCTTTTCTTACAGAGTTTGAGCAGGGAAATTGCTTAATAAGGAAAGCGAAAAGTAATTATCCAGAAGCTTATTTTATTTAAAGTAGAATAATAGAAATAATTTAAATGTGGGTGTCCCAAGGAACACTTCCGAGATTTTTTTCCTCAGGGTTCCTTCCAAAATCCTTGCTTATCGTTTCTTAATCTAGTATCCAACTTTAAGAAAAAGAGACACAGAGAGAGAGAAAAAGAAATGTGTTTTAAACATGTGAGTGAAGTGATCAAGCTTTCTTTTCTCAACTGGAAATTTATTACTGAATTAAATACATCAAGGGGACGATATCTTTGAAATGCAAATAGACACTCAATTTTAATTTACAGAGATTTATTTTTCACGTATTGGGTTGTTTTTTGTTGTTTCAGATGATAAACCTTTTTCCGCAAGGTCGTTGGAGTTGAGACATTCCAACTAGGTTCGTGCTTACTCCACTTTCTTGCTTTCAGCCCCCCAATCACAACGTGTTTCTTCACTACAAATATCATCCTATGGCTCTGGTGCTTGAAAACCTTTAAGAGGCTCACAGAACTGAAAGGTATAGCAGACATGCGCCTCCATTATCTCTCTTCCCTTCTTAACTCCTGCTTCGCGGAGCCCCGCCCCTTTCCCACCTCATTCCCGATACCTGAAAAACCCCAAAGCGTCTGACAAGCCTGGCCTCAAACATCTCCTTTCCACGCCTTTCCTAACCACTCCGCCATTTACACACAGCGCTATTGTTACTACAACTTATAGCACCGCGAAGACCTGCTCACATACTCGGGCCTCTTAGCGACCTTGACCTCCATGAAGGGTGAATTGGTTTTTAAAATTGAATCCCTAGACCTTATCACAGTATCAGGCATTAGCTAGGTATACAATAAACCTTTGTGGAATCAATTAATGAATATCATATTACATTGCAGAATATCTCCCTTCTTCAGCGTGTCAGTGGCAATATAGGGTTAAAATATAGGGTTAAATTCTATTTAAGTGCAAAATTCAGAAAGGCCACCTTCCTGCCACATAACCTTTCTGTGTGAGAGTTAGAAGACTCGAATTTCCACCACAAAAGGAAAAAAGTAAAAACTTGACATTCTGGAATGATACATTGTTTGATGTTCAATATCTTGTGGGGGGGGGAATCAAAGCTGTAACATCAAAGCTTTAGCTCCTTAATTTCTAACAAATCACTGTGTTTTCATTATTTTGTCTTCACAGCAGTGTTGATCTAATGTAAATTGTGTACTGTAGCTTTAAAGGTCAATTCTCAAGTATTTCAACCTAAAAAGAAAGTTAGGAAGAGTTCGTTTTTAATACTGGGAAACGCTAGAGTTTGATTTTAGTGTTCTCATCCTATTTTAGGTTCCGACATTCTTTATGGTGGCTTTTGCTATGTGGTTTTGACTCAATAATTGTTTTTGAAATAATCTCATTGCCTGTCAGTTGTTCCCAATACAATATCTGACAACAACAGGGCCCAAGTAAGAAGAAATCTAGAAAATACATTAAATCTATTTTCAAGTACTACAATTCATTTCATACCTACCATGAAATTCCAGCTAATTCAGAGTTTTGAGCATTGCTTAGGAAGACACGAAGGAGTCACGTGTCTCCTGCTTCAGAAGATTCAGGCTGCTGAGAGTCTCTGATGCTGGCTCGGCGACCTTACACTGAAGCACATGGTATCTTCTTCAATGCCTGTGACTAACTTCAAAAGCACGCTTTGCACCAGTACTATCAGTAACTTGTGGAGACATATGCTCCATGAATAACATCAGAATAATAGTAGCTTTAGTTTACTTACTATATTATAGGCCAGCCACTGAGAGCTTGATAGTTTATCCCACTCGATCTCCTCAAAAATCCCATACAGTAGATACTTTTAAATCTATACTTTAGCAATAAAAAAATCACAGCTTAGAGGGGCTGTATAGTTCACCCAAGATTGTTTTTCAGATTTCAATTGAACGAATATGATCGGACAGTAGAACTCACAAAAAATATAAATGAGGAAATCTTATGTTTTGAAAAGCTACATATTTGAGGAAAGAAGAATGAAGAGGAGGAAAAGGAGAATGAATGCAGAATTGGGGGGGTTCCTGGTATTTCCTTCCAACTGACCTCGTAAAAGCTGCCAGCCTTCGCTCTACTCCATCTGAGGCGTAGGCAATCTGACATGCATGTTAGCCAAGAAGGTTCTGGGTTTCTGGGGGACACTCAACACTGCCTGCACAAAACGCCACAGACACAGACAGGAAATGGGGGGAGAGACTGTAGAGAAAGCACACCTGCTTCTAGCCACGTTGGCCAAGAAATGACACACAACACGCATCACTTCCACTCATGTTGGTGAGAATGAGCCATGTGGTCATCACTAAATGCAGGGGCCTGGGGACGGTAGTCTCAGGCTGAGCACCCACTGCCCAGCAGCACCTCTACACTATGCACGAGATGGATGGAGATCCTCAGGGCAGACGTAGGTGTGGGTGCCACCTGGTCACTGGTCTGTCCCTACCTCCAGGGAGCAAACTCCCTGAGAATCAGGACCGTGTCTTGTTCAGCATTAAGTGCCCAGCAGAGAGCACAGTTCCTGTCCCATAGGAGGCACTGAGGCGCATGTCTACAGGATGCATCCCGGTGATGACTGAGCCCTAGATTACTATCCCACAGGTGCAGTCTTCAACTCTCCTTCAAGGGCTCTGTGGCTGTGATTAAGATGAGGGAATAAACTACTGCCTACCTGTATCCTTCCACCTGGGCCACACTGGCCCCTTCGTTACTCATAGAACTTGACAATCATGCTCCCACCTTGGGCTTTGCATGGCCTGTGCCCTCTGCCTGGGGGGTTCTTCCCTGAGAAACCTGCATGGCCTGCTTGCTCCCTACTTAGTCACCTTCTCATCAGGGTCCTCCTTGCCCACCCTACACAGAATAGCAGCTTTTCCTCCACACAGACCCTCAGCACTGACCTTAATTTACACGTCCATTGTACTTGTTACCATCTGACCTACTGTAAGTGTTCTCATACATTTGTTTGTCTTCCTGCCTCCCTTGTATGGGGAGGGATGTTTTATTGTTCACCTCTAGGGCCCCAGAGCAAGGACAGGGCCTCAATCAGGGTAAAGAACACCTGCCAGATGCACGTGGCAGGACTACAGCCACTGGGCCTCCACTATTGTGAGGGTGACTTGTGGATAGGAACAAATAACAGAGGATGAATCAAAACAAAAGTACTTGTCCATGTCTATACTGTAGTGGTTAGGCAGTATTCCAGATATTACTCCACATGGGGCTTCCACAAATTCAGGGAAGTTGGCATTATTGTATCTATAAGAAAGATGACAATATTAAGTGACGGAACTGACAGATGGTGATAGGGCAGGACTGAGTCTCAGGCCAGCATGACTTCAAGGTAAAAGGAATCTTAGATAAGAAGGAGGCAAGACGTGGGCCATTAAACATGTTTTCTTATCATTGTTCTTTCCCTCAAACTCATAGTAATAAAGAAAGAAAAAAAAATTTAAAGGAGTTTAAAACCTATACAGATAAATAGAAATTAAAGGGGGAAGAGATGTGGGGAGAGATTGATTAAAGCATTTAACACGTTTTAGGACACAGAGTGATGTTAGACTTGGTACATCTGTAAAAGCTGATTTCTAAGAGCCTACAGAGAAGTAAGCTAATATAAAAAAAGAAAAGTCAGTTTGCACCTCAGAAGCCAGGGAAGTCTCAGGTATTAGACGTGTCAGCTACCACAGAGTGAGGATTAAGCAGAAAGGCGAATGGATTAGTGGAAAGTCTCCAGGAAAACCCACACACCGCCCTCCCAGCAGCACGGCCTTCCCCATCACTGCCCTCCCCCCAGCCCAACGGGAGAGGCAGTTATTTCGTGGAGATACCAAACTAGACGGGGCTTCAAACAGAGACAAAACAGTGAAGAGATAGAGGCCTTACTGAAAGCAGGAGCACAAGTTGAGGGAGCAGTAAAAGGGAGCTCCCCAGGCCCTTGTTCCGCATGGCCACCAGAGACGGCAGCCAGCTGAGGACTGTCCACCGAAGAGTCCTGCAGATTCAGACAAAAAGCCAGAAAAGCCACCAGCCCACATCCATATGGCAGTAAACACATTGGGTGTTTACTGCCTCGATCTCATTACTTATAAATAGACAATTCGGGCCACCAAACGAGTAAGATCTTGTAATATCAGATACCAAAATAAATCAACATGAAAACAAAACTAAATGAAAACAGATAGAATGTGAGACACAGAAGAAATGTTTTCTAAATTTATAATAATGAACATACCTAGAAAGATAAACTATTTCACCAATAAAACATGAAAAATATCATCTATAAAAGAAACTCAAAACCCTCTTGGAAATTAATAACCTTAGAAATAAAATATATACTGAAAGGGGTAGAAAAAAAGTCAAGAAAATAGCACTGGATGTAGAAAAAAAAAGCAAAAAATGGAAAATAGAGAAACTATAAAACAATTGGAACCTTACAACACAGACTCAACATGTAAGTTAGGTACCTAAAGTTGTAATGCCTAAATAATAGAACGGAGGATATAGAGAAGGAGAAATTATCAAATAAATTATAAAATACAATTTCCCGATTGAAAGGGCATGGCAAGGGCCAGTCCAATGAAGGAGAAAGGACACACCCATTCATTACTATGAAGGTCCGGAAAACCAAGGATGAGGATCCTATAAGTTTCTGAGGGTTGGAAAGGTGGGGAAAAGATTGCAACCAAAAAAAAGAAAAAAGAAAAAAGAAAAAAGAAAGAAATTAAATGGAAACTAGAGGAAAATGGAGCAATGGACCTACAATTCTAAATGAAAATGATTTCCAATCCAGAATTATATAGCCAGATAACTGATGTAAACTAAGAGTCAAATCATAAAAAAAAAAAAAGATGTTTTCTCAAAAAAATATATACCTCCCAAATTTTTATCTTCTATAATAGGAAGACAACAAATAATATCTAAAATGGACAAATGAGGAAACAGCAGGCATATACATTTTATTTAGAAATGGAAATACATTCCGGGGGGAATAAAGCACTATTGATTTAGAAATAGTTTGCTCTTTGGGGTGAAACTCAGGGGTAAGAAAGTGGGGTAGAGGACAGCTGTTTATCATTAAATCTCCAGTACTACTTGTCATCTTTGTACTCAAATTACATCAGCAAACGTTGTTAATTTAAAAAAGAGAATGATTGACAGATAAATTCATTATGTTATCACCCAACATGTGTTTTATAATAATTTCACCAAATTTCTGATAAAACCAAGTTTTTATTATTGGACTAAAACCATCTAGAAACAGATGACACACATAGACCTGACTTCTCTGCCAGAGTTCCTGAGCATTTGTGCTACAGAAATCCGTCCCCACTGAGAACTAAAGCAGGGGCTTTCCTGCCACTCTAAATGTCACCCCAGGCCTGTCATTCTAGATCCTGATAGAGATGGGCCTTGCCTCATCTTTATTTTGACCCATGGTGACCCATGCTCTGCCTGGCACAGCATGACAATAGCAGAAATATCAACTGTTTCTAAATCATCCTGTGTGGAAGTCCGCTCATAACCACTGAGGACTCACAGAGGTATCCTTTACCCAGTAAAACAGACAAGTGTTCTGTAACCCCTGAAAATTCAGAGTGCAGACTACTTAGTTCTGCACCCAGCACAGGTGCAATCTCAGAATACATGCCTACTCCTTTCTCATAGAAAAAGCACATCAGTTAACAAGTCGTAAGAAGCCAACATGAACTATCCTTCCAAATGAACGGTTTCCCTTTATTTGAGTCACTGTAGTTCTGGGGCCATGTTAGGAGGTGGGGTCAGGGAGGAGAAGGTTTGGTTACTAGAGTCTCTTTGGCATCTAATTATAGCTCTGTCGAAGGTCTGTTCTTGTGTCATCCATTTATTGTCACCCCAATTGCCAGCAGAGGAGGAGGTGACGGTGTCTAAGAACCTGCTAGAACAGAATTTCTCTTCCCTTGCTCTTAAGAATCCTCAGAAAACTCACAGTTTCCATGAGTATTAAAAATAGGCACTGTTTTGTCAGGTGCTCTCATAGGAGATGAGCGTTGTTCCCCACCTCCAATGCCTTTGAGAAGAGGAGAAGGAAATCCTGCAGCTCCCATTGCCGGCTGTCAGAACCGAAGGGGAAATATGGCACACAACTTGTGTGCCATTGTTGAAGACTGAAAAGAGGCTGTGAAGACAGGGGAAGAAACCCCCTCATCAGAATAAAATTGAGACATTTCAACATGCTTTTTAATGTAAATTTCTTGCTTCTTCCTAGGAGGTTGTAATCAAATCGAAACTATTATTTTATAAAATAATTTAAAATTAAGGAAGAAGGTTAGGAAGATATCATTGCTCAAACTCTTATGAAGACTAAAACACTTTACCATCATGATTGCTTTTATTCTGCACAAAGACAGTGTTATCATCACTAATTTAGAGATAAGGCGACAGGATCATGAGGTCCAATAAATTGACGTAGGTGGCACCATCTGAGGGTAACTAGGCCATGGAACAATCTCACCCATGATGCATTCAGAATGCAACTTTCTTTTAGTCTCCTGCTGTCCCCTTAAAATGTATTCAGTTGGACAAAAAGTCAGGCAGACTTAAGACTTTGTTGGTCACTCTGAAGAAATTAGGCTTATACAGCCAGTTCACAGCCACAATATGGCAAATCGCATCTATTCACTTCCTTAAGCAAGAAGCACAGAGAGAGTATCTCTTTCCCTCCCACTTTCTCCCTGACCTGTCTTCCCACACAGGGTTGCCTCTAGGTTTCCTCTTGATCAGTAAAAGAAGGAAGGGGCAGGTTATGGGGCAGGGAGAAGGGCACAGAGACTTCCTACATGCTGCTCCTGTCCTATGCTGACTGCCTGCTAAGGTCCTGACACATGAGAAAGCTGACTCCATCTCCAGCGAGCACCTTCACGGACCATCTAACCACCAAGACCCAGAAGATGCACAGTTTTCCCCTGGTGTTCCTGGCCCTCCACCCTGGTTTCTGCTGTTTCGCTCTATAGATATGCTCTCTCAACGGGCGTCCCATCACCCTCCAAGAAGGTCTTCTTAAGAAAAATGTAAAATGACCCAGAGCAGCTCTTTCACACTTGGCCCACAGGAAAGAAACATGTGGGACCCAAGATAGCCCCTAGTCCACCAAGGCAGCCCTCAGAAAACTGCGCCAACCGCATTTTCTGGAGCTAGAGATTTCTCAAGCAAGACAATTCTCAGGCCATTGTGCCCAGCCTCAGAAGACCTTCATGCTATTTGAGTTGTCTTGTTAAAGCCCCAAATGATCTCACAGTGGCTTGTGGAGCAGGGATGAGACTCACAGAATTCCAAGGACACTCTCAAAAGGCATCCTTCTCACCAATCTTCTCTTCCCATTCTGTATGATACTTTTTAATGTCCTTCTTACAACTGACAAATTTGGGGATTTGTGAAACTGGTTCCCATAGAGTTCCTTTAAAATATTCCTTTCCATCTAGAAATTCCCTTTGGAATTTTTTAATCTAGGATCTCTTGATGCCTCACTTAACGGTTACAATAAATTCCCTGTGACATGGACAAAAGTCTGAAACCAGAATTCAAACCCAGGCTTGGGGACTCCAAATTTGTCCTCTTTTCTACAGGACTATAGTGATGCCAGACACACTGTTGCCATTGATAGGACCACAGGACTCCTTGTAACTAGTACAAATTTGGCAGCACGGCCTCGACAGAGATGGGCAAATGTTCTAGGTATTTTAGATACAAAGGCCAAAATAAGGTTGACGTTTTAAGAAATAGGAGCTGCTGGTTGACATAGGAGGTTGATCATCTGCAAGGAAGCCTCTCATGATCATTAAGACAACAAGACAACCAACATTCTTGGTAGTAAATATATCAAACACAGCCTCCTCTAATAAAACTATCAGTTGGTTCACCTACAGGAGTTTGGCAATTCTGGTGGTGTCATTTCATGAATGATCAGAATTGGAATATCTGTTAGAGACCATCTATCTAGACCTTCATCTCGCAGAGGCAACAGTAAGGCCCAGAGAAGTGAAAGACAAGTCCAACTAGCTAATGACAGAACCAGAACTCGCATTCAGGACTCAGAATACTTATTCCATGCCTTTGTCTCTTCCACTTGACATTTGGCATGGTTTCGCAGACATCTGAAAAAAAATAAATTCACCTGCAGTACATATATTACTGGAAATTACATTTGCAGTGTTGAGGCTCAATGACATCCTAAAATATCACCTATATTTCCATTGAGTTTTGCATTATTAATACTATGCTCCTTCCTTAAAGTCAGGGTACAAAAAAAGACCAGAGGTACCACTTGTTAGATTTTATTCATATGTCATCTCTTCATTTTTATGCAGCAGCATTCCAAATTATGCATTTTTCTGTAAAGATAATTTCCCTAGGTTACTAAAAAATGAGGCTGAATGATCCAAAGTATCATTTATGCTCAGCGTGGCACACCAATATTGCACCATGCTTAGTTACAGAATAGTACCTTATTGCAAATTTTATTTTTTAGGCCCCATTTACACATTTCTTTCCAGTCTTTGAAATATTTGCCTAGTTAACAATGACATTTTCTGATGAGACAAATTATTTTGAGAGCTAGACTAAAACACACAGGTGGGTCAATATTTGTGTGTTTTAAACAATGGGAAGCAAGGAGGGCAGTGATCGCTCCATCGGGTCCTGAGGTGCTGCAGGTGCTCATGGAAAACATGACCTCTTCTTCCGAGGGGCATCCTTGGAGGAGAGCCAGTTCTCAGTCAGGAGGAGAAAGATGAAGGAAGCATTCAGGAAAAAGGCTGTGCAAGAGATCACAGTAAAAGAGTTTGGGAAAGTGAGAAGGGGTGAAATAGGACCAGATTAAGGGGTGTGCAGAGTAGTTAGGGAAAGGATTTTTGCAGTGAAAGACGATGTGGAAGGTGTGAGCTTACAATAGTGACTGGATGCTTAGGGATATGAGGCATGATGGCTGAAACATAAGAAAGTTTTTTTCCCTAGCAATTTTTATACATTCCTATAGTTCTGGGCAAATTAACAGAAGCAGGATAATCTCCTCCACTTTCCCCTATACCTTTCCACTTACTGGGACACTTAATTTCCTTCTCCTGGCCCACATTAACCTAGAATAATTGAAGGTAGTCTTCAATGACAGAAAGAAATAAGACAGACATTCTTTAGCACATTCATCCCCTAGTTTTGTGCTAAGAGGTGGTAAATATTTGTAAAGGAAGAATTCGTTTTGTATATAATCTTCCTAAGGCTGAATGAGGTGGGGCTAATTTTTTATTTCCTCTCCCTGTGCACAGAAACTCAGGAGGCTACCTTCTACCTCACTGCACACTTAAATCCAAATGGAGATGGATAGCCAGAGCCAGAAAAGAAGGAAGGAAGGAAGGAAGGAAGGAAGGAAGGAAGGAAGGAAGGAAGGAAGGGAAGAAGGAAGCATGAAGGAAGGGGAAGAAGGAAGGACCATGGGAACGAAAAGGACAGGAGAAATGGGAGAGAAAGATGAGCAAGTAATAGAGGAAGGATACCTTGACACCCATCCCAAGTCAACTTGTGGTGAACCAAAGGGTTCAAGGAATAAAGTGAAGGATTGTTTTCATCATCAACTGGACTTTGTGTGATGCTATATTATGTAATAGTAAGGTTTGATTTCTACTAGCGGATTGCTTATCCATCCAATAAATATTTACAGGTATTTATTCAATACTAGTTCTTATTTATTATTTATTAATGCCTGTTAATGTTAATTGCTTGAAATACAAAGATGAATAGGACAAGGCCCAGAGCTGACTTTAAATGCTCTCAGGTTGCTGGGGGAGGTAAAACAGATAAAGGTAATGCCTTGAGGATAAGGGCTAAAAAAAAAAGTCCAAGGAAAGAGTTATCAGCAAACCTGAGTGACATCAGAGGCAACTAACCTCAGATGTTGGTGTTTGGCCAATTTCAAGGTCAGTTGTCTAAAAGGAGAAATGGAGGGATGTGTTTTTTAGGCAAAGTTAGGAAGACGTGAAAAGAAATCATAGCAAGTCCAGAAGGCAGAAGTCTCATTTATCTAGAAACGTGGTGAGCACATGGGTGGAAGTAGGAGATGTTAGGATAGGTCCAGAAGGTGTGTAGAGACCAGATCACAGATTGCTGAAGCTTTGAGTTTTATCCTGAAGTTTTTTGGAAATTCTGAAAGATGTACGTCTGGGGAATCAAGCCGATAGCATCATGAGTTTCCATCTTAGAGAAAAGTAACCTGGCAAGAAAATGAGATGACTTGGAGAGGACAGATAGAAGGAAAAATGGAAAAATCAGGAGGCGTTTGCAATAGCTAATTAAAAGAAATGAGACAGAAATATGAAAATCCAGCTGTGATAGATACAATCTAAACACTCAAAAAAGACATAAGGTGAAGCCAGGATTTACAGTCATTTCATAAGAATTAAGAGTCAGGCTTTCCATTGGGACCACCACCCTTTACTTCCCATCATTTCTATGGATACATTGATTTAACTTACATCATTTTTAGTTATAGCGTTTGTATCAGGAATTAACTGCTTGGAGCATGAGAACAACCTAAATCAATTATCTGTCTCATGAAAACTGTAAAGTCTCACACACACCTTGGCCTCTCCAGCAACAAGAGTACAAGAGCTTACAACCCCAGGCTCTCAGTAAAATAATGATGCACTTAAGGATTTACTTCAAGGGAAAGAGAAGTGAAACTAAGGTTTACAATGACTGTTAAATATTTAAGTATATTTAATTAGCTACTGATTATTTTAATAAAATGTAAGTTTGCAGTTTAAAAAGGTGAAACAATTTAAAATTGGCAAACAGAAAAGTTTAGAATAAATCCAAATATATATCAATAATTAAAGTAAATGCACAATTTTTAAACTCATCCATTAAATCAGAGTTTCTTAGGAAACACCATAGGGCATTTAAAATGACTAAGGTAAATCTCCATGTGTTCACATGGATAGATCTCAAAAATATCATGTAGTATAAAAATCACAAGTTGCAGACAATATGGTAACATTTATGTAAAGGTTAAAAGGACATAAAATAATTGTATAATAGTATACATAGTCCATGAAAAAAACATAGATAGTGAAAAATTTAAAAACCATAGCTAGGAAGGATATATACAACTTTAAAGAGAGTGATTCTTTCTGCAGATAGAGGATTGTAAAATGTTACAAGACAGTCTTTAACAGTATTTGCAAGATTTTATTTTTTTTTTAAATAAATCAGAAACAAAAAGTAAGTATTACAGTAAAAATTCAACTGTTTTAAGGTTATTTCAGAATTAAACAAAACAAACCAGAGCAAACCTGACCTATATTAATTAACCTACATTAACCTCATCACCCTGGTATTTATCTCACTAAATTATGTGAATTATGAAGCTTTGAAGTTTTTAACTTTCATGACACAAAAGCCCATCAATTATTAACACATGATTAAGTACAACTAAAGCCATATATCAACTCTTTAACGTAAAGTTCAATTGACTCATGACCTGGTCAAATAAGGCAACACATGACAAAGAGCCTCTTGGAGAATAGTCTCTTTAACAGGGATGAAACTGAGAATAGGTTAAATGGTTAAGAGTTTCCATAAAAGTATAACTGAATCTTTTCATTCATTCCCAGGGAATAGGAAAACCCTATAATTAGTACCTGTGTCTCTCTTCATTATGTTTTAAGTCCAACTTTATTTAAAAAAAAAAAAAAGATGGGAGGGGGAGCAGGGAAGGAGACTGCCACAAGGCCCTGGCTTTCATCATCAGGAGTTCTGCAGGGGACGTGTCATGGGATAAGTCTCTGTGCATCGGGGCCACCTATGACGTTACAGACTCCTGCATCACCCACCAGATCGTTGACCGGCCTGGGCAGCAGACCCCTGTCATCGGCAGGTACTACATGCGGCTCCAGTGGGTGTTTGACTCTGTGAACGCCCGGCTCCTCCTCCCTGTGGCAGACTACTTCACTGGGGAGCAGCTCTCCCCATACCTCTCGCCCTTTGTGTCGGAGAAGGAAGGCAATTACGTCCCCCCTGAGAAGCTGAAGCTGCTGGTCCTGCAGCGGGGACAGCATCCAGAGGATTTGAATGAATCAGAAGAGGAAGAGGAGGGGAAAGATAATAATGGTGATGAAGAAGGAGAAAATGAAGAGGAGGAAGAAGATGATGTGGAGGCTGGTTCAGGGAAGGAGGAAGAAGCCCGGCTGACAGCCCTGGAGGAGCAGAGGATGGAGGAGAAGAAACCCAGGGTGATGGTGGGCACCGTGAAGAGGAGAACAGAGAAAGAGAGGGGAAAAGAGGAGGGAGCGAGAGGTAAAGAGAAGAGAGGGGAAGGGAAGGAGGAAAGGAAGGTAAAAGAGAAGGGAAAAGATGGAAATCAAGATGGAAGAGGAAAAAAGAGAAGAGGGAAGGGAAAGGTAAGTAAGGACAGAACATGTGACAGGAGGGGAGGATAAGGGACGAGAGCGAAGGGAAGAGAAGCAAAGTAGGACGTAGAATCTGGAGTGGAGCTCTCCTTACTGAAGAAAGGATGATACAAAGGCACTAGATCTTTGATTAAAAGAGATTCACCATGGTTAATAAAGCTAGGATTCTCTATTAATATAAAAATTAAAGATGGGTTGATAGTACCCGGAGGAAACAAAAATTGAAACTAGCTCCACAGGTAGCATTTAATTTGGTCAAAAAGGGTTGAACAAAGTTAAATAGGGCAAGAGAGTAGCTTAAAGTGATGCTTTATAGAAAATGTATATGCCCTTATGACTTGTTTTTCATACATTAATAAATTTTAAGGTATCATAGGGAAGTTCTACAATGCTTCATGGTACTTTCAGAACATTATTTTCTACTCTAACCATTTTTTATTCCTTTCCCATGACATTGCATCAGAAAGAGCTTCACTTTTAAAAAATTATAATAAGCCACATGAAAGGATAGACAAATAGTATAAAGAAACAGTTTAGAAAAAGAAACACAAACTAGTGATGAATAACAATTTTCCTCCAATTTGCACAATCAAAAAATTGTACAAACTTTGCTAAATATAGCAGGCATAACTGACAAAAAATTACATCTTTTATATTTTAAGTTAAACTTCCTAACTGCTTTTAGTTTGTAATTTAGTGTTACTTTCTCTTATAAAAAAAAAAAGTGATTTACATTACAAACTTTGCAGATTAACAAGGAGAAAATAAAGAACACTCATAATTCTATCCATTCAGAGGCATCTACTACTTATACTCAGAAGTATGTTAACATCTCAATAATTATTTCTACCAAAAAAAAAAAAACAACAACAACAAAACCAAAAACAAAAAAAACAGATCACCTGGAGCCCTAGCCACTTATATTCAGTGACTGCAACAGTTTGGCTCATTAAAAAATTATAAACTGTTTTCTGACTTCCTCTTCAAACTATAATCCCATGTTATTCCTGGAAGTACCAACTGGTTCTGATTTCTATCCAGGGAGCCTGGTTTCCCAATATGTAGAGCTGGCAGTGATTTAACTAGCCCCGTTCTGGGCAATGCCAGCTCATGAATCAGCTCTAGGTTGCTGCTACTGAGCTTTAACTCTAGGAAATGTTCAACTTCCACTTAATTAGTTATTCACTGTAGTCTTTAGTAGCAAAGACTCTTTGGGGAGGAAAAGGAAACCTCAAGATTTGTTTTTGTACTAGAGATGAACAGAAGGCATTCAAACAGGGATCCAAGAACCAAAAAAAAAAGTGAAAAATACAGATATGAGAAACTGACCATGGAGCCAAGAATAGTAGCAAAGTGAAAGTTAATATGGATAAACTGGAAATTACCCAATAATAGCCAAACTGTGCTTAAAATACAGTTTGCTGATGGAATACTCTAATAATCCCCCAAAGACCCTAAATTTCCTAAAGCGGAAAAGAAAACTAGGAAAACTTAATGAATAGCAAAAAGAAATACTAAAGTTTGCCTCTGAAAACACATGTGCATTTGTAGGACTAGAGAAAGAAATTGACCTAAATAAGGGCTTCCAACATTTAAGAATCTAGATAAGCTTTAGAACTCATCATGTCAATATAAAAATAATTATTATTTTCTGAAATTCATTTATTCACTCATTATAACCTGTATTTTATCAAGTGCATAACTATCTTATGAGATAGTTCTGAGAGCACTTATCTTCCAATCAAGTCAGTGGTTTACATCAGGATGGCAGAGAAGGTAAATGCTGTGCTTGCCTCCTCCCATGACCACATTAAAATTAAAACTAAATTAGACAACAATCAACCTGGAGAACCATCTGAAGACGAGCTGAATGGAACTCCTGTCACTAAGGTTATAAAGCGGCAGCCACATCGAGACTGGTAGGAGAGGTGGAAATGCAAAACAACTGGCCCCACATCCATCTGTGGTAGTTGAGCATCAGGAGGCATATCTCAGGTACAGATTTCCCCAGGAGAAATGAGGGGTCCCAGCCCCACACTAGGGCTCCCTAGCCCAGGTTTCCAGTACCTGGAAGAGGAGTCCCCACAAAATCTGGCTGTGAAAATCAGCAGGGGATTCCTACCTGAGACGGAAACCTGCTGGAAACCCAAACATCCACTTAAAGGCCCGCGCACAGATTCGCTCTCTCGCAGGCACTCACCCTGGGCTCCAGCGGAGGGAGAGCAGCTCAGGAGGCATCAGAGACATATGGGGGAAGACTGAGTTGTATGGCTTTAGGGCAAGGGCTGGAGGGACAGTCTCCTTTATCCCTGTGTTGAGCTCTCTCTCCTTCTGTGCAGCCTACAGAAAGGCACCATCTTGCTTGTATTGAGCCCTCCCCCAACACTGTCAAATCTGAATGTGCATGGGCTACATGAGCTCTACTAGCTCCACCCCAATGAATCTCTGAGACCCCACCCCACCTAAATCTTTCATTGCCTGAGGCATATTTGTGGCTAAGCAATCAACCCCACTCCTGCTCTCAGGAGGAAGCTCCTTCAGCAACAATAAGCCTTGGCTCACGTGGCTCTAGAGACACTTTTGGTGGCAAATAACCAGCCCTGGCCCAAGCTGTAGTATTTCTTAAACAAATCTCAGAGGTCAGAGGCAGGCCTGAGGCAGTCCACACTGGCCTCAGTGTGATCTGAGACTTTTGCCAGTGGCCACAGGCTCAGCACTGGTGCCAAATCTGAATCTGTACTTACCTGGTGAATACCACTCACCCCACCCTGGTGACTTCCTAGAATCCTGCCTCACTCAACAACTATACCACTGGAGGCTCTTTAAGCTACTGAGCCTTACAGGCAGCCAGCAGGCAGTCCCAGGTCTTAGGGTGACCTGGGCCTTTTGCTGAGCTATCCCAGGCCCAGTACTGGTGGCAGAGGGTCTCCATTTGCAGCATGACCTCTCACACATGCCTCCAGCACAGGCAGCGACCATTTATAGATCACTCTGTAGCTCCTACCAGGTAGCCCCAGGGCCATCACAGGAGCCCCAACATACGCAGAAGGTGATGTCAGACCACAGCAGAGTACCACCTGATGAGCTCCATAAGCAGTGCACATAAAGGGTGGCATCAACAGGCATAGGAGCCTGCTGTGGTGAATCCTGCTCCATGGGGTCAGCCCCCACTCAGCAGCTCATACACTGTGGGTGTGGCCAGTTTTGACAGCCAGTCACCCTGAGAGTCGATCCCACTCACTAATATGCCAATAGCAATCGAGGCATTACTACAACAAGAAGGCACACACAACCCACACAAGGGACACTCCAGGAGCACCCAGTGCAGGTGATCAGGGAAACTGTGCCGCTGGGCCACACAGGGCACCTACTACATAAGACCACCCAGCCAAGACTGTGAGACATCGCGGATCTGCCTAATATATAGTAATGAACGCAGAGAGGCAGCCAAAATGAGAAAACAAAACAATGTCCCGAATGAAAGGACAAAAGAGAACTTTAGGAAAAGAACTAATTGAAATGGAGGTAAGTAACCTAATAGATACAGAGTTCAAAACACTGATTATAAGGATGTTTTCAATGAACTTAGAGGAAGAATAGATGATCCCAGTGAGAACTTCAACAAAGAGATAGTAAACATAAAAAGGACATAGAAACTATGAAAAAGAACCAGTCAGAAATTAAGAATATAATATTTGAAATGAAGAATACACTAGAAGGAATCAACAGTAGGTTAGATAAAGCAGGTGATGGAATCAGTGATTTGGAAGACAAGGTAACAAAAAACACGCAATCAAAATAGTAAAAAGAAAAAATACACCCACCCCCCAAAAAATGGGGACAGTTTAAGAGGCCTCTGGAACAACATCAAGCACAACATTTGCATCATAGGGGTACCAGAAGGAGAGAAGAGAGAAAAAGGGATTGAGAACTTATTTAAAGAAATAATGACAGAAAACTTCCCTACCTGACAAAGGAAATAGACCTACAAGTCCAAGAAGCACAAACAGTCCCAAACAAGATTAATCCAAAGAGACCCACACCAAGATATGTCATAATTAAAATGCCGAAGCTTAGACACAAAGAGAGAATCCTAAAAGCAGCAAGAGAAAGGCATCTAGTTACTTAGAAAGGAGCTCTCATAAGACTGTCAGTTGATTTCTCATCAGAAATTTGCAGGCCAGAAGAGATTGGCATGAAATATTCAAAGTGATGAAAAGTAAGGACCTTCATCCAAGACTACCCAGCAAGGCTATCATTTAGAATAAAAGGTGAGATAAAGAGCTTCCCAGATTACAGCTCTCCTTGTGAAAATCCACTCCTTCCTTGGGGTGTACTGGGTCTTATCTCTTCTCCCAAATTTCATGGGGCTGCAGCCTTCCCTAGAGTGGCCCATCTCCTTTTAAAATGTACTTTCGATAAACCTTACCTTTTCTAAAAAATAAAAAAAAAAAGACCTTCTCAGACAGGAAAAAAACTAAAGGAATTCATCTCCACCAAACCAGTTTTACAAGATACTAAAGAAGAACTTAGTTAAGAAGAAGGGCGGGGGAAGGGGGATGAAGAACATAAATATGAATAATAATATGATAATAACTATGTATCTATCAATAATCATTTGAAATGTAAATAGATTAAATGTTCCAATCAAAAGACATAGAGTAGCTGAATGGATAAAAAAACAAGACCTATACATATGCTGTCTACAAGAGACCCACTTCAGATCTAAAGATACACACAGACTAAAAGTAAAGGGATAGAAAAAGATATTTCATGCAAATGGAAATTTTTAAAAAAGCTGGAATGGCAATACTTACATCAGAGAAAACAGACTTTAAAACAAAGGCTACAATAAGAGTCAAAGAAGGACCTTATGTAATGATAAAGGGATCAATTCGACAGAAGGATATAACCCTAGTAAACATTTATACACCCAACATAGGAGAACCTAAATACGTAAAGCAAATATTAACTGACATAAGGGAGAGATCAATAGTAATACAGTTATAGTAGGGGGCTTTAACACCTCACTGACACTAATGAACAGATTTTCCAAGCAGAAAATCAATAAGGGAGCAGCAGCCTTAAATGACATACTAGACCAGATGGATTGAATTGATATTCTCAGAGCATTTTACCCCAAAGCAGTAGAATATACATTCTTCTCAAGTACACATAGAACATTATTTATGTTAGACCATAAAACAAGTCTCAATCAATTTAGAAGATTGAAATTAGTTTAAGCATTGTCTCCGATCACAATGGTATAAAACTAGAAATCAATTATAAGAAAAAAACTAAAAAACACACAAACACATGAAGGCTCAATAGCATGCTACTAAACAATGAATGACTTAACAATGAGATCAAGGAAGAAATCAAAAGATACCTTGAAACAAATGAGAATGAAAATACAAAGACCCCAAATTTATGGGACACAGTGAAAGCAGTCCTAAGAGGGAAATTCGTAGCAATACAAGCCTACCTCGAGGAACAAGAAAAATCTCAAGTAAACAATTTAACCTTATACTTAAAGTAGAAAGAGAACAGTGAAGCCCAAAATGAGTAGGAGGAAGAAAATAATAAAGATCAGAGTAGAAACGAGATGAAGTAGAGTCTAAAAAACAATGCAAAAGATCAATGAAAACAAGAGATGTTTAAGAAATAAAACAAAATTAATAAACCTTAGCCAGACTCATCAAAGAAAATCAAGAAGGAAACAACTTTAAATGACACACAAAGAAAGAGGACCTAAGTAAATAAAATCGGAAATGAAAGAGAAGTGGCAACTGACTTCACAGAAATACCAAGGATTATAAGGAAATAATATGAGCAATTGTATGCAAACAAATTGGACAATGGAAGAAATGGTTACATTACTAGAAACATATAATCTCCCTAGACTGAGTCAAGAAGAAACAAAAAATCTGAACCAACCAATTACTACTAATGAAATCAAATCAAGAAACTCCCAACAAACAAAAATCCTGGACGAGATAGCTTCAGAGGTGACTTTTATCAAACATTCAAAGAAGAATTAACATTTATTCTTCTCAAACTATTCCAAGAAGTTCAAGAGGAGGGAAGGCTCCCAAGCTCATTTTACGAGGCCACCATCACCCTAATTCCAAAACCAGAGCCATGACAAAAAAAATTTTAAAAATTATAGTTCTATATCTCTGATGAACATAGATGTAAAAATTCTCAACAAAATATTGGTAAGCTGAATTCAGCAAAACGCTAAAAACATACATCATAATCAAGTTGGATTTTCCTGGGATGCAATTTGGTTCAATATCTGCAAATCAACTAATGTAATATGCCACATTAACAAATTGAAAGATAAAAATCATATCACCATATCGACAGATGCAGAAAAGGTGTTTGACAAAATCCAGCATCCATTTATGATAATAACTCTCAGCTTACCTCAACATAATAAAGGTCTTACAAATATGACACACCCACGGCTAATATCACGGCTAATAACTCAATGGAGAAAAGCTAAAAGCATTTTCCTTAAGATCAGGAACAAGACAAAGAGGTTCACTTTCACCACTTGTATTCAACATAATATTGGAAGTCCTCGCCACAGCAATCGGACAAAAAAAGAAATAACAGACATCCAGATTGGAAAGGAAGAACTAAAACTGTCATTATTTGCAGATGACATGATACTATACATAGAGAACCCTAAAGATTCACCAAAAAACTGTTAAAACTGATAAATAAGTTTAGTAAAGTATCAGGATACAACATTAAAATTTACAAATTGATTGCATTTCTATGTACGAATAATGAATTATCAGAAAAAAGAGATTAAGAAAACAATCCCATTTATAGTTGTATCAAACAAGATACCTAGGAACAAATTTAACCAAGGAAATAAAAGACCTGTTCTTAGAAAATTAGAAGTCATTGAAGAAAGAAGTTGAAGAAGATACAAACCTATCGAATTGTACACCTGAAGCTTACTGAATTTCATTAATCAATGTCACCATAATAGAAATAAAAAATAAAAAAGTAAAAATAAAAATAAATAAAAATAAAAAATAAAAATAAATATTAAAAAAGAAAATACAAATAAATGGAAGCATATTCTATGCTCCTGGATAGGAAGAATCAATATTGTTAAAATGTTTATGCAATCAATAGATTCAATACAAGCCCTATTAAAATACCAATGGCATTTTTCACCGAACTAGAATAAATAATCCTTAAATTTATATGGAACCATAAAAGATCCTGAATTGCCATAGAAATCTTAAGAAAATAGAATAAAGGTGGAGGTATCATGTTATCTGATATAAAACAATACTAAAAGGCAATAGTAATCAAAATAGTATGGTTCTGGCATAAAAAAAGACACATAGATCAATGGAACAGAATAGAGAACCCAGAAGAAAAAGCCACACCCATGTGGCCATTTCATCTATGACAAAGGAGGCAAGAATATACATTCAGTAAATACAGTTTATTCAATAAATGGTGTTGGGAAAACCAGACAAATACATGCAAAAAAAAAAAAAGGTGAAACTGGACCACTTTTTTACACCATATACAAGAATAAACTCAAAATGGACTAAAGATTTAAATGCAACATCTGAAACCATAAAACTCCTCGAAGAAAACATAAGCAGTAAAGTCTCTGACATTGCTCTTAGTGATATGTTTTCTGATATATTTCCTCGGGTGAGGGAAACAAAAGAAAAAATAAACAAATAGGACTACATCAAACTAGAAAGTTGTTGTACAACAAAGGAAACTATCAACAAAACAAAAAAAAACCTAATAAATGGGATAAGATATTTGCCAATTATATATCTGATAAGGGGTTAATATCCAAAATTTATAAAGAACTCATACAAAAAAAATCCAACAATCCATTTTTTTAAAAAATGGGCAGAGGACCTGAATAGGTACTTCTCCAAAGAGGACATACGGATGATCAACAGACATGTGAAGAGATGCTCGATGTAACAAACCAGAGAAATGTAAATTAAAACCACAGCGAGATATTACTTCACACCCGTCAGAATGGCTATCATCAATAAATCAAAAAACAAGTGTTGGCAAGGATGTGGAGAAAAGGGAACCCTCATGCACTGTCGATGGGATTGCAGATTGGTACAGCTGCTACGGAAAACAGTTTGGAGAGTCCTCAAAAAATTAAAAATAAAATTACCTTATGACCCAGAAATTCTACTTTTAGAATTTTTATTTCTGGAATATCTATTTAAAGAAAACCAAAACACTAATTCCAAAAGATATATGCAACCCTATGTTCACTGTAGTGATATTTACAATAGCCAAGATATAGAAGCAACATAAGTGCCCATCGATAGATGATCAGATAAAGAAGGGCTACATACATACAATGGAATATTACTCAGCCATAACAAAATGAAATCCTACCATCTGCAATGACATGGATAAAACTAGAGGGTATTATGCTAAGTGAAATAAGTTAGACAGAGAAAGAGAAATACCATATGATCTCAATTACACATGGAATCTAAAGAACAAAATAAATGAACAAACAAAAGAAAAGGACTCACAGATACAGAGAACAAACTGGTGATTGCCATAGGGGAGGAGGGTTGGAGCGCGGGGTGAAAAAAGTTGAAGAAATTAAGAAGTACAAATTGGTACTTGCAAAGTAGTCACATGGATGTAAAGTAGAGCATAGGGAATGTAGTCAATTATATGGTAACAACTACGTATGGTGCCAGGTGGGTACTAGACTAATCGGGGGGATCACTTTATAAATTATATAAATATCTAATCACTATGCTGCACACCGAAAACTAATATAGAATAATACTGAATGTCAACTCTAATTGAAAAATAAAAATTTTTTAAAAGACAGTGGTTTAGTCTTTCTCAGTATGACTTTAGTCAAGTGAGTGAAAAGCACTGGAGAATCCTTCTAGATCTAAATTAGGACAATGCATGATTCAGCAATACTGCTTCTGCATATACACCCAAAGGAAACAAAAACGGAATCTCAAATAGATATCTGCATCCCCGTGCTCACTACAGCATTATTCACAATAACAAAGCTACGACAACAGTCTAAATGTCAATCAACAGACAAATGGATAAAGATGGCGTGATACATATATACAAAGGAATATTATTCTGCCATGAGAAAAAAGGAAATCCTGCCATTTGCAAAAACGTGAATGAACTTGAGGGCATTATGCTAAGTAAAATAAGACAGACAGAGGGAAAAAATACTATGTATCACTCGTATGTGGAATCTTAAAAAAGCAAACTCATGGAAACAAGAATAGAATCGTGGTTACCTAGGCCTGCGGGGTAGGGGAAATGGGGAGGTGTGGGTCGAAAGGCGCAAACTTCTAGTTATAAGATGAATAAATTCTGGGGGCTTAATGTACAGTATGGGGATTATAGTTCATAATGTATTATATATTAAAAGTTGCTAAGAGAGTAGATCTTCAGTGTTCTCTCTGCAAAAAAGAAATGGTAATGATGCGATACGATGAAGTCGTTAGATAATGTTATGGTGGTCATCATTTCACAATACATAAGCATATTGAATCAACGCATTGTATACTTTAAGCTTATACAGTGTAATACATCAATTATATCTCAATAAATCTGGGGGAAAATAGATTAATAAATAAATTAGGGCAACACCATGTCCATTCACGACAGCTACAGTGTACGAGCCTAATAAAATAATGGCACGAGTCACCTTTATATCTTCCACATTTTTTCTCCCACATTAGAATATAACCCCTACAAGGCAGATAACAAACCCTCATTTCCCCCACAATACTTAGCAAAGCACAGGCCAAAAAGTAGTTTAATGTTAGAGGAAAATCCAATAAAACCAAACTACTTACTCTTTCACCCAGACTGAGTACAGCACAATTTTCAGCTATTCACTGTAGAAGTAACTGAAATCTGCATGATAAAACCATGAACTAACCTAAATTGAAACATTCTAATGAATTTTAAATCATCGAAGCCATCCTGTTTTTATTTTTATTTTAAGACAGAGCTGGCAAAGCTCTTACAGAATTGAATAGACTTTTATTTATTTGCTTTTTCACATTGCTGGGTGAAACATGAATTTCTAGTGGGAGATTTCATTGATTTCTGTCAAGCTAGACAACAATTTGTAGAGTTAGTTTATCTTTTCAGGAAGAAAGGTAAGAAAGCTACTGTATCAAACCTTCTCCTCTGTCAGCAAGATATTGAGAAAGTATTACTCTGCATTGACTTTTAAAAATGATAAGATGAACATCTCAGAATTCAAGCCATATGGCATAGGCCACTAATAATACAGCTTGTACAAATCAGAAAAATGAAAAGAACTCTCACTTATTGACTATTTCTGAGTAATCTGGGATGCCATAAGATGTCTTTCAACTAGCTCCAGGCAACTACTGTACTTCACAAATGATCATCTGGAATTCCAGATGGGACATTCCCAAAGGCAATTGCTGAAAGACAGTAACAACGTAGGAACTGACAAGGAGCAGCCAGCTGAGGGACATAAGCCACTCAGTAAATGGAGGATTCCCAGCCCTGTTTTAGACTCTGGTCTAGATACCACTTCTTTCAGTCAAAGAATAGGAGAAGCACAATTTGAAGAGGAAAATTCAAAGAAAATAAACTATTAAAAGATGCTTATTACAAAGCTTTGGGGATTGAATGAATCAAGTTAAGAGGGAGAGACGCCCCCTGGCATGGTAAAAAAAATTCTCAAACATAGATTTAGGTAACCTGGGACTAGCCTCAGCTTCTTAGTGCCAATCCCCTGGCTCAGGCTTAGTCAGGCCTGAGCTCAGGGTCCAAAGCCCAAGCGTGGAGAACTGAGCTGGATGAGTGGTTCTAGCCAGAGCCTTCGTTACTTGTTTCTGAAGGTGCCGACTGAACCAGTTGACTACGTGTGGCCATGTGGAGAATTATACATAGTCTGGCTATTCCTAATATGTCCAGTAGGAACAAAGCATCCTCTTGGCTCTGTTTCCCAACCAAAGTCAAATAGAAAATCTGAAATGCAATTGGGGCCAGGACATACATTTCTCTGAAAATAATGCTTCAAGCTCAGCAAAGTAGCAGAGTCAGAAGTTCCCAAAATAATGTTCCTCCCTACATGACTTATCACTGGAAAACTGTGGATCACTCATTTTTTTTCATTTTTCTATATTTATTATAGCAGAAGCCAGTGGCAAGATACCTAGATTCTCTTAAAACATCTTGGAAAAAGGAAAACAGAGTAGAAAGTCCCATCAGAAGAGTCATGGAGGGTGTTTCATGGAGTCACCCCCACCAAAAGGTAACCCAGACTTCTCTTCTGCAAGTAATACCCAGAGTTTAAACAAACAACAACAAAAAGGATCATGAGGACATTTTAGCTTTCAATGTTTTTTCCAGGTCAAAATATCTGTGATGATGGTGACTATAGGTAATAGATTGTATTGCATACTTGCAAGTTGCTGAGAGAGTAGATCTTAACAGTTCTCATCACAAGAAAAAAAAATGTAACTGTGTATGGTGATAAATGTAATTAGGCATTGTGGTGATCATTTCACAATATACACGTATATCCAATCATTATGTTGTATACCTGAAACTGATATGTTTTATGTCAACTATATCTTAATAAAACAGTCTCTGTGATGACTTAGTCAGGGCAACTTGTTCGTGATTGATACAACCTCTATGCAGAAACAATCTGATCCCCTTCTCTCTTTTTAAACTTAGAAACTTAGAGAATTTTGAGTCAGCACCTCGATTAGATACTAATTTTATGTACTTCCTCAAGTTACATGTGCATCTCTTGCCTGCTAGACCCTCCTTGGGGCCGACCAGTCCTTTGCCTTTAGCTATCACCATTAGCCTAGCCCACCAGTCTTGGGTGAAGTGTGTGTGGCTCCTGCCTCTGCTTCTGGAATTTAAATGACATGGTTTAGGTTAAGCCATTGGGGATTATAGCTTGTACAAAACAAGGAAATGAATAGAATGCCACCCCCACAAATTTTGACATCCTTACTGGCCACGGGCAGAGCTAAATGATGTAGCCCAAAAGTACAAGGGAGTAACTCTCTGAGGAGTGTAGTTTGAGCAGCAGTCAACAAGCTGCAGGAGGGAGTCAAACAGGAAACACCCCACCACAGATGGCTCTGTCCATTTAGGCTTTTTTGTCCTCACGGTGCTGAGCAGATAGATGCGTCTGCGGGGCCCCGTTCTGTCTTTTTGCAGCTCTGTGAAGCAGCAGCTGGTTTGGGAATGCAGTTTTTCACGTCTGTGTTTACTTACCTTTTACCTCACTCTCATTGCCTGAGAGGTGTGTCCTCCAAGTAATAGATTAGGACTTTAAATCTCTGCCTCAGATTCTATTTCCTAAGAAACCAAGGCTATAACTGAATTTAAGAAATTTCACCTAAACTTGATTTATTTCATTCACTCAAATTCTGAAATGAAAATATAATTCAGTATGTTCAAATTAAATGTGCCAGGTCTTTGCAAAATAACAAGATACATACAAACTCATCGATTTTAAAATAATAAAATACCCTTGGACATTTTTAGAATTAACTATCCTCTTTCAAGCGCTAACAAATATTAGCAAAATGTTACTCAAAAAAAAAATAGATATGGCTAAAATCAAAGGTCTATGAAACTCTGGAATATATAACCAAAAACATGTCAAAGATTATTACTCATCTTCTTCGTCCACCTTACAAAAATAAATCTAGTGTAGGCGACAAGTAAAATTCCCATCACAATGAACTTCATGGTCTAGACAAATTGATTTCTGTGGCTCAGAACATGCACATTTCCCAAGTGGCTGGAACTCACACCTTCCGGCATCTGGAGATAAAATAGCTATCTCCAAACTCTCTAAAATGAATTAGCAAATATAAACAACTGCTCTAAACATGTTTAAAAAAAAAAAAAGATAACAGGAATTCTCCAAACATATAACTCTTTGTACAAATTACATAATTCTCTTTTGGAGGGTGAACAGGATATTGGAGAAAGAAATGGATGATGAGAATTTGGGCCCTGGAGATTCAGAGATAACTCAGATACAGTTGGATTGAGTGAATTGGGCAGTGAATTGGGCCCTGGAGATTCAGAGATAACTCAGATATAGTTCCTGCTCCCGAGGAACTGACAGTCTAGTAGAAGAGACAAATAATAACTCACTGCCGACAGTCATAGATTTCACGTTACAGAAGCGCAGATGACAGTGGCTAATTCGACCTGGAGGAGGTCAGATATACTAGCAGATGTTCTAGTTAACACGCTACTGTTAACTGAGATATGAGTTGGTTTGAGGAGAGAAAATCGACTGGTTTGGGACATGCCGAATGAGAAGCAAAACATCCAAGGGGAGATGGTCTGCAGGCAAATGGAGAAGTCATGCCGGAAGTGCGTGAGATCCTTCCACGCTGAAAAAGGAGACGTGAGTGTCAGGACAGTGCCGCTTACAGGTGAGTGTGTAGCATGAGAAGGCCCAGGGAGCACGTGCTGGGAAGAGCGGGGGTGGATTGACGAGAGACAAGAAGCTCGAATTTGGAATTGCTGGGAACACAGGTACTTAGAATGTAAAGGGAATTAGAGAATGAAAATGAGAAAGAACAGTCAAAAATTAGGAGGGGAGAAAATATGTATCTTGAATAAAACATAGAAAGTTTTAAAGAGGAAGAATGGGCTCGGCAGCGTTTAATGCTACTAAACAGACAAGGGAAGTGACTGAGAGAGGTAGCCCTGGATTGGGCAGTGAGCGGGTTGTGCTGAGAAGACTTTCTCAGAGAGGGGATTGACCAGAACCAAACTGGAATGGGCTGAAGACAGGAAGTCAGACAAGGAAGGAGAAATGGAGATGAGGCACTAGCATGAAACGAACGCTGACACGGGATCGTCGCACTAGGTCCGAAGAAGGAACTGCATAAAACATAGCTGCTGTGTGGGTGACAGCTCGGCGCGGCTCTTTCTGGGGGCGGCATCCTCTACATGTATCTGGTCCGATCTGCAGTGGGATGCTCTTTGGCGCCATTTGTGGGTTCCAGTGCAAACATCTCGAGGGCCCCGTTCTGGTTTCTGTGGTTAGCTGGGGCTCCCACACGTAGCTCTCATTTCACGGGGGAGAAGCAGGGAGACAGCGCTGGAGAACACCACACTAGACTCACCTTCTGTCTCCAGTTGCCCAGGAGAGTAGTCCGCTTTCCCTGCTTTGCCTCGAATCTCCTACAGGGGTCCCATCTGGAAGTTAAAAACTACGGCTGCCACACACATCCCTTCCCGCAGTCCTCACCCCATTCACCTTGCTGCAGGACGATGAGAAAGTCACTGGCAGGAATGACAGCTGGAAGAGGGAGAGGAGGGGCACGGATCTTTGTTAGGCAGAACGAAGAAGGAGTAATCACTTCAAGACAGATTTTTATTCTTCGGTTTCAACTCAGTTACTTTTCAATTTTATTACTCTCTAGTCTCTCATTTACCAGATCACGGTATATAATCAGGTACCTTGATATGGAGAGTAACTATTGTTTGGATAGAAAAGAGACTTCAAACATTATATGAGATTATTCTTGTACAGAAACTGTGCCAGTCATGTGGCTTCTGCTTTTGAATCTGTTTCCCGCTCTTCCTCTGAGGAGTTTCCTTTCCAAGGCTCTCTTGTCACCTGGATCCCACAAGGGTTCAACCAGTGAGAGGCACTGGCAAGAGACTGGCAGGCAGCAGGAGGAAGAAGGTGTTGGGGACGAGCCAGGACACTGCTCCCTCTCTCGCTCTGCTGCATGCAGCACACACAGCCATGGCTGTCTCTTCCCTGCCACTCCAGATGCCACCACATCCCTGCCATGGTTCTCAGTCCCTGAAGGTGACCCTGGGTTCTAATAACACTCCTGCCTCCCGTTGTCTCTCTAGCCATGTGGGTAAGCACAGCTGTCTGCGGTTGCTAATCTTTTAGTTGCATCGACCACCCCTGGCTGGCTTCTCAGATCTTCTGTTACCCAAGGATGAATTCCATGAATTCAACTCCCTCTGTCGAAAAGTCTACAGTGGTCGCTGTCTTCCGACTGATCAGACCATGACAGAGAGACGGACATAACCAGATCTTGAAAGCACAGTTATAGGAGGATGACGGGGTAAGACAGGGAGAGACCTATCCACATCGGCCTTCAGCGTCACACTCCCTACCCGACCCTCAGCAGAAAGTGATAGTTAATGTCCTTCCTAATCAGAAAATTAAAATATATTTACAAGCAGGGAAACATGGACTCAAGGAAAAGCGATGCCCTGAAAAGCAGAAACGTGAGGGCTGTGACCTCACATGTGAAAAGCAGGACCGTGAGGACTGATGGTCCAAGAGGGAAATTAATTGAAAATTATTGGCGGTAAGAACTATTAGAAAAGGCGGGGCGGTCCAAACGAGACGCTTAGACAAATGTGCTGAACAAAATCTGAACCGACGTGATCAGTCTGCTTAGTAAAGTTCAAATGTCTGAGATCTGTGGAGTGAGGTGGGGCAGGGCTCCAGGGGAAGCGGGGAGAAAGGGCAAGTCCTGCCCTGGAAAAGGAGCGGGGAGAGATGTTTCTAATCCAAGAGAAACACCAAGTGTACTAAATAGTTTAAGTTTCTACAGACACAATCACACGAATAAAACCTATGTGTATCCAGCTCCCCTCAGGGGCTAGGACGGTAGAGCCGTGTTTTCCATAGCAGGCTCGGCTGGGCTGATCCATCAGAAACACGTAAGGAGCCTGACAGACAGAATAAGATAGAAACAAAATGCTGGACCATTGCTCTACAAGCAGACTGTCTAAGGGGTGAGGCTTTCAAATCTGGTTTTTGAAAGAGTTCCCCACTCAAAATGAGAGTGCCCCAGCTGGAGGAGGTACCTGCGAGACCTCCCAGGGAGGACGGACACTGGCGGAGGTGAACGATCTCGCGGTCGGTGCCCAGGAGTGGAGTGACACTTCTTTAGGAAAAGTAGGGGAGTTTGACTGATAGCTGGGATCCCAAGGCTCAGAAGAAACATTTCACACTAAACGTTTTTGGACGCTTTGGACAGTAACAACGGGAAGGGATTTCAGACAGACCTGGGCGAGCCTTCTGTCTGAAGATCCTGTCTCATCTGAGGCCATATTTTCTTGTTCAGCATGTAAATGGACCTCTCCCACCCCCTTTTCTTTTTCCTCATTTGTAGTTTGGTCCTGAAGTGATTTTACCCAACTTTACTCACTATTACAGTTTCTTTTTCATTCACATTGCAAAGGTTCTGGGACATTAAACCAAAGCAGACCAAACAACAACAACAAAAGATTCTTATAAAAATATTAGGTTATAGAGCTATTTGCTCTTCTTATTTTTCACACAGCGTGATGATTACTACTTCGAGCTTCTTTTTTTCCTTTTTGTTTAGAGATAACTAGATAAGCAATTTTTAGGACACAGTCATAGACACCCATTACTAAGTACCTGGCACATTTGGAGAAGATTTAAGACCATTCGTAACACCACTGAAGACATTTTCAATAGCTGGTACATTTTGAAATGGAAATTGCTCTTCATGTTAAATTTTAAAAGCAATTTTGTTTGGAAATATTTGTGCAATCTATAAAGAGACATCAAATCATACAGCTAAGGGGACTAACAGCCTTTAAAACTTGAGCATTAGACTATAGAATTTTCATTTTTTTCTTCCTTCCTTCCTTCTTTAGTTTCAATATATATGTTTGACACAAGAGTGAACAAAACAGTCATTTTTTTCTGTCCTCATGGAGCTGTAGTCCAATGAAACAATCTAATATGAAGCAAGTAATGGCACGAGAAAGTAAAATTTTAAGGTAAATATAAATATGAGAGCACCTGTCAGGTAATTTCTTAGTCAGGGGGTCAATTGAGGGGTTTCAGTGTCATTCAGACATCTAAGGAGAAAGGTTAGGGAGGTGGTTGGTTAGAATCAAAAGATTGGTTAAAATCAAAAGATTGGTTGTGGTTAATAGGTTGATCACAGGTTAAACCCAGCCTGATTAACAGTGGTTTCCTTTATACCGTCATTTGAGATGGCCTGGATGAAATTTAGTTTTACCAGTAACGATTACTAAGCATGTGGCAAAATGGTCGTACGTATGTGGTCTTCACTGACCTGGGCTTCCAGCTAATTGACGGGGCGAGATGGTTATGCTTGGAAGGGGTAAGTAGAAAGCCCTATGTAGTTCAAAGTCAAAATGAGCACGGAGGCAGGGGCTGGTGTAAGGGTCCGAGGGAGAAGAACAGGGGCTCCTTGCACATGGTTAGGAAAGGAGGAGGAAGTGGAGAGAAAAAGCATTCTGGTAGGAAACAGCTACACCGAAGCAAATATCAGCAGAAAAAGAAGAAAGATGCTGGCACGTACAGGGGCACTTGAAACAGAGAAGTGGCAAAGTTATCAGGTTAGAGAGTCACTAGAGATATTTGTTGGAGCCCAGAAGAAAGGATGGGTCTGCGTAGGTACACAGACGGACCCTCACTTATGATTTTTTGACTTCACAATGGTGCGAAAGTGAAATGCATTCAGTAGTAATCATAATTCAGATTTTGAATTTTGATCTCTACCCATGCCAGCCATATGCAGTACAATACTCTCAGGATGCTAAGCAGGGGCAACAAGATAATTTTGCCCAACCTTTGGCTAATGTAAGTGTTCTGGGAATATTTTCACATTGCAGAAAGGGCAAGGTCTCTTTTATAAGGGCACTAATCCTATTCATGAGGGCTCTACCCTCATAATCACCAACTGAAATCTCAACCTCCTAACACCATCACATTGGGGGTTAGGATTTCAACATACACATTTTGAGGGGACATAAACATTCGGTCCCAAACACTCAGTGTTATATACCTGAATTGATATTTTTTTTAAAAGATGTGTGTGGGTATTTTATGACCAACATCAACTAGTAGCCACAACATGAAGAATAAAATTAAATGCCCTTTATTTAATGTGTATTAAATGCCCTTGTCATTGCAGGAATAATCCGTCGTTTCGGAAGGTCTTTTGATATCATAGATAGAAAATGAAAACGTGCTTTCTTTTTTGCTAGCCTATTTAAATATTAGCTCCTTTGTAATTTTATGTCCCCTGAGGCTATAGCAATCCAAATTATTCCAGAAGTAAACAAGGGAGAAGGCCTTCTGGAAAAAAAAAAAAGTGATTTTTGAAAATAACTTAAACTTCAGCACAGTTCTTTAATTTTTATTGTTCTTTGTTGCCCTAATCAGCCCCTTTCTCTGTTTCACAATGAAGCGCTAACTTTCCAAACAGGAATAGAAGCAAGCACTTTGAAAACACATCTATATCTCTTCGAGTGTGGGCTCCTCTATGCAAAACAAGGGCAGGAGGGCAGATGCTGCTGCCTAGTGCCTGCTCTGGTGGGGTGCGGGGCTCTAACCGACTCATACATATCCCCTCACTCAACCCTGACCACTATGATGAGACCATCTTCCTGTTACAGGTGAGGAAACAGATTGGGTTACCTGCCCACAGTCACCTAGGATAAAGCTAAAGTTCAGGCACAGGGCCTTTGGCACCAGCATCTGTGCCTCTGGCTACCATGATGTACTGTCCTATATAAACATGCCAAGCCTGGAATTTTTATTTAAGTGAAGGATCCCAGGATGAAACAAAATATATGAGACTATTACGGATGACATATTACTGCAAGATCTTCACTCAAAAGTCACCTGATTTGAGATTTCAAATAAATGGGAGGGGGAAAAAGAAAGACTTTGCATGTTTCATAGTACTATAAAATATCATTACTGACATTATATGTCACCACCAGTAAATCAAATCTTGATAGTATTTGATACGTTATAGCTTTGGTGTTCTGATTAAATCACACGTGAAAACTATAACTTATTTTGTGAGTGTGGTCCAATTGGCTCAGGCTATAAAATTTTTACTTAAACAAACTTTATATTTTAGTTTAGATACAAGTTACATTTAGTGTATTATCTGTCATTCTCCCAGAAGTTTTGAAATCATTTTATTTCTAACTCATTTGAAAATGATGGCACTAAAATGATCAAAACTAGTTGTTCAACCTTGAATCTAGCTTTATTCTATCAGTAAAGAGACACAGCAACTCAGATTTACACTTTTGTTATTATTCCTTTTAATTTCAGTACTTTAAAAGGCATTTCTCCTTGTTTTTCATCATTTACTTATAAATGTGGCAGAGATGAACCACTACCACACAAAACACTGTGGGATAACATTCATAAAAATGGAAATGTATGATACATATTTAAATAGTTACAAGGATATTATGAGAATCAGAACAAAATGTTAATAATATTTTATATCAGTATCGAGCATCATAATTTTCATTATTATTGTTTTCAAACTTGTAAATGTTTGCGATCCATGAAACAGACATTTATGGATTTCAGAACCTTTTTATTCAATTGCACTTGTGTCATATTTTAGGGAAGTATTTTATTTTCTTGCTTAAACCTGCTTAACATCATCAAAGGAACTTGAACTCTGTCGATTAGTTTAACACGCAAGAACCCTGAGTGGTAAGTTGTGGAATGGCTAACATCGGCCAATCGGAAAGGCAAACAAAGCACAGTGACAACTGAAAAGACTCATAAAGGTGCATAATCCTAGTCCTGTCCAGGGAGGCTCTTGCCTAAGTGATTTTCTTCTACCTGTGGCTGACACTCAGGTGACCAGAAACATCTGAGAAGCTGAATAGCCTGGACTCTACACACACTGGTCATTTGAAGGGGTATAGTAGGTTATAATTGTTCTAAGAGCTAAAAGTTTCTCTAATATTTATTGTGCTTAAGGATAAAGTAATAATTATAAAAAAATGATTAAGTGACAACTATGCTTCAGACACTGCACTAAGGGCTTTCTGCATAATAGAGTTAAAAAGAAAGAGAACGTATTCAGTTAAACATGCGAAGGATGTATGTGGAGTCAGAAAATGAGATGGGTCCTTAGGAATCTGGGTTCAGTTGGGCAGTATTTGATATCTTATTCCAGGAAGCTAAGAATGCTCTTCTTATTTGATGTTTTGGGGGAGGCTAATGATGAGCAATAGGAAAAGTAAAAGTGAAAACTACATTAAGAGTGGCCCATGCCTAATACGCTCCCCGAGCAAAATTCCTGGTGAAGCTGGACCAGAAGTCAAACAAAGCCTCGATTTTTCTGTCATTGCCTGGATTGCTGAGGAGGCCACAAGGTGAAGCACAGGTGTGAGAAGAAGAGAGAGAAAAAACTATTTACAGCCTCCAAGGGAACCACAGCTCACTTGCTAATATCACAGAATAGCGGCCGAAGAAGCAGTGGTAAGCCATGCCCACGTCAAACGCCATAGGATAATGTTCATAAAAAAAGTTAAAAAAAACAAAAAAAAATTATAAAGTCTTGACATGTTGCTCTCAATATGTAGAAGAGAGAGTAGCCAGAAAACATTTCACAAGAGGTTCTCTCTTACTCAAAGGAGCATGATGGTTAATTTTATGCATCACCTTGGCTCAGCCATGTGCCTCAGTGTTCAGTCGAGCACTAGTCTAGATGTTGCTGTGAAGGGAATTCGTTGCAGTGATTTACATTCACAATCAGTCGACTTTAAGTAAGGCAGGCAGCCTCGTCTAATCGATCAAAGGCCTTCACTGAGGAAAACTGAGGAAGGGGGATTCCCAAGAAGAAGGAATTCTGACTCAAAACTGTAACATAGAAATCCTGCTTGAGTTCCCAACCTCCTAGCCCGCCCTGCAGATTTTGGACTAAAGAATGCAGCATAACTCCTACCTGAATTTCAGACTTGCCAATTCTGCAGTCATGTAAGCCAATCCTTTTAATAAATATCTGTGAATGAATGAATGAATAAATAAAATCTCTCTCTCTCAAAAAAAAAGAAAAGAAAGAGAGAGAGAGAAAGCTGAACTCTGAATTATATGGAATGATTAAATTGTTAAGGTAAAGATGGGGCATTTGAGAAATATTATTCAAATGCTTCAAATATATAACAATATATTTTATAACATCTTGAAGAAATATTTGTTTCCATCTGGCTAAAAAATACTTACTTAAAATGACAGTATTTGTGATTGTAAAGAAATTCACGATAATTCCCGTCTGCAGAATTTTTTCTAACTCACGATGCATTATCAGTAATTTAAAAACAAAAGCATATGAAAATTCAAAAGAGAAAAATAATAAAGAAAATGAATATAATACAAAAGTCTCCTACACTACTCCCATATCAAAGAAGAAATTTAAATTTCAACTTACAGAGATCTTTAAGAATGAGATATGCACCAAATAGATATATTTAACTTCCTCACTGAATGTGTCCCCCAGAATTCATACGTGAGGCCCTAATCCCCAAGTGGTAGTGTTTGGAGGCAGGGTCTTTGAGAGGTGATTGGATTGGGATGAGATCAGGAGATGGGGCTCCCGGGATAAGACCGGTACCCTTTTAAAGACAAAGAGACCAGAGCTCTCTCGGCCTTGTGAGGTTACTGAGAAGAGGCGCTGTCTACAAGCCAGGAGCCTGACCACGCCGGAACCCTGACCTCACACTCCCAGCCTCTCAAAATGTGAGAAATAAACATTCGCCGTTTAAACCCTCCAGTTCATGGCATTTTGTTATGGCAGCCCAGGCTAAGACATTCATCCTCCTAATTTTCTGCCGAATAAGTCAACCAAAAAAAACTAGTTAGGAAAATTGTACACCACTGTGGGGAACTCAAGAGGCACTTTAGCTGCATGCTGCAAATGTCAAGGAACCGTAACTTTTGAATAATGTAATTAAAAATGAAATTTTGAGGAAGGGGAAGTGTCTGCCTCTGGTACCACCTGCCCTGTCAAGAAGAGACACACAGAAGACAAACACGTTGGATTGTTATTGCAGAGAAAAATAACCTGGTCAAAAGATAATTTTCAAAAGGAAAGAGAAAATGACAAAATTATGACTCTCACACAGATACAAAAATAAACCAGTGTTAGAGATTTTATTTAACTCCTTGATGAGGAAACTGGGAGGCGGCACAACCAGTTCAAGGAGTTAATATTAGAAAAATACAGAATTCTTAATGAGAATGATCGACGGCATGTGTTTCTCTCTAGTTACCCTGGCCTGGGCATTGTTATACTTGCAACAAATCTCTTTAAATTGGAAGAGATAGATACATATACGTGGAACAGGGCTCATAAGGATCAAGATATCCTTGGTTATTTGTAGCTGTTCTTCATTATATGTGGATAGTGGGACTACTGCTATTTTTATTTTCAAATTTTTGCTTTATTTGCTTCCTAATTTTTTTACAATGAAACTGTAGTAATTTGAATTGCAAATCAATATTTTTTAGTTGGATTTTTTTAAAGGCCATCAGACAATTTATATGTCTCTTGGAAGTTTATGTTTGTGGAAAGCCTTAGACGAGACATTTAATTGATTCTCATAAAAGAACTGTACGGTTTATAATTTTCATCATTACTGTACCTCGTTTGTGTTCAGGGTATACAAGTCTCACTCATTCCACCTCAGGAAAACAGTGGGTGAATTCCTTATGCAGTTTCATCGACTTCTTGTAGTTATAGAACTACTTAATCACCACCACCACCACCATCGTCATCACAGCTAATTGTGTTTTATATGCTACACTCCATTCTAGGAAAGATATTACATGTATCTCTTCCATCCTCCTAACAGTCCTGTGTGCTGACATCAACCCCATTTCATAGATGAGAACATTGGAGAGTGGATAAGAACCTTGCTCTTCTAGATCCCACGACTAGATAGCACTGGACCAGGATTTGATCTCAGATGACGGACTCCAGAGCCCAAACTCCCAACTCCCGACGTCTCTGTTTTGCTGTTGCCTGAATTACGTGAACGGAAAGGAGAGATGGGATGACAAGAACCAGTGTCGAGGCCATACCCTTAGAACCTGGTGGAAAGGGCAGCATCCCTCCCCCGGCCACACACCAGCATTCACACTGCTGAGCTGCGTGTCTCTCCCGGCATGAGCACCTGGGAGTGTGCACCACAAACCTGGCCATATTTACATCGGGCCCCGCAGCTCGTGGGTTAAAGAATGCTTTGAGTCCTTGAACATAATCTTTACGCATGACAGAAGTGGAAGTGAACTGACAAGCCCGACTCTACTTTCAGTTGAGGAGGGAGGAGGAGTCCACACCCCAGGAACACACCGGGCTTTCAGGGCATGTCCTGCCTTCACGAGCCAGGTACCATCCTCCTCCTTCGAGCTCCACTGGCCTTCCCCAACTCGGATGCCCTCTTCCGCCATTTCTACTCAACCATACCCACCTCGTCTTTCTGCCATGCCCACCTCACCATTTTCCGACCCTGGGCAAAGCTCACCATCTGTTCTCTTCCCATTCCCACTTCTGAGCAGCTAGTAATTATCAGAAGAGAAATAAAGCCCTTGCAGTTGGCCTGGCTATAAATTAGCATTATCTACCTCATTTTAGGTTTTCAGTAACATTCAGAGCGATTTTCATTTAGTTCTCCATTATTTTCCTTTCCCTCCATAGCTGATATTGCCGAATGTATCCGCCTCGCTCTATCTGTCCATCTCTACTCCTTTTCTCACACTCAGCAGATTGCCCACGTTCTATTAAAGCTTTTATTTTCCCATTTCCGAAGGAGATTTATTTTAGAAAACTCTTCCAGATCCTGTAAGGTGGTTTTTCAGCGACAAGACCGTACAACCTCTCAGTGCAGGGGAAGTTTTGTCTCCGTCTTCAGGAGGCAGTAACCCAGAGTCATTCTCTGTGGGCACTAAATGAACATTAATTAATGATGAATGGAGGAAGCTTTGCCATCTGTTCAGCACTGGTTGAAAATATAGTGTTGTTACTTAATTGGATTGTTTTTAGTCTTGTAGTTTCAGTTGGGTGAACACTAGTGGCTGGAACTGTGAGATGCCACAGCAAATCATAAGTCCCATTTTGAAATCCTTGTCTGGAGGCGTGGCTAATTATTAAACGAGAAGCACATCCAAACAGCAGTGAAAGAAGGTCTTTTCTAGCATTTGGTTTTCTTAAAATTATAAGACATTCTCTCTTCAGTAAAATAATTCAAGTCCTGTATAACAAGTGATAGCCTGGAGGTCTAGGATATAATGGGAGAAAGACAAGGAATGTATATTTTTTTTTATAAAGGGAAAATATAATAAATGGTATTTACATATATGGTAAATAGTACAACATTGCTTTTTTTGTCTTTAAACCCCCAGCACTTCCCAGCACATATCAGAGTTGTCATGCTGTGCTTCCCTCAAGAGGTACATACCCAGGTACACAAGGGGTTATATTACTTAGGTTTGCAAGATGTATCTTGTGTGTGGTTTCATTTTAGTGTACACTTTTGTACTCATGGATTGCATGTTAGAACAATTTACTGATATCCTGAAATGCTTTATTTGCCCCAGTGAAGGACTTTCTTAAAGGTGCCATTTTCCCTAATCTGCCTGCTCCAACGCAACAAAACCATTTCAGATGTTTAATGACATCAGATTTAAAAGACAGTTGACACCATGCTTCTCAGAAGCATGCTTAGATTAGCAGAATGTCTTGCGGAGGCCGACTGCCGGCATTGAGATCTCAGTTTCACCACGTCCCAGATATGGGACCTTAACCTCTGGAAGCCTCAGTTTGCCCTCAAAAGAAAAATGAACATAAAATCTACATCACAAGGTTGAGTATCACATTAAATAATGCACATAAAATGTTTTGTGCAGTACCTGTCACTCCCTATATTTCCTAAAGTATGTATTATATAGGAATTGCCAGGCACACCACTCATCCTGTGAACAGCCTAACTGCTGCCTCACACCCAGGCCCCTTCTAAAGGGTCCACTGCACATGGATCCATTGATTAACCCAAAGCCAACTTATGTTAGGGATTTTATCCCTTTAATTTTATCACATAATATAGTCACAGGAATTATATCCCATCAACTATACCATATTCTATAGCATAAAAGCGTATCATAGGCCTCACTCACACTCAAGGGAAGGAGAATACACAGGTATGCAATCATAGGGGTCACCCTAGGGCACAACACCCAGACAGTGTAAGAGAGAAAGAGGAGGTTTGCTTTCAGACATATCATATTTGGTATGTCCAGTTGACATCCCAGTGGAAATGTCAAAGCTGGCATGTGACATGAGTAGACAGCACGATAGTCCAGGCAGAAACCAATACGTGGGCCTGCCTGGGTGAAACACCCACATTGCAGCTTTCTCGTCTTCCATCTTGGTAGTTCTGGAATGCGATCAGGTCAATGTTTCACGACCGATCGGACTGGCTTTACTCACTCACAAGAGACTAAAGTACTAACAAAAATACATTCATTCCCTGCAGTAAATGCCACTGTAAAGCAGGCTGGATACTTAAATAAATATGGTAAGTACTTTCCCTGGTCTCAGGTGGACACCGCTAACCTTTGATCTAATGACTCTGATTTTTTATAAGTCCATGACTGACCACCTCCCCTACCAATGGACACATTCTTTCCTTAACTCAGAAATGCTCACTCCCACTACTACCATATAATTCCGCAACATGTCCTAACAGGGACTACTCCCTCTTTTGTTTTTCATTTGGATGCTGCTCTGAAATGTTATGTATTTATTTCATAATTCTCCAAGAACAATTGTATCACCATAGTTCCCATTTTCTTGAGTTTCACCTAATGTTAGCCACATGCTACCCATATCTAATAAGGTATACATAATTTCTGATTTTACAGATGAAAATTGAAGCTCAAAGAAGTTAATGACTTCCCTAAATCCCACATCTAGAAAGAATTGGAAAATTATCTTCAAGTCTAAAGAACTCTAAAGTTCACATTCTTTCTTAATATCTACATTTTAAAAACTGCTCCGTGGAGGCTAGGGGGTGGGGAAGAGAATAAGCTTTAAAATTTGGAAAATTCTTCCTCCCTGTGCAGAGCATTAGAAGTTAGTTGAATGGCCCTAGAGAACAATTGTCCATCATTCTCCCAGCATAGTTTCAATAAGTGAAATAAGCAGGTTAAATCATCTTCCAAACACCCATTTCCTCCTGAAATTGCCATTGTTCCCTCCAATATCTAAGTTCGAATGACTCTTCAGTAAACCCTTCAGGCAAAATTAAGAGCACATTTAGGCGTTCAAAACATAATCCTTTCTGAATGTCTTCACCACACTCTGTAGGAGCATGGTGAAGGTGAATGTTGTGTCTCAATCAGCCTTATCTCTTCAGCACCTAGGACAGTTAGTTCACTTGAACCCAAAGGAAGTTCAGGAACTAATTGTTGAATGAATGAATGAATGAATGAATGAGCATATGAACAAATGAATGTTTTATGACCTATCTCTCTCACTGTTATCACAATAATATAATGTCAAGGACAGAACTCTCCAAGATGGGATTTTCTTGGATTTGCTTAAACCAAACAGGAAACAAGTTAAAATGTTTATTCCAATTTACATCCTAAAACATGTATAACTTTAAATAATAAAGATGAATATTTCTTATTTGTGCCACATACGTACACTGTGCCAAACACTGTGCTTTGCCCTTTACCTTACTTCTTGAACTTTAATCCTGACAAAAGTATGAAGAAATGAGTATTTCTAACCCCATTTCCATATGCAGTAACAGATACTTAGACTATCCTGCAAACATTGCCCCTTTAGAAAGTTATACAGCCAGAATTTAAGCTTGGCCTTTCTGAGTCTAAAGATCATGCTCTTCACCATCAGTTATTATATACCCTTAAAAATGTCGCTAAATAAATCAAGGTCTGTGTTGTTTCAACGTGAAAGGGAAAAATAAAACATCCAAAAGCTTATTATTTTGCTTTAGTTTCTATGACCACTTGTTCAATGCTTCAGGGTTTTTACACCTTGAATAGCTTTTTATTGGGGGACATTTAGAGTGACCCTGGAGAATCTCTTTTATCACTGCGGTATCTCAGTTTGGCCCTGCTTCCAGTCGGTCTGATGAAGCTGTTTTATCGGAGATGTCTTTGCGTTTGATGTGCCTGTGTGTTTTACACTGTGTCCAATCATTCTGGTAGCAGCATATGGTTAGTTTTCTTAATTGGGCTTTTTGTTATGCTGTGTCTGCAAAGCTTCTTTTAATTTATATTCAAATGTTTGTCATTCTCTGGCAGTCTATTTTGTGATGTCTGTGTTTGTTTTGTGACCCATGACTATACCATGTTTTTTCGAGCTGTGTTCTGGCACTTTATTTGAAGATGCCCACCATGTGCTGGCTTTGTGCTACGACATAATTCCTGCTCTGTTTTCTTAACTAGCCAGCAGAGTTGGCCTGGGAGAGGGTAGGAGAAGGGGAGGGTTATGTTTTCAGCCCATTCTAGTCAACTAACTGTTAGGAATGATATAGATGAGATGAAGGTTGGCTCATTTATCAAAGACAAGATGTTAGATGATTCATGTAGCATCAAACATTCATAAAAGCCTGTTCTTTGCCAGGCACTGTATATGGGCCAAGTCTAGGAGATCTGCAAAAGAAGATGAAGTAGAGAAGCCTGCAGTAGGCTGCTGTGCATTGTGACCCTCCAAAAGGAAAGAGAACATGCAGTGTCCAAGCTTATTAAATACAGGACCTTCACCGACATGTGGGGTGTAGATGAAGGAACTTACCTAGTCCAGCGATCTCATCTTAAGGGACTAGTTGCCATAGGAAAATCTTCAGGAAGTTCTGATCTGGATAGAAGCTGTAGACAATCACAACTAGCCATGAGAGGAAAGTTAAAGTGAAGGTTATTGTCCTTGTTTCTAAGTGTTTAAGATTGGATTCTTGGTGATTTAAGTAAAATTGTAATTATGCAATTATGTCATACCATATACGTGCACACGCAGAGAGAGAGAGAGAGCATGAGTGAGTCAGCTAAAGAGAAGGAGAGCTTATCGACAAAGCAATCCGTGGTATCGCCATCTGAGACTAGATTCTGACATTTTTGGTATCTCATCCTTTCTGGAGTGACATTTCTCAGAGGAGAAGCCCAAGATTCTCCAAATCCCTTTAATGTAAGAAATATAAAATGTATCTGAAACTTCATGGCTGCTCATGTAAAATCATAAAGACAGAGAATACTGTCTCCAATTTTGTTTCTGGCAGAGAATGTAAAATATATATCGATTTGCTCATTTGTCCTATCATTCGTGTTTTATAACAAGCTTCTTTAATTATGGGAGAGTTAGGGAGAAAGACAGGGGGTAAAGAGAGAACCTAAAGGAATGTAATGACAGTAGCCAGAAAGTAATAATGTCTGGCAGACATCATTATATAAACATTTCCTCTCAGCTAAGGAACTCTTACGTTTGGCTTTTTTCAAGTTGGTATGGGAATATTCAACCAGTTTTAATGTAAATACAATTTTTAAACATTCTTTCTACATTATTCTAGATACTAGGGGGAGAAATGGAGACCCTGACACAACAGTCCCATTCTATCCTCACAGGTAATCCCATAATTTCAATGCTTAGCTCTGAACAAAGTAGTTTAGGAGCTGGGAAACATAGGGAGGAATCACTTAAGCAGGCTAGGGAAAAGGAAGGGGAATTCTTCCAGAGGAAGCAGGAGCTACACTGGGAACTGAGGGGTGAATAAAAATTAGCAAGGTGATGGAGTGTGGGAGAAAGAGTCGTGGAAAACCTACGGGCAAGAGAAGAGCAAGGCCGAGAAGCAGAAATCAGTTTAATACGACTGCAGTGCAGAGTGAAAAGGAGCAGAAGGATGAGAGACGAAACGGAGAATGAGCCAAGAGTAGATGATAAACGATTTCACAAACAGGTAATAAATGATTTCACGAGTCAGGTTAAAGGGCTTGCAATTTCTCCTGAGGATCACGGGGAGCTATCGAAGTGTTCTAAACAGAGCGGGAATAGGATCCATTTGCCCTTTAGAAAGGTAATTCCAACCGCATACTGGAGAAAAATCAGTTTCGTTGGGGACAATACTGATGGCCAGAAGACCATTTGGGATACTTTGTAAAAAAAAAAAAAAAAAAAAGCAAGAAATGGTGGTGAAGAGATGCGAGAAATTCGGGAGGTAAAATCTGTGATTGATACCATGTGTGTGAGGAAGAAAAGACTAATTTAAGGATGATTCACAATGTCTTAGATGTACATTGAATTTTGGAGACAGGGAAGCAAATGAAGAGTGAAGATAGTTCACTTAACTTAAAAGATGTGGATTCACACAACTACATGGAAATAACCAGCGGGCAGTTGGATGTGGATCTGGATCTCAGCTGTGAGTCATCTATGCTAGGGATACACTTGAGTGGTGTCATCATAGAGTGAAATGACGCCTAGGGAGAGTGTACTGAGAGAGAAGAATTTCGAGGGCAATATGCCAAGGGACAATTAGGAGACAAAGAATCCCCGGGGAGACTGAGAAGTCACGAGAAGAACCAGAGAAGGAAAATCAGCAGGAAGAGGAAAGGCGTGTCCAACCGTGTCATGTGATGCTAAGAATGAGAAAGGTCGGGCCTGAGAAACATCCTTCAAATGCAGCATTGCTGCCATTGTTTCGGTAGATCAGTAGCGGCAGCGGACTGGGTGCACCGAAGACGTGAAGACGAGGAAACGGGGAGGGTGATACAATGGGGCGGTAGGAGGATGCCAGGTCACGGAAAGAGGTTTTCTCTCAGTATCGTTTCCACTTAAAGAAAGGAAAGACTTAGATGTTTAAATATGGATGAGAAGAAAACATTAGATAAAAAAAAAATTGTTTTTGAAATAGTAGATCAAGGCCTCTAACGAAGAAAGAGGGATAGGCTACTAAGCTCAATATTCCTTTTCGTATCTGTGCCAAAAGTAAATAAATAAATAACAGATATACATCTATGCTATCACCTTTCTGTGGACCTTGTAAGCATTCTTTGTAATAATTGTCTGTACTGAGCCCCATGCAGATGGGAACTATATCAATCTATCTATCTTACTCATCACTGTATCCACCGTGCCCACAGATGCTCAGTAAACATGTATGTAGATACAGTTGGTGATTTTTAGTATTTCTATAATGCAAGTTTTAGGAAAGAGGAGTTGGCATAAGGACTAAGGGTCATAGCATGTTATTTCAAGGCAGAAATGTGTCCTAAACTTAGCAGTAGCTCAACAATATCCTTTTCTAACTCAAGCATTAAGACTCTATCAAGAGGCAGCATGGTTTAGTGCACATTCAGTCTGTGGCCTTTGGACCCAGCAGGGTTAGAGTCCCATACTCTACCAATTACTAGGAGAGGGAGAACTCACACAAATTGTTCACCATCTCTTAACCTCAGTTTCCTGATCAGCTGAAGCTGGGAGAAACAGCCCCATAAGACAGTGGAACTACTCAAGGGTTGTCAGAAGCAAATATTCAGAAACAAGGGATGTATATCTTAGCATCCAAAGGTTTTCAGAATTAAGTAAAAAAAAATATATATATATATGACAGAGCCCTGCCAAATAGATATTTTTAGGAACTTGCCTTGTTCATAACTAAGAATGATTTTCTAATTAGCACTAAAATTGTACATAAAACTGTTTAAAACATTTGTTCTCTTATGTTTCTCTCCAGTAAACCAAGGGTCTCAGCTCAGCTGAATATCACATAGCTAGCAAGTAACAAAGGTAGGATTCAAATCCATATCTACATAAAAACTAGATCTCAAGTCCCTCTTATAAATCATTAGGGAATGATAGACAACCCATAGAAAGATGGGCAAGAGGCTGAAGAGGCGCGTCACACATAGAAAAAAAAACTCAATAAGTAATGAATATATGCAATGGGCTTGATATATTGATTATCGAGAAAATGCAAAGCAAATTCACAGAGATACCACCACACCTTGAAAGAATGGCTAAAACTTAGAAGTTGCTGGAATAGCCAGGCATCTTATCTTTAGAACACAGTACTCCCTTTCGAGTTAATGTTGGATCAGTTTACCTGTGGTCTTTTCTTGAAACACATAGATTTGAATGAGATTGAATTAAAGAGCTTGAATTTAGTCTATTATGGGTCTCATAGTCTGGTGTTGTATGGTTTGGTTTAATTGATCTGTTTTTGCAAGGTGTAGCACAACCTCTTTTGAAAGTTAATTTTTCTGTTTCAGTTCTCAATTCCCCTTTAAAAGTCTAGCTGTCAGAAGGGCAAATATTACCTCTATTGCTATGTATGTACATACTACCTATTAATATTTATATATATATTCCTTGAGTTCACATTAATCTTTATATATACATATATGTTCATTCAATATATAGTTATGTATTCATTGAGTTCTATACTTACGATATGTGTACTTTCTTGATCTCCATTACATTTCCATCACAATCTCTAAAAATAGAAATAAAATGGAGTTTCCAGCTCTCACCCTGCTTGCCTTCTCTGTCTCCCCTGATGTGTGGTCTACCTCCCCACGCACTGCTGTCTCTTTCTAGTCCAGGGAATTGTTGGACCCCCAAGTCCTGCTCCAGAATATGGTCGCCCTCTGAGTCTACACATCTTCCCTGAGAAACCAGCTCCCTTTTTGTCTCCTAGACCTACCCTCATCCCTGGAATCCCTCTGGTTGTGCTGGGACTTCCCCCAATGGCTCCCATGGGCTCCTTCTAGGCAGGCGGGGGGAAGAAACACACACTCTACCGTAGGTTAGCTTTCTACATATCAGGTCTATTTTCTTCTCACATCCTATATATTTCAAAATGATGTTTACATGGGGCTGTGCTGTTTATTTCAGAAAGTTTCCAGCTAAAATTTTACCACCTGGGCCTCTTCAACTGTGAAAGATAGAGATACACAAGACCACATGTCCCTTAAAATCTCTTAATGACATCATGATGTCTCCTTTTTGTGCTACCGTTTTATTGTGGTCTCCGAACCATGAGGCTGTGTTGGTTTTCTATGCGATATTTCAAAATGGACTTTTTATTACATGAGATAAAAAAAAAGGGTAGAGAGAAGCTTTTTGTGAATCAGGATGGGTTTTTTTTTTCTTTCTTCCCTTCTTTCTTTTTAAATTATAGATACAGTGAAGTAAAATCTTGCTCTGTAGAAAGAAAACTTCTTATAATGCACCTAGAAGTGGTTATGAAGCTAATATGAGGAGCCTCCATGGTTATTTTTAAGGTTAATTTGCTGACACCTACTGGATAGGATTTTTACACAAATACACCACACAAGGCAATAAAGATTCCCTACTCTAATTGTGATGCATGAAAGATTTTTTTAAGGAATAAAATAGATGAGATTAACTAATTTTTAATTTCCTTGTATATTCCAAATTAATTTTATTATTATTTTTCTCTTTCTTGTGGGCAGGGAATATATAAACATAAAACATTTCAAATTTTTCAGCTTGGAAAGAAAAGGTATCGTTTTTATTTAATATGGTAATGAACTGAGAAAATCTATTTATACTTAATACGCTGTATCTAAATTTTCATATTCCTGCTGGTAGATTCCCCAGCTTAACAAAACAGATCAGATGAAAAAATAAATTAATCAGCTGGTTTCCAATGAGAAGTTAATATGCTCTCTTCAGTCATCAAATAAGGGCCCTACTAATCCCAACCAAGCATTTATGAGAACCAGGAATTCCAAAACAAACAAGAGGTGTATTTAATAGTTAACTAGAGGTATTAAAACTATAACTCTTAGAGTATAATCCTAAAACCCTTAATAAATTTATAGCTATAATGTAGCTTAAAATTTATTTAGTTTAAACATTGAAATTTTAAATTGTACAGAGAAAGGGGGGAATCTCCAAGAATTGGAATGACAAAAAATGCCAGCGTTGCCCTAGAACCCAGAACCTGAGTCCCAGGCCAGCGCTCCAGACAGTTTCTATGTATCATTGGCCCTTAAATGTTAATGCATTATTTATTTCTTGAGAGCAGCTATTAATTATGTCTAGTTTCTGTATTTAGTATTTGTAGCTTCTGTGGGTCAAGAGTCCAAGAACGGCTTAGCTGGGGTGTCTGTCTCAGGGTCTCCCAAGGCTGAAACCAAGATGTTGGCTGGGGCTGTAGTCTCATCAGAAGCTCAGCGGGGAAGGGATCTGCCTCTAAGCTCTCTCTGTTATAGGATTCATTTCCTGGTGGCTGCAGGACCAAAGACCTCATCTTCTTGCTGTTTATAGGGCAGAGACTGTCCCCACCTCCTAACTATGGTTCCCTGACACCTGGGCTTCCCCAACGTGGCTGCCCCTTCTTCAAAGCCGAAGAAAGAGACAGGGCTACACTTTCTGTAACATCCCCATAGCATCATGTACAAGGATCCCGAAAGCCATGATTGAGTCTGTCTCCCACAAAAGAGATCTAAAAACACCAAGCTCACATTCATATCCAAGCGGCATTTAAAAATATAAAAGTTCCCACGTGTGTAATTTTGCCTTGAAAATGTTAACGTGTGTATGTTTAATTCAAACACCTAACTGCTGCTGAAACAGGTCCGATGCAGGCCGCCTCTGACCAGTCACCATCAAAAACTGCGGGAATATTGCTGTCATTCAAATGGGTTTGTGAATGCTCTTCAGGGAGAGAGGACAGTTGTGGCAGAAGAAAGCTTGTCTCAAAACAACTACATACTAGATTAATGGAAATAAATCCATTTGCATGAACCCTACAGATACATAACTCTGTGAAGTTTTCAAACTAATTCTCCACTGGGTGTACAGCCAAAATATTTATTGCTGACTATACATCACATTTTTCAACACCTGCTTCAATTGTCTTGATTACATTTTAAAACAGCATACATTTGCATAGCTGCTACTAGGAGCCAGGCAGTAACAGTTTTGTCAACTTATTCGTCTCCCATTAATTCCTGGAATCCATGGACTTGGATTTGAGTAGCACCATAGATAGTGCTAAGAACAGATGTAAGGGACGTTTTATTAAGATGAATAAGCGATACTAGGTTATTTCCTATATTGAGAGAGTTTGGCTACGGCGATATGTGAGGGTAATTTTGCGGCTTTAAAGATGAGTTACAACTAATTAAGCATAGACTCGGCAATGTTAGCATGCTGCCAGATTGATAATGGATATTTAATAAGTCTCATTTAATCTTCAAAATAACCTTGCAAGTCACAGTATTACCCTTACTTTATATATGCTGAAACCAATGCTTAGAAGTACAGCAACCAGGCCAAGGTCAAGCAGATGAGTAAGAACGTTCTGATTTCATATCCAGTGCTGGTTCCATCATAGAATAGCTACCTAGTATTCTTATTTCAAACTCATTTAATTTATTATGTCTTAAAATTCCTAAAAGAAGAATCTTTTTTCCTAACTGGTAATATTTGCTGAAGATGACCTAAAATCTTATGCATGTGTCTACTTTAAGTTGATTTGAAGAGTGTTAGTGTGTGTTTCACAATTTAAAAAAAAAAATACCCCATGTATTTAAAAAAAAAAAAAATTGATGTCTAAAACACAAAACATCTTGGTCATTCAAACACTGCCATGGCAGCGGACTGCAGAAAGGGAAGATCCGAAGCTGAGCTCTTGGCTACTGGGATCCACAGATCCCTTGAGGACTGTGAGAGCCAACCCAGGGGGCCCCTGAGAGAAGCTGTGGAGCTTTCGTGACAAAAAATGCATTGTAGCAAACTGGGGAGCAATCAGTTCTCTATTTAATTTGTGTGTATATGTGGCAGTTTGGACTTAAAAAAAAAAAAAAGAGGTCCATTAAAATCAGTTGAGAAATAATGAACTGTTCAATAAACACTTTTTTAAAAATTGTCCATTTAAAAATAATTTCATAAGATACCTCTACTTTATACCAAAAACAAATTCTTATCTCCTTGAATATAACTGTAAAACCATTTTTAAAAAACATTATACACTTGTATTGGGAAAGGGCTTTCTTAGTTTAATCACCTAGGTAAACACACACACACACACACACACGGCAACTATAGAGATAGTTTATTGTTCTTTCTTGCCAGCATCCATTCCCTCCTTTTTTCATAAGATCCTACTTCCGATGCTTTCAGGAACCAATTTCCTGATGTGCACCCCTTATGACTCACCATCCCCATTCTCCACTACTATATCAAAACCAAGCCCTGTCCTGTCACAGCCACACTCTTCAGGCCACGTGACATACATGGGGATGTGATGAGCCAAGCCAGGCACAAGGGCTCTGCTAGTTCTCAGGAAAAAAGACTCTCTCTTCAGGGTCCTGGGAACTAAGGATCCAGCAAGGATGAATGGAATGAATTTGTTGAAGGAATGAAGAAGGGGGAGGGGAATCGCGTTGCAGAGGGGAGGAGGGCAGCAGGAAAAATAAGGAAGGAAATAAAAGACGAGGAAGAAAAAGGAAAAGAAGACAATGATCAAGAATCCTCCCTGTACAACGTATCTTTGAAATAAATTGTTTTAGCCTTAGGATGGTATTTGAGCCCAAAAAATTACTTTGAATTATGAAATGGAAGGGAGTTACCAATTTTCAAGGGTTGAATTTCTTTAAATGACTATATTAAATCTTGCTGTTTGGGGAAGTCCCTTAGAATTAAGGCAGGAAAAAAAAATGGTCTACTCATGGGAGTGACAAAATACTTTCATTAAGAAAGAAGGCTGTGAGTGTCTGTCTTTTCGATTCTGTTATATCTTATACAGAAGTCTAGATAAGAACATTTTTTATTTCTCTTCATTATTCTCTATTGAAAATGATGGTGTTTAAAGGAAATTTAAGGATAATGAGAAAGATGTGATTTATTATTATTCAGAAAATTTTAATGATTGGAGAAACCAAGAGCTTATGTTAGCATAAAATACTTAATGTCACATTCTGTATTTACCAAAATGGATGCACAATTATGTCAACTAATTTATACTTAATCGATTGCTGAAATAATTTATTTATGAAAGTTAACTTGAATCACATTGCAATTAGTGGGAGCACTGGGATGGGGGAGCATAAATAAATAATGAAGTAAAAGAAATAAATGTAAAGGGACTAGAGCTCGCACTTAGATGCAGCTTGGGGCTGTGTGTTCTTCCCTTACATGGACGATGAGAACATAACTGGTGTGCGGATGGCACTGAAATGTGGACCAGGCTGAACTGGGTTTCAGGGAATGACTTTATTTCACCCCAACCAACTACTGTCGTCCAACGTGCTCTGTCCGCAATCTCGCCCCTGCCATTTGCTACTATTTGTGGAAGATTCCATTGTTCTCTGGTCATTTTCAGTTTCAAGAATAGCTTTATTCAGGCATTCTCCATTCTTCATACATCCGAGTGGAAGAATGCCCATTGGAAAAAGTTCTCACCTATCTCTTCTGCCTCCTTCACTACTTCTTGAATAGCAGTTGTCTAATACTGCCTGTGACTGGATGGGTAAGTTAATTCTGGGATAAGGTTTCTAGTTGAAATTTTAAAAAAAGAAGAAGAAAGGAGTGTGTGGAGTGTGTATTAGTTTGCTATGGCTTCCATAACAAGGTACCACAAACTGGGTGGCTTAAATGACAGAGATGACTGTCTCACAGTTCTAGAGGCTAGAAGTCTGAGGTCAAGGTTCTGACAGGGCTGGTTCCTCCTGAGGCTCATGAGGGAGAAATACGTCCCACGCTTCTCTCTAGTGTCTGCTGCTTCGCTGAAATCTTTGTTGTTCCTGACTTCTACAGCACTTCGATCTCTGCCTTCCTCTTCACATGGCACCCTCTCCTACATCTATGTTCAAATGTCCTCTTTTCGTAAGGACAGCAGTCATATTAGATTATGACCTCATCTTAATTAATTACTTCTGCAACGACCCTATTTCCAAATAAGATCACACTCCATGGTGATCTCATCTTAATTAATTACTTCTGCAACAATCTCAGCATGACCTCATCTTAATTAATTACTTCTGCAACAACCCTATTTCCAAATAAGATCACACTCCATGGTATGGAAGGTTTAGGGCTTTACATGATTCAGCCCATAACATAATGCAAAAGGAGATTTGAGTTGATGAAAAAGAATCAGCAAACTTGGAAACAAATCAATATATAGATCATGAAATCTGAAAAACAGACGGAAACAGATGGAAACAGATCAATATATAGATCATGAAATCTGAAAAAAAGAATTGGGAAAAATAAACAGAGCCTCAGAGAAATGTGGGCATCATTAAACACACCAATAAATGCATAATAAAGTAAAAGGAGGAGAAAATATATTCAAAAAAAAAAAATAACGCCTGAAGTTGATTGGGATTGGAGGGTTGGGAGTGGGGAGCAAGAAAAGAGATGAGAACCAGTAAAATAGATGGAGTATAGAAATAGCTAAAAATGTTTTATAGCGGAAATATCTGTTCGGTTTTCATTTCTATTATGTGCTGTGCTTTGTTATTCCCCCACACTGCCCAACTCTTCAGTGTAATTCTACTGCACACGATGAACACATGGGATTCGTTTAGGGGAAATTCAGGAAAAGAACCACCGAGATAGGAAAGAAAGCATTGAACACACGCAGTCAAATGGAAGGAAGATGGAGAAATGAAAACCAGCGTTGACTCAGCCATATCGCCCAGGAATCAGCTGATAAAGTACAGGAAAGGTTGAGTTTCGCACTGCAGTTCAGATGGGGTTTGAACCAGTTTTAACTCAATCTTCAGAGGTGAGGAAAAACTAGCCAGATTTTTATTATAAATATATTTATATTACAAATATAAGTTTAAAAATGGAAAACATGATTACTGTCCAAATGATACTAAATGACCCTAAAAACTTTGTGGAAAAATAACTTGGTCTTAGTTGCTTTTTCTTAAGTTACTACATGGCTTCAAAATATGTCTGAACAGAGCACGTGGATTTTACCGCTTCTTTCTTGCCTCACATAAACGTGTGTTCTTCCTTTAAGGGTGATTTGATTCACATAGCATTTTTTGCATACTTAGAGGGCTAGGAATAAGTTGAACCTACAACTGTGATTTCTACTGTAAGATCATTTTCCCACCTCTCAGTACGAATCTTAGCAGTGGGAAAGGCTTCCAAACTCAGCAGGTGTACTTCACAATCCAGCAAAACCTCAGACATACCCCAGCAGCAACCTGATGTTCTCACCGTCGGATCTTTTCGAAAATTGTGTACTCATTTTTTTCAAGGTGAACTTTTGTGGAAAAGATAAACACTCTTTGATAAAGTTACTGTAAATCTTAGATCTGAGGAAATCTGCAATCAGTAATCAAATATATGCTAATGAAGAAAAGAGGGAAGTGACCTAAAAGAGAAGTCTTTGTTTGGAGAGAATCTCCTGTTTTTTGTTTTTTGTTTTTTCACTGAGGTGTAGCTGACATACAGGATGATATCAGGGTATTTCTACTTTTTGTGCCATGTACCATTGCAGCTGCCCTCTTTCCCTAACACTGTAAGAACTTTTTTCTCGAATTAGAAATACTAACTATAACATCGTCCTTTCCTTGGAATACAAAATTGTGTTTCACAGAGTTAACGAGCAGCCTCTGGCTGAGACTGAGCGGAGTGAAAGCTCTGCTGAGAAATGAGCAGCATAGTCCCCTGACCCTGAGTGACCCTGAAGGTCAAGGAACAACTGATAGAAGTGTTTGTCTCCCAGCTGAATTGCAGGGTGAGCTGGTAAAGACTAGTGAAGATTAATGCAGGGGACAGTGACCAGAGCCCTGGGCAGCTCGAGGGATGCCCACACGCTGCAGCCAGGCACGCTACACCACTTACGGCTGTGTAACCTTGACGCTGGCCAAACGAACATTTGTAAGCCTCAGTTTTTCTTATATGTAAAAGGAAGATTGTACTTTTTACCTCACAGCATTGTTCTGGGCCTAAGTGAGACACTGTGGGTAAAACACTTATAAACTAATTTGGCAAATATTGTTTTCATTTCCTATTATCCCCAACTTATAAAATAGGCTTAAAACAAAATCTTTACAAACAAAGTTTGATAATTATTTATAAATATTTCCTTTAAACAGAGTATTTTTGTTAATAAACATAATGTGGAGAATTCATGACGGTAATTAGAATGGAAGGAGGTTTGAGCTGCAAACAATTTCTGAAGCTCGGTAGAGTGAAGGACAATCACGTCACCTAGACGCACCACACCTAGTATCGCTTCCTAATAAATTATTAATTTAAATCAGTAAACTTAAAGTTATAAAGAGACAGACAGTATCACCGAGTCTTGTAACCTCTTTCACAGACCATAAGCAGGTCTCCACTCTCGCAATGCCGTTTGCCTGTCAATTTTTCATCTATGCAAATGAATAGGAGGCAGATGGCAGGGGTTATAATTGTCTTCTGGTTATAACTGGCACTTTTTATCTTCTGCAAAATAAAAGTCATTTCATTAACCAATATTCAAGCAATTGACCAACTGATAACTTTTAATAAGTCTACATAATTTATCTAGGATGATATTATTCAGAAATGCTATTTTAGGAAGTCCCATAGGAAGTCTCAGGGCTGATAGTGAGTAACTGGCTAGCTTGGAACACACTACAACTCACGGGGCTTATAGGGCTGCTGGAACGTAGGTTTCCTTGTGTTCCCAAGGAATCGACATCTGTTATTTGCTGTATGAAGAGGACATCAGAGATGATTATTGGTGCCCGTCAAGTAAGAACACACAAACCTGCAGAGAATTTTAAAAAGGTATGTGAGCCAAACGGAGGTTATACCTGGAAGGAAGATCTCGACAGACAGAGATAAATACTTGGGAGAATAACAGTTTGAAGTTTCTTTCTGTGCATTTGAGATTAAGGAGCCAATGTGAGGAAGATGACGTGAAGGTGACAGAAAGCAATTCAGAATTGGATGACAGGATAGTTTAAGACTACGCGTGCTCTTTTGGGGGCGGTCACGTGGAGATCAGGTTGCAGGATAGTTAAGATTCTATGCTCTGTGGAGGGGTCTGAAAGGGTGATCAGGTACCAGAAGGAGGGTTCTGAAAGGACATTTCGAAGGTGTATTAACCTGGATGCACAGAAACAACAGACAGGGCTTGCTTATGGCAATGACAAGCCTTTTAGAAAAGAAGTAGTATGTATGCCTGGAGCATTACCACTGACCACAACCTGCCCAGTTAGGGATTTATGCTCAGGTTACCTGTGAGGTTACTTTGCATAGAACCCCTTTTATTATCCATACAGAAGGCGGATATTACTTCCTGAATGATAGATGGATGATAGGATCCGCTCTCGCTAATTAACTGGCTTTGAGCAAGTTACCGAAACTCTCTAAACCTTGTGTTCTTCATCTGTAAAATACTAGGTGCTAACAATAATAGCTTCGTTATAGGATACTTATGAGGGTTAATTAAGTTAGATCTGAGTAGAACTTTGTCGAACTTTAATATTCAGGCGAGTCAGTAGAAATCTTGGTAAAATGTACATTCTGACTGAAGAGGTATGTATTTCATTGCAGCTGGTCCTCAGACCATCCTTTCAGTAGCAAGGCTTGAAAGAAGTTATCTCAGGCCTGGCACACCATTAATATTCAGTAAGTACTAGCTTTATTATAATGATTATTATTAATTAAAGACCCCAAATCAAAGAACTCCACATTCCAGCATTCCTTTCAGCTATGTAATGCCTCCTTAATTTTCTACCAATCCACAAGAACAGAATTTTTCAAGAAAAGTTTGCATACAGAAAAATTGAAATAACATTGGGATAGTAGGGTGAATAATAGCCACCCAAAGACATCAGGTCCTCTATCCAGACCAGATAAAAAGATACTGGAACCTGTAAATGTTATTTTATAAGGATAAAGGGTCTTTGTGAATGTGAGATAAGGAGATCTTGAATTATCTGGGTAGGCCCTAAGTAGCATCACAAGTATCATTACAAGAGAATGACTGAGGGAGATTAAACAGACACACAGAGGAGAAGGGGATGTGAAAAAGGCAGGGAATGGAGTTAGGTGACCAGAAGCCAAGGAATTCCAGCAGCTGCCGGAAGCTGGAGAAGGACTGATTGTCCCCTAGAGCTTCCAGAGAGACTACAGCCCTGTGGGCACATTGATTTTGGACTTATGGCCTCCAGAATTGGGAAAGAATACACTCCTATTGTTTTAAATCACCAAGTTTGTGCTAATTGGTTATAGCACTCATAGGAAATGAACATAATTGGTTTAAGAAAACTATCTATGTATACACAAACTAAGTTGCTAGTATCTCAAAAGCTAAGCACTTTACAGAGTAAATTATTTTCTTTGTGCTTAAATAAAGATTCTAACCTTCAGGAAAAACAGAGAGACCGATGACATTTAACAAGGAGATTTTATTTGAGGAAATTAGAAAAATCTTATATTCTGCTTCCACGTAAAATGTAGAAAGTTTCAAAGAAAGTTGTCCCCATTCTAACAGTGAGAAAAAGCCCGATAAACTATAAAGTTTTAACTTTTTTTTTTTTTTTTAATGCCTACAGCACCTATTCTTCCCTAAGGTGGTCTCTATCAAAGTACTAACAGGTGATCCTATAGCAGTTCCGAGATCAGACAGGATCGGGCGTGTTCTAGTGGCACATGTAATATTATATAGACTAAAGTTTAACTTTATTAGAGACCTGGAATTGGAAACCTTTGTTATGGCATACTGGCTAGATTATTCTTCGCGTTTCAAAACTCCAGAATATGTCGCGACATGGCGTTTTTTGGAAGGTTTTGCAGGGATTGAGCCAGAGGATGTCTGATGCCCCCGGAGCCCTGCAAGATCTGGAAGAGGCCAGGAGTCAGCTGTGCTCAGCCTTTCACCTGAGGGAGTGCTGGGTGTTACCAGAAAGCACCCAGCTGCTTCCCTGAAGAACTGGAAAAGAGAAATGCGTTATTTGGTCATCACAGGTTGTTTCTCGTATGTAACCATATGTTAAAAAAGAGTTTTAAAAAAATCTGACAGCCCGGAATTTCATACCCTGCAAGATATTTAGGTGAGATGAAAATGTTTCTGGACAACGAAAGCTGAGAAATGTCAGCAGAAATGTTCTTCAAGAAGTGCTCAAAGAAATTCATCATCAAAAAAGTTCATCATCATCAAAAAAGCAGTATGATAGCAGATTTAAACTTAGATCTACATAAAGAAATGAAGGGTGACAAAGATAGAAAAAGTAAGGTAAAAATAAAAGGTATCTCTCTTATTTTTAATAACTGTAAAAATGAATTGACTAAGACAAAGAGAGTTGAAATGTATAATGGGGCTTATAACTCATGTGAAAGTAAAATGTATGATAATAGAAGAAGGGATGAGAGGGAGAGATTGTAAGGCTCTAGTGCATGAAATTATAATTTGAAAGTACACTGTGATAAGCAAAAGGTTTTATTGTAAACCCTTGTAAAAGAACAGTTGCACTGAACACGTTAAAAACAGCATGCAATACTTAATTAAAACTATTGCAATAAGGGAGAGAGATTGAATTCAACTCTACTGAAACAAAAGGCAGGAGGATTTTTAAATGCTGGGTTGACCTAATGGAAAAGTACTGGAGGACATTACAGAGGAGATTTGTCAATGTGATTAAGCCATCTGTGTTTGCTAATTGTCACTTATCAAAAGTAGGCTCCTACCCTCCCCCAGAGATCAGGAGGAGAGAGGGGCCTATCTTTCTTGATGATTTCATTTCAAAGGGATGGCTGTCCAGTCCTTGAGAAAGAGTGACATCCTAAAGGCTCAGAGAAAAAAATTATAATTACAAGTTTATTAAAGTATATGCTCTAAGAAAAGGCAAGTCATGGGCTTATATTAAGGAAGAAAGCTGTCTAAAGTTGAGTCAAGGCATCTTGGCTACCCTAGGACATAAATCAAAAAGAAAGGAAAATGAATGAGTTATAACTAATAAGCCAATCTTGGAGATAAAATGAGATCATAAACAATACTCAATCCAAAAGCAGACAGAAAAAGGGGGGAAAAAAAGGAACATAGATGGAACAAATAGAAAACTAGTAAGATGGTAGATTTAAATCAGAACATATTCATAACTGCATGAAATAGACATGGTCGAAACATCCCAATTAAAAGACAGAGGTTATCTGATTATATTAAAAAGCAAGAATGAATTACATAAGAAACTTTACATAAATATAAAGGCATAGATAGGTAAAAAAAAAAGATAAAAAATAAGAAGGATGAAAAATATAATAAAAAGAAATCTGGAGTGGCTGCATTAATATCAAAAAAGAAACATCAGAAGAATGAATGTTACCAAGGATAAAGGGAAATATTACATACTAATAAAGAGGTCAACTCGCCACGAAGACACAGCAATCTTAAATGTGTCCGTATCTAAAAACGGAGCTTCGAAATTAGTGAGGAGACACTGTATAGTGTCTTATCATTAGCCCTGGCGCCAACTGGGAGCTTGCTAGAAATGCAGAGCCTCGGGCCCTACTGATTACAACCTGAACTGGTAACAAGACTCCTACAATCTAAGAACATCGACATAGTGCATTATGCTACATTTCTACAAAAGAACAAGCACTCAGGTGGGATGTTTTCATAGCCGTTCTTCCAAACAAAAATAATAATAATAATTAATAATAAAGAAGGTAACTGTGAGGTGACGGATAGGTTAATTAACTTGATTCTGTGATTATTTCACAATGTATATGCATACCACATCATCAAGTTTTATACCTAAATATATATACAATTTTTGATTGTCAATTATACCTCAACAGGGCTGGAAAAAAGTCAATTAAAATATATATAGTCCACCATAAACTCTCCAATAAGATAAAATGATTCAATAAAGCTATAATCAACTCAGTCCAAAATTAAAATTATGTTAATTTTTAAAATATCTTTAGTTTCATGGGTTCATAGATAGATAGAATAATTCAGCAACAATATTTCCTAATAAAGATTTGAAAGTTGAAGACTACGCAGAAGAGACTGTTAATATGACAAATATTCCAGTATCACTTTTTAAAAAGTACTTTTTACCACCTCAACTCCCTTTAGTTATGTAACTGCCCTAAACTGTTTGAACCATAAATATGTTTCCCCATTATTTTATCGATGAGTGTTTTTAATAGTACCCTTGTTTGTACTTCAGAGCAGAGGTTCTCCACTCTTGCTGCCTTCCTAGGAGGCCCTGGCCCTGCTCCCAGATATTTTTATTTTATTGAGACTATGGTGAGACCGTTGCATCAGTATTTTTTAAAAGCTCCCCAAATGAGAACCATTATTTAAACAAATTAAGATTTTGCCCAAATAAACACAAGTAACGTTGATTGCAACCCAATATCGGTTGTTTATTATACGCCTCCCTCTTGTCATCTCACGTGCATGGTCACTGGTTTGTGAATAAAATAATCTTCCTTGCTAGTCCAACCTAGCACAAAGGATAAGCGGTATCATTTGACAATTTACGGTGTGAATACTAGCATCAGACATCAGCATTAAACGGCATAATAGCACACATACTTAGTGTATTTATGAAACACCACGCAGAGAGAAACTGTAGAGGTTGGAAAGCTTCACGTTGGAATTGACTTAAAACACAAATCAAAACTATAAAGATGAGAGGAACCCCAAGAAGTCGATTCTCTTAAATCGATAACAGGAGGGAATGGAGTTGGTGGAGAGAAAGCTGGGCTTAATGTCTTCTGAGAAGGAGTCGGAAAACTGCACCTGCTGACCACCAGGGTCACCTCCTAAAGAAGCGTTCTCCTGCCAGGTGGTGGCAGCCACGCCCCTCCCCCTTACCCAAAATGACCCGTAACTGAGACAGGGAGAGGAACTCACCTTTGCCAAGCATTCCTTTGTCCCGGGCACTGTCCTATAGTTTATCTCTACTATTCCTCACGACTGCCACTCAAGAAAGGTACTGTTTACCCACGTTACAGATGAGGAGACAATGCCTCAGAAACACTCATCAAGTTTCCCAAATTGACCCAGCTAGCAAATGGTAGACGCAGGGTTTGAACCAGTCTGTGGACTTCAAATGCTCCTCTCTCTGGTCGCCCTCCACCTGCCAGGCATCTCCATAGTCAAGAAAGGGTATGCCCAGGCAGTCAGCTGGGGGTAAGGAGTGTCCCCGAGAGGAGGGAGGGGGCTCTCCAGAGCTGGAGGCACTCACATTCCTATTTCTACTGTGCCCCAGACAACAGCAGCCACTGCCAGGTGATTGAGTCTGGCAAGTAGCCAGTTAAGGTAGGAAAACTAGAACCTTCCTCAGAGCAGAGCTGGGAGCGAGGGCTCAACCTGGGCTTGCAGATGGGGGTGGGAGTCAGCCTCCTAATTTAGAACTCTGACTTCTTCCTGTGGACATTTTGTTACAGAGCAGGCCCTGTACCTATGATTAGTGTCCCAGATATCTGCAAAGATGCTCATGGCTAATAGAGCCCTTAGGGAGCTGGTTGGAGCTTTAAAAAAACTGAACAAATACATGATTGGCTGAGCCAGGAGATTCAGGTTTATGACTACTGTCCTGAGGTACCATTTGGTTTTGGCATTCACGGACTCTTCATTTTGGAACATAATAGTATTCATTTCTATTGAAATAGGCCAGGATGGGTTTGAACCTGCAGCTTCTATCCTGGTCTCATATATGAGATGCAGAATTCCTTTAACGTGGAGTAAAATTTGGAAGATAACCTGTGATATTCATGGGTCAACCACAGCCCACATTATAAAGATGCTTCACTGAAAATTCCGGCTGTGTTTCCTGAAGGGCAAAAGAATAGTCCAGGCCAGCGAAGCATAACAAACAAAGGTCTCTAAGTCCAGGTGTCTATCTAAATGCAAGGATTGCTCCCAGGAGGTCTCTTCTAAAGCCATTAGCAGTTTAGTCTGATGAGAGCCACGGATATGACTGAAGGTGGTGACAAGATAGAGAAAAGGGTCTGGCTGCAAAGACAGAGTCTGAAGGTTTTATAACTCGGAAAAGGTTTCCCGGTCTACGTAATCCTGTGAACCGCCTTGGGATTTATATTAGTGGCTGCAGATCCTGTAATGCCACGCTCACCATAAAGTGCCCTCCTGTAGCAGGGGCTATGTGCTGCGGACTCTATCCGAGCAAAAGCACGAGGACATCCTTGCAGCAATACACAGACCCACACCACAGACAACCGCGTGGTCTGCGACAGGGCTGCCTGGTGTCCTATTTCTCCCAGATGTATTGTTATAAATTATGAGGAGGCTGGCATGAAATTATATTGCTAAGGGCTATTTAATTCCCAGATGATTTCTCATTCTCTTTCACATTCACCTAAAAAACCATTCTTGCCATATGAAAAAGGGATTTAAATTTTCCTGAAATAAGCTAGTTATTTTTATTCATAGACAAGATAGATTTTAGAACATTACATGTTTGTTCTATGTATTGTGCATAATACACATTTGTATTAGCAATAGTTTACCTACATCTAAATGCAAACATGTTGGTATCAGCAGGGATCAAAATAATTAATGAACTGCACAATGATTCTACACTGTAACATCAACTTATAAAAACTGTCTCGCTAATAACACATTCAGTTCGAGTTTATCAGTAAATCCCCCATCCTTACATGGCATCGATAGGGGTTAAATAAACTTTATCTGATTTTTTTCCACTAAACACTATTGGTAGGAATTTTAGCATGAGGAAAACGGATTAGGAAAACAAACAACAAACAAATAAAAATACACCAAAATAGGTTAAAGCAACCTAGACATAGCCATTAGCTATATTCTCCAGTTAATGCTCAATATTCTGATTTCTAATACAATCAAAATACCTAGAAAAGAATTTTTGTTTTCCAAGAATATGATTAAGCTTACAATGATGATCTTTTTAAAGTCCCTCATTCGTACCACTTATAAACCTTTGTGATCAGTAGTATAATGTATCAGGGGATGTAAGATGTGAACAACAGCAGTTTATGACGTTCCTGAGACACTAAAAACATTTTCACCATTTGCTAGAACAGCAAAAAGTTTCATTGGTGCACGCGAATGATGACTTTTTAAATAATAAAACACTGAAATGTTTTATACATTCTTTTTCTACAGGTCTCCTGGGATTTGCTTTAAGTATTTGCATAAATAAATTATAAATGGATAGATCACAGAGGACTGTGCTGAGCCAGGTGAAGCTCCACAGAGTGAATTTTAAACTGCGCCCAGCAATAAAGAGGCAGGTTCACTATCGGCCAGAGCACAGGTTTCGCTTCACAATCCTTCACGTATCTCCCCATTCCGTGACTTTCCAGGCAGTCTCTTCGGCGCCTTTCATCACAGTTCACCTTTCTCCCTTCTCAAGTACTCATGAACACTCTATGCGGCCTTATTAAAATCGACTCCTGCACAAACTATGAGAGAAAATTTAATTGGCTTTCCAGGTAGGTCCATTGGTGATCGCATTTAATCTGAATGCGATGCATAGTCGCCTATGTGAAGAAATAAATGAAGAAAGGTATTCACGGTACTCATACAACACTGCTTGAGCGGGGGCAAAGCAGCACGCTGCATGATATGTCTTGGCTCTACCCACATGACGCACAGCAAGGAGCGAGAACGTATGGCCCAATGAAAAATGGCATTTGGCATGCAAATGAAAGGGAGGGCAAGGCTCCCAGTCTTGGCTCTGCACCCACCCAACATAAACTCCGAACTTGAAAACAATTAAGCTTGCCTATAAATCCAGAGCCTTGGGAAACTAATGGAATCCTAAATCAAGAAGGCACCAAGTAGGCACAGGAAGAATACTCATTAGCCAGAACACACAGAGATTTCGCGAATGTTCCTCAGAGGGAGGAGCAGATCGGACTCTGACAAAACCACACAGTAAATCCTTTAAGGCACTGAAATTATAATATTAGATCACGACGCTGTCGGCATTTTGTAATGAGAACTTTGAAATCCAGGGGATCAAGAAGCTATTTTTTAAAGGCTCGTTTAAAGAGTTTTGAGGGAATTATTCATTCATTGTCTTGATCTGCCAGCCTTGTTTCTAACACAGTCATGCACCGCATAACAACACTTGGTCAAGGAAGCACCGCATACACTCTGGTGGTCCCACAGGTCATAATGAAGCTGAAAATCTCCTGTCACCTAGTGATGCCATAGCTGTCATACTTACTCATGTGTCCATGGTGATGCTGGCACAAACAAACCTACTGTGTGCCAGTCGTACAAAAGTATAACACTTACAGACAGCACCTGAGACTTGATAATGATAATAAACGACTATGTTACTGGCCTATGTGTTTACTCTACTATACTTTCTATTGTTGTTTTAGAGTGTACTCTTTCCACTTAATAAAAAAAAGTTGGCTATAAAACTGAGTGCTGTGTTACTCTGGTGGCCTCATACATCTCACGTTCTCCTCATCTTTTGATGGCATCGTATTCTCCTGTGCTTGATTTAATGTCCTGTTGTTTTCTACAGTGACGCTGTACGGTACTGGAGCCTACGTGCACAGTGGGCTACACCATCCGGGTCTGTGTTAGTGCACTCTACGATGTTCCCATGGTGACAAAAGCACCTAATGACAATTTCACAGGTTTCCCCTGTCCTTAAGCAGTGCATGATTGTAATCAAATTCTAAACGTCCGAGAAAAAGAAACCAGATGCTCCTTCTTATTCGCCATCCCAGCCCACTCAGGATACTTCCTGCTACGCTGCAGTTTCCTGCTTTCTCACCTCTTTATTTTCATTTCTTTTCATGCAAATGGAAGGAGAGAGTAAGACTCGACCTGTAATTACTGCCTCCCTGGCTGCTCAGCTCCGCAGCTGTCCAGGCTGAAGGACAAAACCAGAAAAGCCCCTCGGGGTGCAGACGGGGCAAAGAACACATTCTGCTCTTGCATTGGTAAGACTCGTAGTATTGAAAGTGCAACACAGAATGATGCTCACCATTATGTTTGTGGCCTCAGTTTCTTAGCTAAATCTCATACCTGATTCTAAAGCCGACCTTGAGTTCTCTTCTATCCTTCATAGGAGGTGTCTGTGGACACAATATGCATATGTTGCATACAGCAGGTGCCACTCAATATACCAGAATGCATAAACTTCAAAATTTCTAGAACTAAACACTAGAAATATTACCAGCCCAAACTACTGCATTTCTTCATGTTTTCATAACCTACTGATTTTTTATTGGTTTCCAATGTATTCATACAATATGTTGAACCATACTGTGAGTATAAGTATACCATTTGTTTACCCTTAACAGTCATTGTTTTGATGTGATGACAGAGACTACTAATCAACAGTTATCAGTTGATAACTAATACTTCCAAGAGAATACTAATTCTTAAAATCACTAATACTTCCAAGAGAATAGAATTTGCAATGCAAAAACAATTATGCACCTCATCAGGGCCTGACATGGAGGGGAAAAGGTGCTACAGATTTGGGTAGAGGGGGATACTATGTCTTTGAGAAAACTGATTGTACATATAGTGCGATATTTGGCAACATTTTTTGTGTGGCCAAAATTTTATAAACCACACTATCAGTGTGTATTAACATGTCTATTTTTGATAATGAATAAAACTTTATCATTAATACACTGTTGATGCCACATATTTTATCTATACTGGAGAAATCCTGCAAGCTATTTAACTATAAAATTTGTAATTTGCTCATCACATCTCTTAATGTTAAATTCTTTAAGAAAATACTTTTTCAATTGCAAATAGCAATTGAAAACACAAAGAAGCACTTCTTTCTCCAATGACTTACAAACACATGACTTCCATCAGCCACTATTCTGTAGCTGGCAACAGTCATGACGAGTTTGAAATTGCATTTAGAAAGCAGCCCTATTCAGCCTTCCCCTCCAAGTCAGTTTTCCTGTTACTCCTCCTGCAGGCACATGCTTACCCCTCCTCCCTTTAGGGAACGTGAAGTGAGTCCTCAGAACTTATGGGCCTGAGATGTTTTCCCTTTCTCATTCACATATAAATTTAGATGTCACCTCCATGGAGCTGCCCCTCCTATGGCCCAGTCAAATTAGGTCTCACCAGGGAAAAAGAGTCCATGGTAAGTGTTGCCTCAGAAACACCTGGGCTACGGCTCTGCTCTGGCTCCTGATGTGGACATGGCCTCACAGGTGCTAAATTGGTTCAGTGTTGGCCAACATTGTCTTAAGGGAGGCTCACAGAATATAGAGATAAGTGGCTGTGGAACACTGATGTTAATCCCAAGAACAAAAGGAGAGTTCTTAGTGTGGCAAAATTTCACCTTTGTCTCTATTCTGGAAGGACCCTACTTGCACAGAGAGGCTCACCAGTCTCTGTGAGCTGCACCAGGGAGCCAGAGGACCGGCAGAAGCCAAGCAAGGATGCACAGCAGCTGCTCCAGCCCAGGGACAGTCCAAGCTGCTGTTACATTCTGTGTCCTTAGTTAAAAATAAATGAGGGACAAACAACAAGACAGAGACTCATGGACACAGACAACAGTTTAGTGGTTACCAAATGCAGTGGAGGAGGGGAGAGACAGAGGGTAAAGGGGGTCAAATACATGATGATGGAAGGAAATTTAACTTTGGGTGGTTAACATACAATGTAATATACATATGACTTATTATTGAATTCTACCCTTGAAAGTTATATGATTTTATTAACTAATGTCACCCCAATAAATTTAATAAAAATAAGTAAGAAAGCAAGCAAGTAAATAAATAAATAAATAAATAAATAAATAAAGGGGGAGAGTGGGAAGATGGTGCCCCCCTCAGCCAACATCACCAAAGCATCTTTCAATCGGCCTCTGGGTATGTATGAAATTAGATGCCTGCCCCTCATGTCGACATTTTAAGATAAATGAATAAGCCTGCTTTCTCAGAAATTCTGAGCGCTTTTCCATCAGCTGCCTCCACACTAGGCCCTGGGGCAGGACTCAAATCAAAACATAACGGAGCTTCCGGCCAAGATGGCAGAGTAAGTAAACACTGTGCTCACCTCCTCTCAAAACCACATGAAAATTACAACGAAACTACACAATGACCATCGCTGAGAATCACCTGAATTCTAGCTGAACAGAAGTCCAATAACTAAGGACATACAGAAGCCACATGGAGACTGCTAAGAGGGCTGGAGATGCAGAACAGGCTGGTAGCACACCCATGGATGGTAGTTAAAAATCAGGAGGGACCTCTCGGCTGTGGAGGTGCCCTCTGAGCAGCCAGTGGTCCCAGCCCCACACCAGGCTCCCCAGCCTAGGGTTCCAGTACCAGGGAGAGAAGTCCCTACAACTTCTGGCTGTGAAAACCAGCAGAGATTGTGACTGAGTGAGATGGGGGCGGGGGGTGGCTGGAGTCCCTATCAAAGGGCTCGCGTGGACTTACCACTGCCGGACTCGCTGGCTCTGAGTGTCTTCACTGGGGCAGCTGCTTGAAAGATGCCAGGGACACACGAGGAGGAACTGAATTGTCTGTCTTCAGAGCGAGGGCTGGAAGGGCAGCTTTCTTCCAGACAGAACTGCTAGCAGAGTCCGTTGTTCCTCTGTGGAGCCCTCCCCCTACGCAGCGTGTGGACATACGTGGGCGCCATATTTGAGCCTCCATCACCCTGGCTGACACTGCTCGCCCCGCCCACGTGATTCCCTGAGGCTCCGCCCCACCCAATTTGCGGCCACCCCAGCCGCTTCCGGTGGTTTTTCCATACAAACAAAACAGAAACAAACTCATAGATGCATAGAACACTTTGATGTTTGCCAAATGGGAGGGGGATTGAGGTGATGAGTGAAGGTGGGGAAGAAATTAGGAAGTACAAATTGGTAGTTACAAAATAGTCATGGGGATATAAAGTATAGCATAAGAGAATACAGTCAATAATATTATAACAGCTTTGTATGGTGTCAGACGGGCACTAGATTCATCGAGGCGATCACTTCTTAAGTTATATAAGTGTCTAATCACTATGTTGTACACCTGAAACGAAAATATTGTAGGTCAACTGTCACTGAAAAATAAAAAATTATTTTAAAAAGTCCAAATATAATAACCCTGCAGTCTGTCCTCCCCAAATAATTAATTAATTAACTAATCAATCCATACGTGTGATTGCTCTAGTGTGGCTTCTGCCTGCTAATCTGCAACAAACCCAAAACGCTGTGGTGTCCCATTCCTCTCATTCAGAGCATCCAGTATTTTCCTTCATAGCACTTAATGCACAATCTTTATATATTTTTCTATGTACCTCACACATATGAAGTCATACAAACATAATTGAGATTCTATAAAATTACATATTTGAATAATTGGTTATTTTCTACACCTGCTCCTCTTATGTGCACTCCACGAAATCAGGGGCTGTGACGGTTTTTTTCCACCATCATTCCACCAGTGCACCAGAGTGTCTGACACACACAAGGCGCAAAATAAATACGTTTTTAACGAGTCGATATTTACATGAAAAAGATTGTGCTACCACTCTGCAATGGTACCGAGACCTGCGTTGTGGTTTTCTCTACATCCAAAACCATCATTAGCAACTGTCTCCATCCGCTGGAAGATTCAACCAATGGTCCTCACCTGCCCTCCGATTCAATGGAATTCAGGACGGCCTTCCGTGGGCGGAGGCTGGAGGCGAGAGGTGGAGGGGAAGCTGAAAGGGGCCTCGCTGCTTCACAGACATTACTTGTTGAACAGCTCCTAAAACTTTCTAGCTGTTCTCACGGTGTCCTTTTCTACTTTGGGTCTGCAAAACTCATCCATATCTATCGTCAGGGATATATCACAAAATTATATGCATTATCCATTTCTAAGTTGTTTGATATAAAATCGAGTTTGAAAGCTTATTAATCCTGGATACTCAATGGCACTGACCACTTTTCTAATAAATACTAATCACAATTCGGACATTCGTTAGCAACTTTTTATTGATTCGCATCATTTCTGCATTTTTTATTACATGTTCTTCAAAATAAAATGATTGTCTTACCACAGTCCACACAAGTCAACTGACATTAATTCAAACCAAAAGCAGCAGCTCAAATAAGAACAGCATCACGCAAGATGGGCAGGAGTCACACGTACCACCCAGGCCTAACTCGTACCATAATTAGCATAAAATGATACTTGTTACAGAGCAAAGCCTAGTGAGAGGGACCCACACCTGTCTCCTTATAACTAACTCTCCCTCCCTAGGAAACCTTTTGTCACCAGGAACAAGTTACGCAGACCTAAAGTTAACCAAACATTTGTAACACAAATGTTTAACACTGACCAAATTTTCCAGTCAACAGGTTTTAGATGAAACAGGTGATGCTTTATAGCTAGAATCTAAAAAAATATATATGAAAATGCCTCAGATAGTATTTTCTTAATTAATTACAGCCCCTGTGTAGTCCCCAGGCACCATCTAAGACTTTCACCTTTCCCCTAAATTTTCTTCCGATCGTTACATTTTCAGTCAACTGAAACCTTTACCATGTTGTCAGGCCTGTTTTGATTCTTCCATATTATCATTTTACAGTTAGAATCAGTACTCAGTATTTTGTTAACTATATCTTTCAATCAATAGTATGTGCTTATCGTTCCCATATTATAAAATTCTTGATATTGCCTAGTATTCTCTGATTTCCTTAAGTCTCATATTTAGCCTTAGTGATGAACACTGGAGACTTTTCCTTTATCTTTCTGTTACTAAATACATTTTTTTTCCAGCTTTTCACATGGTTTCCTTGGTACAGATTTGCAGGATAGAAAATAAAGATCAAGCATATGAACCTTTTTATGGCTCTTATTTAATTATTGTACAAAAATGATGGGTCATTTACATTGCCGTAGGAATCCTGAGTGTATCACATTTATGAGGACCTCACCATAATTTACTTTTAGCTTTAATATTTTTTCCTATATCAATTAGTATCATTATTAATTATCAGTGGGGTTGAACATTATTCTATGTGTTTATTCTGCAGGATGACATGAATTGTCTATTTGTCCATTCACATTCTTATCCCATTCTTCTATTTCCTTCCATTTTTTAAAAGGTCTTTTTAATTGGCTGCTTAAGCCATGAACATAAATCTCTTAACCTGACCTAAATGCAAAAAGGCAATAAAAGCAAAATCAGCACAAACTTGCCATGTTGCCTTAGAGAACTGGGCTGTCACCAGAAGCACATTAACAGAAGAAAAATCCCTTCAAGGGAAATAACGTCTGCTTAACTTCATCAGTCGTTAGAGCCAAAAAAAAAGAAAATGTATCACTGTGGATTCGAGGGCCATGCTTCATTAGGAAGTTGTAAATTTTACTTTTAAATGACCAAGTAACTTTTCAACAGACACAGTGATTGGTCGTTAATGATGAAACAGGTAAAGTGTAATCAGGCATCCAACTAAGGAGCAGGGGAAAGCCATGCACTCATTAAACATGACCAACCTGCTTTACACACTGCTCACAGAAGAATAAAGGTTATGACCATCTGGCTCCTGCATTTTCCTAAGTATTGGGTGAGGCACGTGCCCTGTGTTACTTGACGTCACAGAGAAGAGCGACCCCACGGAGCACCCAGTGTTCGGGCGCCTGGGCCGTCCTGAGGTCCATGGTGGCGATGTAGTTTAGGTCTGTTCGGACTGGCTTCTTGTAGATGGGGCAGGAGTAAAACCGAGGATCTCTTAGAGCTAAAAAAAATAATCACAGACACACACACACACACACAAAGAAAAAAAAAATTGGTGAGTTTTTAATTTAAGCAGCCGCAACAGCTCAAGGCCAAGTGTGTACATTCTGAAAGTCGTACCAAAGAGGGGTGGGTTTGGTAAAATGAGGGAAATTCTTCCTGAGGTCAGCCAACCTCTAGATATGAAGCAGACGCTGCCGGAGGTTTCCAGTGGGTATGACAAGACACCCAGACGTCCTCTGGTTTACCCCGCGGGCCTCTTGTCACGTGTCTTTGCCCACGTGACATGCCCATGAACCTCTCATTGCTTCCTCCCTCTCTTTTCCACCTGTCAATTCAACATTCTCCCCCCACCCTTTCTCCTTCGCTTCCCACCAAATCTTGTGCTCTCACACCCTCTCTGTTCTTCCCTTGTGATTTGCCTTTGGCACAGGCATCTGTCCCTTTTAACCAGACATCCAGCAGCAGTGCTTACTATTATTTCACTATTCTGATAGTTTCAAAATCCTCTCTTCAACCTTCTGTGCCATAGTCCAAACCACATTTCAAATCACAAGACAGAGGATGTTCCCCGCCCCTCTGCGAGTTCTCCACGTGTGCAGAGGAATACGAATGGCTGGGAAGCAGACAGTCTTGGCAGAGCTCAGTCTACCTTTTTGGAGCAGATGAATAGATGGAATATCCAAAGCCACACAGGCCACGAAAGACAACCTGTGGGCATCCATCCTTCAAGGATCCTCCTCTCTAATGTGCTCATCTCTAACCAAAGGCTCATTTTCTCTCCAGCCTTGGAAACCCCGTGATCAGGGACAGATCCATGTCTTGAGGAGTCTTAAACTTACATAATTTGGGGGAGGGGGTTCTCTAAGAACAAGGACACAAATTTACAAATTGAAAAGTAGGCTTTGGAAGGAGCCTCTGCACTGAGCAGCCTCAGCATTCAAGCTCCATTAGCTTCTGGTTAAAACCACTCTGCCCGGAGTAGTTTATTTGCACATCTTATAATGTCCATCTCAGGAAGCAGCATATTACTTCCCCTCTCTTCCAGATTACAAATGTTTTCAGAACGAAAGTTGTCTGCACCCATCCTTGTCCTCCTCTAGAAAGCCAATATCATAAATGACCCTCACATAACTATTGAGACGAAAACACATTCAACTAAGAGGATCACTTTGCTTTGGTGAATTAGTGCTACAAACATGGGCATTGAATCATGGAAACAGTAACTTTCTAAACGTAATGTTAATATATCAAAGCTAATATATCAAATAATAGCATTTATTTCCCCAAACTAACTTGCTCAATAATCTAGCTTTTTCTAACACATTACAAAAGCAAGGCACTATCAGAAGTTCAAGTCTCATTTTCTCATTTTTTTTAACCCAATAAAACCTTCAACCTGCTGTGTTCTTATACCTCCACTATAACTAATTTTATTGGAAGAAGTTAAACACTTGAATGTGACAGTATTGTAAGTAAGTTTTAATAGAAAATAAATATTCTAAAGCAGAGATGCTTAACCAGGGGTGATTTTATACCCAGTGAGGAATTTGCCAACATCTGGAGACATTTGTTTATCACGACTGGCGTCTTGTGAATAAAGACAAGGGATTCTGCGAATATCCTATAAGGCCCACGATAGCCCCTCACAACGAAGAGTTATCTGGACCAAAAATAAGAATATTACCAAGGCTAGGAAATCACATTCTAAATCACATATTAAAACAAAGTCACAGATATTTTATAGTACTTTAAAACTATGTGTTTGCTTAATCTCATGAAATTAATCATTAGAAATGATGTAAATTAATGTACACCTAATTTTTAAGTCTAGACATTATTTTAAATTACCAGGGGAATATCATTAGTAATAATAATCAGGCAAATATAAGAACATATGTGAATGACAGTAAATTCATAAAATGCAGTCAGTACTAGCTCTACTGCCTGATGTATTTAAATCCTTTAATCCTAGGATCTGTAAACACAGAATTAATACATAACTGATGGTTCTTCTGGATGAAAGTTTGTCTAATAATCATTTTATAAATCTCGAAGTAAGCCATTGGAGTCTGACATTTGAAGAAATGATAATTATATTAATTACACCTTGGTACATATTTGATGACTTGGATTTTAATCCCAAAAGAAATATAAGTTAAGAATAAAAACAGTATTCTTTTCAATAAGCAGGTACAAATTCTCTGAAATACTGACCCAATTTTATTTATTTTTAATTGCTTCAGAGCTGAAGCTGGGCGTGCCAAGACACAGCACGCATTAAACTTCTGCAGAAAGATTAGAAGCCACTGAAAATATAATTTCATAGTGAAAGTGCTGACAGACGCTAAACAACCACAGGAACAGATGATTCCGAACCATTATGCCCGGTTAGACAAATAACTTTGAAGAAAAAAATAAACAGGCTACGTAGGTGGAACAAATCAGCTAAATATGTTTAAAGCCTTAGGGCTCCAGAAGGAGACGCAGAGAGAGGTGGTCGTCTCAACTGGTGATAACAAAACACCTCGAGGGAACTTCGTTTCTAACTAGGTAACTCTCTAGCTTCATTTTTCATCCAAGTGTTAATAGTATATCATTACACCATATATTCCTTCCGATATCCAAAATAACCAAGTTACATAGATATCCCCTAATAACCTTTAAATCTTTCCTTATTTTAACCTCTCTTTTGCTAATAACATTTAAGTTAATAAATAGTGCACTCTTACATATGCTATTACTTTTAATCCTTCGCCAAGCATGCGAGATAACATCTAGTAATGATAATGAAATTATTTATTGGATGCTAACGGTGTGCTGGACACTGTCAGTTTAATTCACTTAACAACCTTATGAGATGGGTACTATTATTAAATCCATTTGACAGATGAGAAAACTGAAACATAAGGAGGTGGGTTACTCATCCTGGATTACAAAGCTGTAGGGGATAAGAATCGCACCTCGCCAGAACGGGTCCAGCGTGTGCAGTTCTCAGTCTCAGCAACGGCAGGAAGATGTGAAGGTAAACCAAAGATACCTGGATACCTGAATTCAACTCGTGGCATATGTGAGTCTCCTTCAAAGCCACATGACTAATTACTAGGGTGATAAAGGCGAGAAAGCAACCCAAATATCCAGGTACCTGGCCCACTGCCATTTACCTGAGAACATGTGACCCCCTAGAGGGCGAGGCAGGTGACCACGTTTAGCCTGTGGCATGGGGAGAGGGGGGCGACAGGGAGTCACAGTGCTCATCCGCACAGGGAACGGGCTTCTGTTGCTGAATCACCTCTCAAAATTCAGGCCTGAGCATCCGATGGGCAGCTAAATCCGAACACTGAACCACGGGTGCTCGGAGAGAGAGAAAGGCGTATTCGATTCGGCCAAAGTGAGAGGACGGGAGAGCACGATTTCTCAAGTCCATCCTCCTCGAAAAGCAAAAGCAGGGGAGCGTTTATGAGGCTAGGGAATAAGGGAAGGGGTGTTTCAGGGAACCGAGGGGAAAGTCTGTGTTTCTCCAGACAACATTTTGTGCGACCGGACTTTGGGGCACCAGCAGCTGGTCGCAACTTTCTCCAAGACACGTATTCCTTCTGTGAAACAAACTCGTAAGTTCTCCCTGTGACCCAGGAGCTATCCTCTCCTGCTTGACAAAGTAACAGGACATCAGCAACTTAAAATTATAATATGAGGACAAGGAGTGCTGGGTCGAAGAACCACAATTCTGCAAGATATCTCATAATAGTGGATCAGTGATGCTACCTTTAAAGCAAAGAGCAGAAACTAGACATCTTGGGACCAGCACCATGGTTTAAGCTATCATTGTTTTGTGTTTACCTCGCTATATTTTTCCATTATCTCAAATAAAGTATATCTTCAAACATTTCTCCTGGAACCTGCTTTATAGGCAGGACTTCAGAACGTGACTAATATGTTTCCTTATCTTTGACTATAAACTATGTGACAACGAAAGCAACTGAAACATTTAGTTAAAGCTTCTATGATCTAATAGCCAAACGTGTTTACCGTCAACCGCCAGTTTCACTTTCACTGCATCGACTTCACCACGTACCTGAGAAAAATAAACTCATGACTTCAAAATGAAGGGGCTATCCTCATTTTCAATATAGCCGTGGTAGTCAAGCGTCATCCCAGACACCGCAGAGACTCCTTAAATACATAGTCTTAAATAGAACACCAACCACAGGAATTTCCAGATGTTTGAATTCATCCCACAGCACACAAATGTGATTCTGATACCCGCTTTCAGAGCCAGGAATCATAAGGCTAATTATATAATGCCTTTAAACCTCAATTTCCCCATCTGTAAATAGTGTCATATAACTTACAGAGTTGTAAAAATTTAAAAAGTTAATATATGTGAATACTCGTCATGGTATAATGTCTGCAATGCAGGAAGTGCCTGAGGTATGTTAGATTTCTCCTCTTCTCTCTCTCTCTCTCTCTCTCTCTCTCTTTCTCTCTCTTTCTCTCTCTTTCTCTCTTTCTCTATCAGAAAACATCCTCAGCTGCAGAGATCCTGAGATCCTTCTCACCCTACTTCCTGACCACAGGTACATGTGAGTCCTGCTTTGTTCCCTCACAATGTCCCGATCACCATCTTCCTACCACATGGGCTATAGCACTGCAATTCATTTAGAAGCATCACTCTGTCTACACAGCAAATCTCTAAGGAAACATCTTTCCTAGGTCTGCCTCTTTTCAACTTCCTTTGAGAAAAGAGGATCTGAGTTGGTGTGGATGGCTTCGCCCTCTTGGTGAATTAAGTGTTTACTCTTTGGGTGACTTTCCCATGATGTCCTAACAAGAAATATAAATAAAACAAACATTTGGGGATACACTCAATATTTAAAATTCAAATAAATATCTAGATATCTTCTTGAAAATGAATAAACCAGTATGTAAAATTCGATGAGTTATGTAAAGTGAAAATTGCCCTTCATATTGCCATAAAAACAATTCATTATAAGAATTTTAATTTTAAAACGCTGCACTTCTGGAGTGTTCTTTGGCCATTAACAATGCTACTGCTCTTTATCTCAATGAGAGCCCTAGTCACTTACCAAAATTGAATGGAAATTAGATTTCTAGTTTAAAAATAAAATGCTAGCTTTTTGTCACTAAACACCTCTCCAATGACAAAACTCTTTGGCAAACAAGTTTCCATCAATTTCTTTGAAACCAAAAAAAAAAAAAAGAACCAAAGTTTCTCTCTTTTTTAGTACTTTGAAACTGGCCACTTCTCCTTCACTTGTTTGCTATCCTCCCTCACCTGCTTCTAATGCGCATCACCACTGACCGATGCCCAGCAGGTGACTACGATTCTTCTATTATAATCTGTTCTTAAGTAATAAAGAATTGCCTGTACTATAAAATTATTACTTTATCACCACCATCCTGAGATGTTCGATGTCACAGGGCAATGGGTTCTTGTAGTTTAGTCACAAGAAATAAAAAAGTAACACCTAATGCCACGCGAGAAAGATTTCTCTCTCATTCTATAAAGGTAAGATTTTTACAACATGTTGACTAGCTGCGATGATAACGATAAAGCAAAAAATGTGAAAAACGTAGCACTGAACAGACCATGAAGGCCACTAGTTTACAGCATGCCAGCTGAAACAGGAAGGCAGAGGGTCACCTTAGTCACCCTCCGCTGGGAACCTCAGTGTCAGGCACCTCGAATTTTTCACTGCCTTGAGCATGTCTGCAAATGACCACAAAAGTGCCACAAACATTGATTTGAGGGTCACGAATACATTTTAGAGTAGGTAAACTCACAAACACAGAACCCATGAGTAGCAAGGACCGACTGACTGTGTCTGCTTCCTTTTCGGCCGCCCTTCCCTCTCTGAGACTGAGTTCCATGATAACAGGGATTCTGCCTGGTCTTTTTTCGCTGTTGCACCCTCAGCACCAAAGCAGCGTGCAGCAGGTGGTCAGTGCCAGATAAGGATTCATGGAATGACCGAGCGAGCTAACGCTATTTCCCTCTGCCAAGAAACATCTATCTCCAACTCCCCGTCACACTCACTCTTGTCCTCAAGTACATCTCTGCCACCTCCCAGTGTTCTCCTTCCAGGCTCCCTGTGCATCCTCAGAGTCTCTCTACCACGACGTTCGTCACATGCCATTTTGTTGACTCACCAGTTTCCCTCACTAGACTGTGAGTCCCTTGTGGGCCGGACCTGGTTCATAATCACCTTTGTGTCCCCTGCAATCTACCGTCGTGGCTGGTACATATTAGGCATTCAACCTATGTTTGCTTGAAAAATAAATGCCCATAGTTTGTAAACTCTCTTCCCTTGCCTCATATTTCCAAATGGGAGATTTACCTAAGGGATAGGGATACTGAAAGCTGTCTTTTGAAGAGCGATCATTTTATCCTTTGTTTAAAGAAAAATCTTTTGTGTATCTATCACGAAATCAGTACTTCCCTGGGATCCATTATCATGGCTATCTCTAGAGTTCACGGCTTATAGTAATCCTTTCACTGTGTGTGCGTGTATCATCATGCTGTACACCTTAAATACAGTTTGTATTTTAAAATAAGCTTAAAAAAAATAAAATGAACAGGGGAAGTCCCACATGTGCTGAAAGCAGATAATTGCTATGAAGATGTTAGCTGAGTGAAATAAAACAACAAAAGCTTCCAGAAAACATCAAGCCAATGATGGAAAACAGTTTATATATTTTTAGACTTGCCAAATACAGCTTTGATGATTTTGTCAAGGTAGAATAATGTGTATGCTTCAAAGAAGTATCATTACATTCATAGGCTGAAATATGAATCCAGCAGTTTATCATTAGCAACTGGATTAAATCAAATGTCCCTGAGTTCAGTCTGGATTTCACGACCTGGCTTAAATCTCCAAACTAGTGGAGCCACCACCTCCAGGGAGCCCTGGGCAATCCTGCCTAGAAAGCCTTCTTTCCACCGCTTGCTCCACCTCATCATATCCACCCTTCCAAGCTCATCCAGGCCCCAATGCCCTGACCACTTCCTCCCACTTCACCTCTCCTTTCCCACCACTGATTATCTATTCCAAACTCTTGTTTCTTATCTCATAAGCTAACCTTTATGAGTGTCCATATATATTTTATCTACTTTATTATATAGGCAAGAATCATCTAGAACCATTGCCTCCCAAACAGCCTCAAGAAAGAGCCTAGTAGTCAATAAATACTCCTTAAACATGGGTACGAATGTGAATCTAGTTGATAAAATAGTCAAAGCCTTATTACATGATAACAAAAATAATGAGATCCTGTGTTCATGACGTCAGTCAATCCAATAATACCAACCATCTTTAAATATGCAAGAAAACTTACTGTTGTTTTCTGCGTAAATCCTTATGACAGGCATCAACTCAAAGAGCACTTTGGGTTTGGACTCAATGAGTTTCATGTTCCTCTTGTCCCAGCCAGCACCTTCAAGATACAAGCCGTACACATAGACACCCTCTGCAGGAGGGGCAGAAATGTCGTCCTTCATCCACTTGGTGACTTCGTTGCAAAGCACCATGTTGTCCAGAGCCCAGCCTTTGTTGGCCCGAGTTATCTCCTACTCGAGGCAAGAACAAAAGCCAAGGATAAAATCAGCAATTGGAGGTTTTGTCTTAATATAAACAGCGTAACAGTGATGATGAATTACCCCCAATTCAAAGGAAGTAGAACAGTATTTAAAGTATTTAAAGTCAAAAAGATTCTCTCAGAACAAATATCTGTGTCCCAAATTAACCACTTGCACTTTCAAATATATATATGTAAAATATAAAATCAAATACAAAAAATAACAAACAAATATTTTGAAATTCAAGTTAGCAGCCTGAGAAACGAGTTGCTGGGTTTATGTTCAGGACAATGTAATAGCTAGTGCCCAAAAGAGATAGTCGTTCTCTGTCTTATTATATTCTTTTAAACTACAACAAAAGAAGCAAACCTTATAGAGGAAAATTATAATACAAGAGGTTCAAGTCAGAGCTGTTACCTGTCGCATTGCAGTTAAAAATCCTTGGGGGTTAAAAAAGCCTGTCATCCAGAAGCAATGGGGTCGGTCATTGAAAACCCAAGAGGTGAACTGGCAGTTTCTTTCTATAAGTTCAGTAAACCAGAAACCCAACGTACTTGAAACCCATGATACCTGAAATGCATACATTAAAACAATGAATACAGGTTTAATTCTGCTGTGTAACTGGCTATGTTCACAGAAAAAAAATGATGAAATATCAATTCCATGTTTAGAACTTAAAAGTCCTAAAGACATGAATTCCTTTGGCATTCTGAAATTTAGGTTTCCAAATGGTTCCTCCTCCTTAAGATATTATGATAGAATTGGTAACCATCACATGAATACCAGATCGATTCAGAGCTCAGATGCTCTCCAAGACGTCTTGTCAATAGAATCACCTTCCAAGTATGAATATATTCATTACCAATTCTGCTATAAAGCAATTAAAACAATTAACTGAATTACATTTAACAGGTTTCAACTATTTTTCCTTAGGTTACTTTTCCAATAGATACACTATAAAACAGGATTTCTATTTACGTAAATGTGCTCATGGTCTAATCAACACTTTAAAATATATTCTTTGGATAATAACCTGCAAAAACCTTTCTCCATTTATCATTTTTAATGAGGCAAACAACAGTTATCTTCTGAAGTTTTCGTCCCTTACCAAGCACTTTGATTTCCTCTGATGAAGAAGCACAAATGGAAATATAGGTCCCTTTACCACCAAGTTAATTGCATTCATTGCCTGTAACATTCTGCCTGAATTCTCATGTGGAGCTTCTATTATTACAATTGGTGTGGGTATGTCATTAATGTTATCAGCAGCCACACTGGCAGGCATCTCCAAATTATATTTTATAACGTTTTCCTATAATTGCAATATTTTATGTATGAATAAGTGTAATGATCAACCTGGGTAGATATAACTCTTGAATTTCAACTTTCTTAAGAATTAATTTGCCTATTTTTCAAAAGGCCCTGAGAATATATTGAGTAAAATAGAAACCTGTATAAAAAGACCATAATTTAAAAATTAGGTAACTCATTTTATCCTATCTTTATAGATGTATTAACTAAAAGGGAAATGTTAATACTGCATTTGATCTGAGGGCACAGGGAACCACTGACAGAGGCCTCCTGGCAAGAATCCCTGTTCCAGATCCTCCCAGGTGCCGACCATGCTGGGGGAGCTGGTTTAGAGGGGAACAAACCTGCATCGGCCAGGTAGGTTCTTTCTCTGTTGTTGGCAATGAGGAAAGGCAATCCAGAGAGAAAACTCTCTGGCCTTGGCAATGAGCTTATCGAAGGTGAGAAGAAGGCGTCTGGACGAAGCTGATTCTGCATTTCTAAACTGTGTGACTAGAAGGATGGATGGTGGCATCATCAAATCAGATGGAAAGACAGCGGGAAGGGCACTCCCCAGGTACTTCATACTACCTGCAGGACCCACGCCTTGGGATCTGAGGAAGCCCTAGAGGAGGTATCAGAGACTCAGCACCGAGTGAGTCTCTTCCATGAGACCATCAGCTCTAACCTTGTGAGGTCTCACCTTCCCGTTTACCTGAGGCATCTCCAAAAGGCCGAGCCTCCAGTAACCCCATGACCCAAACTCATCTCCAGATGCTGCCCTCTCTGTGTATCCTCCAATCTGACCCAAACCCCAGCTCTCCTGTCCTCCCAAGTCTTCCCACTGCACCCTCAGCATCCTCAGTACCACGATCAGCAAACTCCTCTAGATCCTTCGCCTCTTCCCTGAACATCTACCACCTCTTCTGTAACTGGTTCCCTGTCACCCAGAAAAGACCGCTTCCCTTGTAACCTTCTCAGCATGTAGGCTACTGTCTACTACACAGCCCTCAGGACCAGGAGAGGTGCAGAGACTCTCACTGCTTCTGACAGGTTATAAGTTGTCACTTCCCATTATTCCCTTCTTTTGAGTCTCACACCATTTGGACGTATCATCCTCAACCCTTCTTGTTTCTACCGCCTACTGGTCACTCCCTCTTATGTATCAGTTTGGCTCCTGGATTACTCTTCCACTCTGTCCTCATGAGGATGAGGATGGGGATGAGGATGATGAGGATGGCAACAGTACCAGTGGTGGTTGTGGGAGATGGTATTGGTGGTGGTGGTGGGGGTGACGGTGACGGGGGCGGTGATGATGACAGCGGTGGCGTTAGAGGTGTGGGGTTTTGGTGCTAGTGATAGCAAGCACCTACAGCACCAAGCGGATGCCAGGCACTGTTCTAAGCACTTTACATTCATCGACTCCTTTAATCCTCACAGGAACAGTAACTGTAGGACATATAGTAATTCCCACTTTAGAGATGAGAAAACTTAGGTATGGCAAAACATGTAGCTTATTCGAGGTTGCACGGCTTGGATGTGGCAGACACATGATTTGAATCCAGGTATTCTGCCTCCAGAATCCAGTTCAGAACCCATATACTGTGTTTATTTACTTTCATTACTCATTTTTGTTGACAGCGGGATCCATGGGAACGACTCATTTCATACCCCACCTTCTTATTTCGTGACCTGTGACCTCTGACCTCTAACCATCCTCATGTCCTTCTGTGTCATTCCCACATTCCCACTTTAAATCTCGTCAAACACTGTCTTCTTGCATGTCATCTCCACAACTATATTTCCTTCCAAGGAGAGGGAGCTCCATTCACATAACACTAAGCTCCTCTGTGCCCTCGCTCCCCTTACTTCGAGAAGGTAAAGAAGCACATCTGACGTGGGGGAGGTGGAGCGTGATAGACAGGTTGTGCTCATCACACGTCCCCTACAGTTCCCAGTCGTCTGTGTGTGCGCTGAAGTCAGACCCATGGCTCTATTCTGATCTGGGAAGATTAGACCCAGTGGCCCTTGTTCATCTCTCCCTCCTCCCGTGCTGACTTCACTCCCGGTGGAGCACAGTGACAGTGATTGATGGTGGCAAGGCCGCCATCAAGTGGGTCCCACTGTGACTGTGTGGGGCCGAGGACCCACCCAACTTGTGGGGGAGAAACAGAAACAACACCAAGCTCCTAAAATGCATGTCGACAGCTCGGCACGGGGGCGGCAGATGTGCAGGACAGTCCTATCAGCAGTGGGAAAGATGGGGGTACATGCTCAGAAACCTAGCCCCATTCTCTCTGCAGGGGACCCACACTCCTCTGCTCTGTGTGCTCTGGTTTCACAGAAAGTCTTCGCAGGGGAGCCCTGAAGACACCCTGCGTTTGGACTTCCCACCTCCGGACCTGTGAGACAATAAGTCGCCGTTGTTTAAACCACCCAGCTATGCAGCCCCAGAAAACTAACACCTCCTTCATGGCACTTGCCTAGTGAAGCCCAACATGGCACGACCTCAATCACCCGCCTTTCCCGGCCTCTCCCCGTCCGCTGAGTGCAGCTGGAGGAAACTGCACCCGGGCACAGACCGGGTTCACCTGGCGTTCATAGCTTCAGGCTGCAAGTGGGTGAATCGTTTCTCTACCCGCATCCACCCCAGTTCCCTCCTCCCGCTGAACTTTCAGGGAGGGAAGAGCCTATGCCTTTCCGAAGGGGAGTAGGCGTGAAAACCCTGGAGCAGAGACATTTGGAGAGAGCTGGGGGGTCAAGGATTTGAGGAGCTCCTGCTGTGGGTGCAGAGTCACCCCGGGTGTTGGCAGTGTCCAGGCAGAACAACGGAAGCCATGGCAGATCTAGATTTCTCAGGGGCGGGAGTGCAGCAACACCCCCTGCACTTTTCCATGTATTTCCTCCGCCATAATTAATCTTAACAATTTTACTGACATCTCCCCACAAAATGCATTTGCATACAACGCACGCACGCGCGCGCGCACACACACACACACACACACACACTTAAATATAGAACAAAGAAATGGATGTCATTGCTTTCCCTTCCCTCAAATACACACATTTTCCTTCTTTAAAAGATACTCCAGCAGTCCTTCTACATTTCCAAGGAGAAAACTATTTCTTAAAACCACATCTGGTATTTAGCACAATTACCAACAGGTAATCAGTAAGCACTCTTGCTATCTTGAGATACATATACTCGCCTATCTACAGACAGAAAAAAAGGAAAATGCTCCTCTTTGGTGTGACTTTTGACGTGAGTGTATTTCAGAACATGCTATTCTGTGAAACTAGTGTCATGGGCTTTGAAGAGCAAGAGCTTGGGTTTAAATTCTGATTCTTGGACTGCTTAGTTGTGTAATTTGGGAAAAGATTTAACCTCTCTCAACCTCGAGTTCCTCATCTGTAAAATGAGGGCAATAAAATGTAAGATTTAAATGAAATAACGCATCTAAATTGCCCAGCAGAGCGCCTAATATGTGGGAGATGCTACATAATTTCCTTCCTCACCTACAGTCTAAAACTATAGGACTATAAGGGGATTAGTCCCTAAGCAAAAGGACACTTTTAAGTAAATTATCCTTAGATGCCTTCCACTTGCCAATGATAATTATTCACAACGATAAAGTGATCAGGCAGAGTCGGAGCAGATTTAAACGTACTTTTTTCCACTGAGCAGGGATTCTGGCATCAAACATGCAATTCAATGCATCTCGAAGATTTTCACTCATGATGATGGTGCCATCGATAGCGAGTTTTAGCTCGGTCAGGGTGCTTCGGGCCAGGGTGAGCACTCTCTGCATCCTGTCTATCTCCTGCCTGAGGAAAATGTTCATTGGCTGGAACGGCCCCATCTTCTGCAGCCTCTCTCTTACCTGCCGTGGAGACATTCAGCACATGTTAAAAATTAGACATGTTTATGCAACTGGGGCTTCCAAAAGGTCCCAAATTTTACAACTCCATAAGCTTTTTTTTTTTTCTCCGCTGTCAAAAAACAGGGAAGAAGAAATAAGAAAAGAAATATCTCTTAGACGGCCGGCCTATTTTTCTCATCCCATGTGGGAGAAAACAGGCAGCCATTAATTCACAGAATAATATAAAATGTATGGCCAGAACCATGTAGCCTTCCAAACAGCAAGTGTGCTCACTGAGAAATAATCACTTATTGCCAATCTAAAACTAACAAACACACACGGACACACACAAATGGGCATGGACGCACACAGATGGACATGGACACGTGCACAACCATTCTGCTGACTGCCTCGAAAAACCATGCTTGTGTTTTCAAAGTTTTCTGTTTTCCATCAAAGTATCCATCTACCCATCCACCCAATCATTTCCATCTCCCAAGTATTTATTAAGAATCTTCTCTGGATCAGCTGTTGTGCTAGGCTGAGTCGCTTTGTCCTAAGTCAGCGCTGACAAATTCAGCAAACGGAGGGAGACGCTTCTAAACCCCATTACTTACCATATTTATTTGTTTATGTAATTGCTGTGTTTTTAGATATTTTAATGCTTCATAAATTTCAACCACCGCTAGACATGAATGACCTTTTTCCTGATACATCTATAATGAAAGGCGTTTATGAAAGCTGATTGCAATATTGATTTTTCTCTAAGCAAGCGATCAGAGTTTCTTCCCAGAGATGTTATTCCCTTGGCGAAAGGTTCTCAAGTTCAGTCTACAGTATCAGCAGTCAAAATAGTCTGCTTCGTGGAAAATAAAAGGATGCTAAAGAAACAAAATGTTGTAGGTTGCCTTTTGAAACTAGGTGGAAAAGGGGCAATATACAAAAAAACATGGTGGCCCTGTGACAAAAGTGTCACGTAGTTAGTCCAGGTCATCTCTTATGAGGACATGGAAAGTAAGCCAGTTACTTTTGCTTTTCTCAAAGGTTTAAAAGCGTTTTCAGAGTAAGTCTTTCCACACTATTTGCTAAAATGTCTAAAAATTAACTTTCATACTCATAAGTTTGCTTAGAAGTTACCTGCATATTAAAAAGACAAATCGATTTTTAAAACTCGTGAGATGAAGGAGCTGCAAAGAGTTAATGATGTAGACATACACTCCATGAAATTAAGAAGGCCCAGAGTTTAAGGTGTGCGTTAAATTGCGTAACATTTTTAAAAAATAATCGGCTTTTCTAAGAATACATTACTTTCCTCTGAACAAATAGCAATGTGAGGACCTCAAGAGAAAGTTCTACAAAAGGAATCCCAACCCATCAGTAATTTAATTATGACTATTAACATTCTCATCGTTTCCTTATGATCTACATTTGGAAATGATCACATTTATAGATGCAAAATCTTTTTCTGGTTTTCCAAGAAGAGAGATTTTTAAAATACATATTTTTTTAATTTCAGAAAAATATTTTCCCCTCCTTCCTCATTCCTCAGCAGACACATCCACAGCTGATATTTTGTTAGGATTTCAACTCACTTCAAAAGGGCTGTAGTCAGGGGGTAGCTTTTCCAGCATATCATCAGCCAGCCGGGCCACCACGGCCTCCCGGGTCTCGTCCCCTCCGCCAGAGGTGTCCTTGGGTTGGATGCCCAGGATAGTGTCGAGCACGTCCTTGGCCAGCTTGCTCTGGTAGGTGATGTCGGCATTGGGGTGCAGCCCGAAGACCTCAGGGCTGTCATAGTTGGGTAAGCCCTAAACAGCAAATACCCCAGGTAAGCAAAGACTGCTGACATAAGCACCAATTAAATTATACTGTCTTAAGTAATAATAAATGTTGGAGAGGATGCAGAGAAAAAGGAACCCTCATTCACTTTTGGTGGGACTGCAAATTGGTGCAGCCACTATGGAAAACAGTATGGAGGTTCCTCAAAAACTAAGAATTGATCTACCATATGATCCCGCAATCCCACTACTGGGTATTTACCCCCAAAGACTTGACAACCCATATCCAAAAAGATATTTGCACACCAATGTTCATAGCAGCATTATTCACAGTGGCCAGGACATGGAAGCAACTGAAGTGTCCTACAATAAATGACTGGCTAAAGAAACTGTGGTACATATATACGATGGAATATTACTCAGCCATAAGAAGAGATGAAATACTGCCATTTGCGACAACATGGATGGACCTTGAGATAATCATGCTAAGCGAAATAAGCCAGACAGAAAAAGTAGAAAATCACATGATATTACTTATATGTAGGATATAAACCTAAAAGCAACAAATGAACAGGACAAACAGAGATTCAGAGACATGGACAATGGACTAGTGGTTACCAGAGGGTAGGGGATGGGGGATGATGGGAGATCTAGATGGGGTGAAGGTAGTCAATTATAGGGGGATGGAGGAGGGTGAAGTGGGTAAAGGGGATCAAATATATGGTAGCTGAAGGAAACTGAACTCTGAGTGGTAATCACACAACAGAATACATAGATGTCAAATTATAATGTACACCTGAAAATTATATAATTGTATTAACCAATGTTACCCCAATGAACTTAATAAAAAAAATAATAAATAAATAAATAAATAAATAAATTATACTTTCTTAGGAAAGAAACATGTTTTCATTGGGATAAGTATTTACATGATCTGTCTTATCTCGGTCATGCTACAATCGCAATCATTTCTCCAGAAAAGAAATCTAAAGTTGCCTTGAAAAAAATTAACATTGAAAAACAAAATAGGCTCCAAGTTCTTAAATGCCTGTACCTTAAGCAAAGGTAATCAAAGGGATGCTGTCTTATTTTATAATATATAAGATAGAAAGGGAGCTTTGGATTGGTAGTTTGTTCTCTGAAGGTCTCATTTAATTCAAGCCAGCTGTTAAAACAAATGTTCTATAACTGACGGTTACCGTGTTTTTAAGATATCAGAAAGTGACAGTTTTAGCAATTAGGGCCCAAAAAAGGAAACTGTACTCTCCCGAGGAAAGACCAGGAAAAGAGAAATATTGAGAGAGCAACTACGTTAGCCAGAAAGACAGACAGCAAGACGTGGAGAGCGAGAGACAGAAGCTGAACGAGCAGGCAAAAATCTTCCTTGACTATTTGAAAGGGAGAAAGTTTACCTGCAATTCGATATATATATTTCTATGTGCAAACAGCACCCTAAGCTTTATATTGTCCTTATATTTTCTCTCTCTTCTACTCCCTCATTTTATTCCTTTTTACACAATGTCTTTTTATGAGCAACCGCAAATTCGTTGTAAAATGAGGTATGTATAAGTAAATATACGTACAGGCATATCTAAATTTATACCTTCGTAGGCATTTTCTCATTCAGTGCTAATGATTAAAGACACGTTAGTGTGATTAAGAAACATATTTGTTGATTTAAATTAATAAAAGTATAGAGGTGGTAATATATGATAAACTCATCACATTTATTTATCACAGAACCTCTAAATATACTAATAAATTTAGTCCTTTGGGGTTGTTGTGCTTTGGTTTGTTCTTTGAGATAAATCTTAGATAGAAGCAAAAGAGATTGCTAAATAACGATCTAAGGAATTTAAGGTATAGAGACAGAAAATGTAGTTACCCTGAAACACAAATCAAAATTGTCCTCAAATTTCCTGTCAAAATCTATCTCATTCTCTTTCTTAGAGCCATGTGACTCTGTACCTTCAGGGGACATTGGGCCATCTCTGAAGATGTTATTGGTTGTCACAACTGGGAAGGGGGTGCTGCTGACATCTAGTGGGCAGAGGCCAGGGTTGCTGCTCACCACTCTACACAGGACAGCTCCCCCGCATCCCCCACCTCCTCCCCAGCTATGAGGTAGTATCCGGCCCTGACTGAGGGGGCTCTTATACAGAATGGGTTCCTGAACATACTCATATGCTGTCCATTAGGCCAGAACGAAGGACAGATGTTATGGGATGATGCCAGTAGACTGAAAAGTAGAAGAGACTGAGTCTAGAGGCTGCCTCTGCCCAATTATCACAGGAAGCTGAAGTCTCACAGGTAGAGAGCTCCAGGGGGTTTGTGTAGTCCCCAAGTTCTAAATATGCCCTATCTGTCACCTCTCCAAGAATAGTCCTCACTGAAGCATTAAAAGAGAAGGGAGGAGGGAATTTGCGCAAAACACACGCTCAGAACAAATACAAACATTTTAATCGTCAGGCAAATATAAACATATGAAGAAAAGCATCTACGGCAGACGGTTCAATACGCATGACCATTAAAATTTATATTAAAGGAAGTATATATAGTGTAAATAAATAACAAAAAGCTCAAATGCTGTGGATATTTGCTCTATGTGTAAAATTCTGATGTCGACAAACCTGGATATAATGAAGATAGTTATCCACTGTGCTGCATTTTGGAATATTGTATCCTTGGTAAAAGCAGAAATCTGGTCCAAACATATTTTCACTGAACCAAACCTTAGCAAATGTGTTCAACAATCTCTTATCATAGTCATCAGTGACTCGGCCTCCATACTGAATCTCGCCTATCATGTAGCGGACGGTGGTCCAGGAGACGCCCTGGGAAATTTATAGAATAATTGTGTAGAAAGAAGTGAACTTGTCTTCATCTCTACCAAGTAACACTTATGTGTTCATTGTCACCAATGTCATTCATTCATTCATTCACTCATTCGTTTATCAATCCATCAGTAATGTGAGAAATGCAGAAAGAAAATTAAATAGACAATATGAGCAATCTCTCCAAACTCGTGGTCATAACTCAAAACAGACTCTCTTGATGCATTCATATTTTCATACTTTAATTTCAACATTAAAAATGTGTATTTTTTGAGAATATTGAGGCAATTCGTTAAAAAGCCCACACTTCAAAAATAACGTAGACTCTCATTTTCATTTTCAAAAATTTACAAACGAGGTTTCCCTACTCGTTCCTCCCTCCAATAGACTCTGTTAGGTTGTCTTATATGCAGTGTCAACATGCCTCTGCGAAATAAAAAGATAATCAAAATCCATTTGCTTTTTACATGAAATCAAGAGCCAAGTGTGACCCAAGTGGCTATGACTTCAACGTATTGACTCTGTAAGCACAGAAAAGCATCGCTCTTACAGGATTTACCCCAAAGCTTGAGGACCCAAGCCCACAATCACCGGCGGCGTGCGCACAGTACCTTCTTAATGTCCATGTCATCTAAGTGGTTTTGGAGGAACTGCACCGTGGCATTAAAGTCCGCTTGGTTGAATTCGTAAGGGATGTTCCACCCCAGGGCACCAAACTTCCGCCTCTCCTGGACCGTGGAGTGCAGGAAAGCCACCGCGTACAGCATGGGCTTCCACTGTGCCACGCCGCTCACGTCCAGCAGGTCTTGGCTCACACCTTGTCGCGGTCGGTTGGGTGAAAAACAGTATCATCTCTCAAAACATCTTTATTTTCTGTTACTTGTATGTCACTAATTTTTGTAAAATCCTAATAGTGAACGTCTCTTATTTTGAATTATTTTTATCGCATTCATATGACCACTATCATTTACTTTTGGGCATCCAGAGGACATTGCTCCCTGAAAAATCTGCAAATAGATTTCAGGGGAAGAGGGGCTTGCTTACCTGGATCAGGTTCCTGCCAATCTAACGAGATTATGTAGGAATAAATAGAAGTGGAAGAATAATGGTGGTAAAATAAATGCTGGTACTATTACTACTATTACTACATCTACTGCTACTATTGAATAATAACGATAATAAAATTTATAGTATTGTTATTATTTGGGTCATATACGCAAACTATTTTAATTAATATTAAATTGTTAATAGTGTATATGTAAGTTCATTGCAACCTGAGTATATTCCCAAAATAATGATTATCGTATATGTATATATGTGTATAACATAACATATTATGTTATATTAATTATATTATATATAATCCTATATTTTTCCATTTGGTAATCTTTTTCACTGTCATCACCCTTCCACGTCTATTTTATCCTATTACCTTGTAAACTGGCAGAAATTTAAGCCTTGTTAGCAACTCCAAAAAAATCTCTTTGTAGATTTTTCAGATTGATATGTAATAATTATTCTATTCATTATTATTTTAAATACATTGTATTCCAATCATCCTGGATAGATTTTATTGTCCTCATTTTACATGTAAGATAACTTGATGTTCTGGTCGTCTGAGTGACCAGCACTCAAGAAGACAAAGCACCTGTTCAGGAAGGGCCGGAATCAGGGTTGCTAACTCTGAGGTCCATGCTTTTCGCAGACAGGAAGCTGTGACGCAGAGGAAGCAAAGGCAAAGAGAGTAATCTCATTTCCGGTTGTGACTGGAGGGGCGTTCTGGTCTGGTTTTGTTGCTTTTGTTTGATTTCCAACTTAGCTACCGTTCCGACATTCTGACCTATGGCTGCATGACATGGAGGCAGGCCGTAATTTTAACTCAGCCTCTCCTCTTGGAAGAGGCTCCTGTCCTACTTTAGGTATGGGGCATGACAACCACAAATGAGAAAATATCACCTTGAGATGTTAACATAAAAAGGTAAGTGTCCAGCAGAGAACAGCAAAGGCCAGAGTAGAGCAATATTGGGCAAATGGGCAAAATAAAAGCTGGGAAATTCTGAGCGCTGGTGTCCTGTCACTGCCAGAGCACGTCCCAAAGGCGCATGACCAAGGGAACCAGCCATCCCCTCCCCACCGTGTTGAATAACAGTTCTATTTGCTCTAATTATATCCTAGCCGATTCAGTTTTCATACTTTCTTTAAGAAAACAATTTAAGTACAAGCACTCCACACACTTGAAGGAATTCCTTGACTCACCGCCGTATGTTCTTTTCAGCCCTGCCCGGAGGCCCTGCGGAGGCTCGTTGGTGAATTTAATGGACATCTGCAGGAGCGTGATGGGAAACCGCTTATGAACCTCGGTGGTCATCCACAGGCGGAAGGCGTCATGCACGGTCTCGGCTTCTACGATGATGTCCATCAGCTCATCCATGAAATCCAGTCCCAGGTGGCAGTTCTGCAGAAGTGCCCATCCTCCCTGTGTCGACAACAGTAAATGGAAATGAGGCTATTTGTGTTGTTTCTAGAGATTTTAGTATGTTCTTTAAAAATTAAGTAGTTAAAATTTAAAAGAAAAGCACACTAACCACTTTAAATTGATCTGGGTCAAATCTAAGGATACGATAATGTTTAACTGAGATAGCTATATTTTTTCTTTATTCCGCGTACTTGTCCGGCATGGAGCATGCCAACTGTACCAATAATATATGGTAGGAGTCATGAAAACAACCAAGTGATACATGAAGAGAGATAAAAGCACCTCCCAGTATAAAGATGGTTGATTGAAAACATCCATTGAGCTCAGCTCTCTCTCAAAATTTCATGCAAACTACAGTGAAGGGACTTTTTAAAGGCATGAACCCTTAAGGCCAGAAACAATGTGAGTGACAACACCATCAAGGACTCGGGAGAGCTGAATCCTCAACTGGCATTCAGGGAAGGCTGAGGTCTACCCTGATTTATACCACATGACTCCCAAAATACTCAAGAACGGGTGACAGGAGCGACACAAAACTGAAAGTCCAGACCTGCGTCGTGGTCCTGCCTCCCCTAAAGGAAGATGGAAAGCTGATTATGTGCAGGAGGCAGGACAGACGGCGCTTGGACTGGAGGAAACCAGCACGTTAAGAGCACAGGAACCTCGCTGAAAACAGGTGAGTTTACCCACTGATTTTGAGTCTTATCCCCTCCTGGCTCCCACTGAGTTCCCAGAATAATGGTAGCTGGGCATGTACCCTCCAGAATGTGGAAGAAATTTCTCTGGAGAATCTGACCATTCTAAGAACAAGAGACTTAGAAAATAAACTGTATCTTTTTCAGAAATTATTATATGAGCATAAGAATATTCCTTGTATAAAGCAACAAAGGCAAAATTTTAGGACGTGTAATAATAATTTACTCAATATATATCTAATCTATAGAATATTTTTGCTAAAATCATCTACAATGTCCATATCATAATCCTCAGCCGTTTTATTGACTCTGTAACTTAGAGTCATTTAGATTTAACTAGTGCAGCCTATTTAAATCTCTTCCTAAGAAACAAACCAAGCACCGGATTCAAAATCTTAGTAGAGTTTCACATAAAACTGATCATTTTGGAATTTCACATATTCCCTGATATTTTCTTTAGAAGTATATGGCATGTCCTTTGAAAAATTTAATTGACACTATCCTTACCATTCAAAACAAAAGGAGATTAAATACAAAACATAACAAGAAGATTGCAGTCTCTCCCTTTCATCGAATGTACAGGTGAAGCTGATCTAAGTCTCTCAGCTGAGAACTTTCAATGTTCACCCACAGACTCTCATAGCCAAGTTCACTTCTTTGCATAGCCACATTCTGTATTAAAGGTTTTGAGTTCTTCCTACTAATCATTTATTTTGCTATTCTCGGGCAGTTGGTTCTGTCATATTGCCTCAAATCTTTTTTAAAAAACTTCTAAAAACCTATTGTCTCTGACAAGTTATAATCATGCTAAGAATAATGACATTTTTATTTTACTTGAAATTAAACTACTAAAAAGAAAACATGAATAAACTAAAGGTTAAAAATATTCCATTTAAATTCTAATTTGGTTGCCTGAAACTATAATTATTAGTTTCACAAGTAAATATTTTAAATTCAGGAAGTGTCCTGTTATTGTTAGTGTTTTTGTTCTAAGCCCAATAATTGGCTGAGGGAGGAACAGAAGAAGAGAGGAGGGAGGGGCCTGGAAGGAGACCCATCAGGCGCTCATGTCAGACCGGATGTGGGATTCTTAAAAACAGATTTTTTTTTTCATCTCTGGACACACTTCAATCATACTTCTCCTGCCCTCCCTCTCCCAATTGCAAATGAAGTGCATCAAACACAGCACAGCACCAGGCTGGGGGCAGGGCACAACTTGGAGATGGAAGAGCCTGGAGGTAAATACGGAGGTTCTAGAACCCAGTGGGCTCAGCTCTAGACCAGGGGAAAGGGACCAGGATGCAGCACAGTGGTGAGTGTCTAGATTCAGTAGCCAGAACCTAACACTCAGTTGTTTCATGGTGGGCCCAGTGGCAGGGGGTGAGAAAGCCAGTTCTGTCTCAGCAGGCAGATTCCCTGGAGGGCAAAGAAGTCTTGGGATAGTGGCAGAGAGCTCAGACTCAGAGAAGAAGTAGTAGGGTTTGGTCTGAAAAAAAGCCAGAAATGCATCTAAACCCAAACTGCTTGCTCTCCAGGAGGAAAGAGAAACTGAGTGGTTCAGCCACCTCCTCTTGCTTGGCCGAAGTGTGGAGAAAGAAGGGAGCGGAGTTGGAGGGATCCTCCAGGCACAACTGGATGCCCCAGAGAGGGCTGGGCCAGAGTAAACACATAAGGGCCTTGTCCTGGAGCCAAGTGCTAGAGATGAAATGCAGGACCTCCTGCATCCTGTTAACTTAAGTCCCTGAAATTGCCCAACTCTGGACTTGACTACCCATTAGTAGGGCTGTCATGTGGCTGCCAGCACTTGGCGGCCCCCAATGGCCAAGCCTGAGCATGACATGTTCACGATGCTGCGGAATTTGCAATCCACAGAGGCTCTAGAAGCCCCAGCGTGGAAGGCGATAGGCCAGGTTTCCTCAAACCTCTGGTACCACAACGTAAGGGCAAATTCCTGGCTTCTGGGATCTGGGCCAGGCCTGGGGGACTCCAGGGCACAGATTATGCATTCTGGAACTCAAGGAAGGTCCGGCGTCGTTGTGGACTTGGAAGCACGGAAGATTCCGAGAACACAGCTGGAGGGGCTGGGGTATATGGCGCAGGGGCAAGGACCACGGGCCATACTGAGCGTTTGGAATCTGTAGTGGGGGGCGGCATTATGCAGACTGAGGACACACAAGATGTTCTGCGTGGGTAGGTTTTCCATAAGTCAAGGCTCAGCAGAAAAGGTTTTAAATTGCATCTGTTTTCCCATGAAAATTATCTCATAGATATACTTTTCCCACTCAGTAAACAGCGGGCAGTACGTAAATTGAAGCTCTTTACAATCCATGAGTCCCCTGCCGCACTGCATTCTAGAACCTGTAAAGTTAACAACAAAACATGAAAGCCGACACTTGTTCTCACGTTCGCCATCGTCTGCTGCAAGAGCTTGCGAGCGTGGGCCTCCTGGCCCTGGCCCAGGGACACGAAGCGGGTCTCCGTTTTCAGTCGCTTCCCCAAGGCGATGATGGAGTCCGTGGGGTCGGACCCCATAGACAGGAGACAGACGAGGGGCGTCCGCGGGTCGGATTCCTCCCACGTCTTCTCCAAGTCCAGGATGACCCCTTCGGCATAGCTCTCTCCCATGGAGTCCACGATGTACTTGCGGGCCTGCCACAAAAACGTGCATGAGTCACCAAAACTAGTTCTGAATCCTTCCTGCGTACAAGGCGGCGTGGTTTCCAAAATTCATTTCTGGAGATGATCATAACGATGTCCACTGTAACCCTGGCCAGCTAAACAGGGCAGAGACTTTTATAATTACAGATTTACATTTTTTTTTCATTTGGTCATCTTTTTTTTTACTGCTATGGTCTCTCCGCCTGTATTTTATCCCCATATTACCTAGTAAAATGGCAGGAATTTGAGCCTTGTTAGAAACTCCAAAAAAACTTTTTGGAGATTTTTCAGATTGATATGTAATAATTACTATGTTGTTATTATTATTAAATACCCTACTTTGATAAAAATGTATTCCCATCATCCAGGTTAGATTTTATGGTCCCTATTTTACTTATGAGAAAACAGAAACTCTGACAGTGCATCATCCTTGCCACCAGGCAACTGAATGTCCCCTGATGGGAGCTGTCACGCTCAGACAAATGCTGAGAACCAGCCGGTGCTGCTCATGGGGAACGGCGGTTGAATGTACCTACCTGGTAGACCTTCTAGTACACTCCTCCAAAAGGCACCTGGTTGAAAATCACACAAGGAATCTAATGCGAGAATAAGAATTTTAGAGGAGAGAATGCTTTTCCAGAAAGGCCTGCTTGACCCAGTTTAAGACTTGTGTTTATCATAAGGGCCATGGTAATCCATTAAAGGAAGGGCATAATCACACTTCTATTTCTTCTAGAATATAGAAGATGGACGAGAGTGGACAAGAACAACTACAGGAGATCAGTCAGGAAGCCATGGCTATTGTCAGCCTACGGATGACAGACGCTGGGATGAAGGTGATAAAGTTCAAAAGGAGTGTGGAAGACTTAAATTTCAGCAGTGAACAGAATAACATATTATATGAAATAATAATAATTAATAATAATAATAATAATAACGTGAGAGAAAGAAAATAAGAGAGAAGGAAGGAAGGAAGGAAGGAAGGAAGGAAGGAAGGAAGGAAGGAAGGAAGGAAGGAAGAAGGAAGGAAGGAAGGAAGGAAGAAAAGGAGAAAAAGAAGAAGAAAAGAAAAAGAAAGAAAAAGAGAGGGAAAAAGGAACTCCTGAAACTCTTACACCAACCTAATAAAGCAATTGTTTGACAATTCATTGGGGCAGAATAAAAGTAATGAAGTTGAGAAGGAAAACTGAAGGAAGGGTGACCTCACTGTCCTGAGTTGCAAAACTCATTTTTCTTATCTCAATAAATCATAAGAGTAGTCGTTTGCACTAGTCCACAGTGCCTAAGTGGACTTGGAGATGGTTACTGCGTGTGTTTTTAACGCTCCCTCTGGAGAGTGAAAGGGAACATTTCCCACATTCCATTACAAACCTGGCCCGTGGTTACTCCTTAGAAGCCCTTGAACATTCAACCTAGGCTGAATATTAGACTTGGGATTTTAATTGTCAAGGCAAGGCACGACAAGTCTTTTTAGCGAGCAGATTTCCTTGATGGTAGGCAGGCTGATTAAAGGTCTTCAAAAGGATGACTCTTTCGGAGGCAGGATTCACATTTAAACCCTATGTACAATTCAGAGAATTTTAGGCCAACCTTTTTCTTGCGCCCAGGGTTGTGACACTTTCTGAGAAATGACAACAGGTTGCAGAACACTGTGTTTCCCTTCTACTATACCCACCACCCCAGCACTTTCACATTCTTCCCACCTGAGGGAACACTGCTTCACTGCTTGCAAAATGGAGCAGCCATTTCATTTCTGAGTTAATATAAAAATGATACAGAAAAATAATACATGACCTTTATGTTATACCTGTCTGCCAACGTTAAAAATATGGTTTTCTCATTCACTCTTTTTGTACCTTTTAGACCAAAAAATATTATTAAATCACTCAGCCCAAATCTACACCTTGATATATTTATTTGTTACTTTTCCATTTTTTGCATTTTATTGCTAGAAAACTACATAGAAGCCTACAAGAAATTGCTCACTGGGATTAACACTTTAAATATTTCTTTACATTTAAAAGGACACTGTCCTTAAAATTTTCTTTTTCTTTAATAGATATTTTTTTACCTGGGCAATGGTTCTGTCGGGACACCACGATCTGATAAGGAGAAGACGTCTAAAGCAGTCAAGAGACTTGTCATAGGCATTTGGAAGTGGTTCCTCCTCAGGATTTTCTTTATCAAACCAAATTTTCCACATTTTCTCATTTCTTGATATCTGAAAATACAAGGAGATAAAAATATGTCACACCGTAGGAAAACCTTTCAGTAATAGTACACAGATAGTTTTCATCAAATCTTCTGACCATTCCAGACATGCATGAATGATATCCTTTGATTATTTTTTTAAATTTTATGTTCTAGTGCTCAAAGGTTAAAGAATTTACAATCGAACGTGATTTGCTCTAAAGTTAGTCTGTATTAACACTGGCCTACATCTAGCTTCTGAATACAGAGAGTCCTGGGTTGTTTAATAATTTCTTCTATGTCTTTGTGGTAAGAAATTTGTAAAGAAAAAAGAAGTCAATGGAAACTCATTTTCATTATTTTAAGGAAATATGATTTGCTCCATGAAATCTTCTCATGATGAGGAACCCGTCTTGGGACAACAACAACAAAAGAGGCATTCAATACATGTTCTTTTTTCATTATTGAATGAAATTTTTTGGTCAATACTCTATTAATCTATAGGGATTTGAAATATACCACTTAATATCATCATTAAATAATCAGACGCTTGCTTCCTTTAGGCAAATGATAAGGAGGTAAAAAACATAGTCTGTTATTCTTTGAGGCTTAAAAATCAAAGAGAGATGAGCATCACAAGGGCGAGTATCTCAAAACAGAACAAACAAGTAACATCTGCAGATAAATATGATCATATATTCTCTAGTATATTCCCTTTGATTAAAGCCCCAAGTGTATTTCTTAGCAGTCTAATCAAAGGAAAAAGCATTCCAGGTTTATATTTAGAAAGTATCATGTAAGAATAAAAAATAATAACCTCACTCAATCATGAAAGAGTATATAATGTGGAGAAATTTCAGGCATAAGATATACTTTCCAGACAATAACAACTTCGATAATAGATAATGATCCAGGAAAGGTCACTAGGAGTCATCCTGTGGAGGAATAAGCTAGGGGGACATTGAAATCTCCCAGATGAAAGTTATTTAACCCCAGAGAATGGTTTTTACCCTAACTACATGGTAATCATCAGTTGTAAGCCAAAACATGAAAATGTAGCAGAACTTAAGCTTTTGGTCAACTTAAAACGGGGAAGTCAAGAACCAACCTTAGAATATTACCTAGCTTAAAAAAAAAAAAAAAAAAATCAACTTGTAGCCAAATAAATTCATCTTGCTGTCAATGTCACTTTGCTAGTCATCTGATTTTCAAAAACCTGTTTCCTGGCTTGTCCCAATTCAACTCTCTATGCTCAGCTCCCACGGTCCCAATACAAACACGATTCACCAGCAACTGGCTGATAACGGACGGGCAATAACATCTAAAGATAAGACGCCAAGTGTCCACATTAGATTTACACTCAGATGCCTAGCTAAATCAGTACAACGGAAGAAGCAGGAGCAGAAGAGAGAGAACAAGAGGGAAGAAGGGATATTTAGCATTGAGAGGCAGGCTGTTCAGATTTCTTTTCATTTAATCTCTAGAAAGAAGGCAAAACCTCTTACACATATCTAATTTTATCTAATTGAATCTATCAGTTTTTCCACTTGTGGATCTTTGACTGGTGATACTGACATATGGCACAGGGCAGTATTAGTTAAACTTCCTGGGCAAACAGCTTCTTCCTGTAAGACCAATCTGCAGTGGGTGGAGTATGCTTTATCAGAGTGTGAGTGAGCTGTGAGCAAGAGCGAGCACAGATCATACCATTTCGAATGACAGTATTAAGAAATCTCTCACTTCCACAAATATTGTAGCTGGTGGTAAATCAGGAAGATGCTCACTGCAACATTACCTTAAGTTTATTCAAAGCATAGGTTACCTGATCAAGGACATCTGAAAACTGTCTAAGTTTGCTGAGTTCCACCAAATTCAGCCAGGTCATGTCCAGAATCCATTTAGATGGTTTGGGAGGACAAGCTTTAAGGTCCAATGAAGCACCACCTTTAAAATTAAACATATAAAAGGATTAGATTTTCCTTCTTTACTATAAAACCTATAAAAACTAAGCAACCTTGCTTAAATTATTTTAATTTCAATGATTTTACTACCTTGATATTTTTTAAGCTCAGAAATATAAATCATAGTGATGAACGAGCTTTAAAATTTAAAAGAAAACTATTTCACCAAAACACATTTAAGAATTGGTAATATAGGTTTAGAGCCAGGAAGATGCTGGATACTGTTCTAGCTCCACCTGGCCAAGGTCGGAGACAAGCCAGCTCACCTGTCTGTCTGGGCATTGTTTTCAAATATGCAAAATGAGAATAATGAACCCTGGGTACCATGATGGTTACAGAAAGTCTGAAAATATATGTGTAAAGCACACAAAACAGGATCAAGGACAAAGCAGAGGGTCACTAAATGAGTAGCTATTGTCAATATTAAGAACTCAACAATGACACAATCTCATTTTAAGGAGAGAATTTCTCTAGAAATGTCAGTAGCTCTAAGTGTGTTTCAAGAGTTCTATAAATCAGGCTACTATTTACATCCATTTTGAGCACACCCCAAGGACCCTGTGCTGTATCATTTGTGTTTGCTCAATCTAACCACAACAAACACTTCCGCTGGGAACTGACTCCCATCTTTCTGCTGATGACTTACCTAACCTGATATAACTCATAGAACTCTCACAGCACCATAAAACAAGTGACACCTTAAAAAACGTTATTGTGACCCACCTCAAAAAAACCAAATGTGTGAACAATCATATTTTAAGTCAAAGAAAGAGTTAGCAAGCCTTCTTTGGTGTAAAACATATTGTTTAACAAATAACATCAATTAAAGTATTTTAGGGAAAATATGCTCTGAGCATAATTGCTAAGAGAATGTAATCAAGGTATTTGGCTACCTTTAAATTTCTTTTTGAAATAGAGTAGGTCATAAACAAATAATTATATTTAAGATAGTTATTGAGCCAAACCACCTTTTCTAGGTACCGTGTACCCCACTAAATTGCTACTTTTTGCCAAATCCATCTTAGTGTATTTCCAACAAGGTAAGTGTGGCCTTGAAGCCATTTCAATGAAAATATTAGCTCAGAAAATCAAAACAGATGGCTTTAATGCCAGGGAGCAGTTAAAGACCTAAGGACAATGGCACCATGTTGAAAAATGTCATATCAATTTCTGTGAAAACTGTCCATTTTCCAATAAACTGAAAAAAAAAAACCCACAGGTTATGGAGAAGCTGATTCACGGAAAGCAAAGCATACTCCTTGCAGCCAAAGCATTACTCACTGTTTAGTAGGCTACCTGTGTGATGACTATCTTGTCTGGCTCAAAGTGTGCAACAGGCCACAAAGAATGATTATCATGGGCAGGGGGACATATTCCTGGATAATATGGCACCAGATTCAATGGACTCCTGATGATTAATAGCTAACATAGGAATAATTCAAAATGACTTCTCAAGATGATAGAGAATTATGCCATTCCCTTCACTCTTCAAACCCTTGCTTTGAGAAAAAGCGAGTTTGATTTTTTTTTAGCATAATATTTTGTAAAAATAATACATGCTTATAAGTTAAGACTTACGCACGTTATACCGCACAATCATAAAGCGGCATAGCTAAGGCAGACTTAGAAAGCCATCTGTGTGGACTCTTTCCCATCTTGGAGATGAGTAAATTAAAAGACCAGAATCAAAACACTGTTGCTATCTAAATAACATTGTCATTCAAAACAAGCGATTTTAAAGTTCTTACAGAGGGAGGTCACGTCCTTGGGCAGCTCTCATCGACGTAACTACCAAAAGGCAACCTTCTGAAACTGGTTCATAAAGCGGTATTGTGGTTTGCCGTTGCATGCCAAATGCCCACAGGAAGCTGTCCAACCTCTGCAAGCCCCAGACTAGTTAAAATAAACTAAAATACTAAAAGCAATGTAACAATGCCTATTATTTGCTGAGCATATTCTATGTGCCTGGGTTTGCATAAATTGTGTCTCAATAATCCTATTAAGTCGATGTGACTATCTTTGCATTATAGTTCAGGAGTCTGAAGCTTGAAAAGGTTAAATAACTTGCTCAAGACCACTCATCAAAAAAGTGGCAATCCCAAGACATGGAAACAACTGAGTGCCCTTCCATAGATGACTGGGTAAAGAAGATGTGGTACGTATATACACTGGAATATTACTCAGCCATTAGAAAAGATGAAATACTGCCATTTGCAACAACATGGATGGATTGTGAGATTATGTTAAGTGAAATAAGTCAGAAAAAAATGAGAACTGTATGATTTCACTGAAACTGCAAGCAACAAATGAAGACGACAAACGAAAACTCACAAACAACGGTTCGGTGGTTACCAGAAGGAAAAGGGAAGAGGGGGAGGTAGAAAAGGATAAAGAGAGTCAAACATGGTGACGGAAGGAGATTTGACTTTGGGTGGTGAACACTCAATGCAATATACAGATGATGTGTTATTGAATTGTACATTTGAAACCTACAGGATTTTAGTAATCAATGTCAGTCACCCCGATAAATTTAATAAAAGACATAAAATTTTTTTAAAAGTCGCAAGCCACTATTTTCCCATGGAGTCTTCATAACACTAAATCCCATGTTGGTTATCACCATGCCAAAGTGTAACCACGTTACAGTATTCCAACCGGACAAGGCTGCTGTGTTCAATGTCATTTCCATGGGGAAATGCACATTGTGCCTGAGCTGAGGTTGCCAGAACAGCCTCCCCCCAGGACAGCTCAGTCAGATAGAAGATCAGAGGGTGGGGTCAGAAACCAGCATGAGCGAAGGGCTCTTGTAGAGGCCGCTCCCCCCACACGTCTCCATCACGAGGGCTGTCCCTCTAGATGGCTCATCTTCCATGTGCTCGGCTTTAGGACACTTGGAAAATAAAGAAACCAAAGGGGCAAGGGTGCCTGAGACAATGGAGAAAGGGAGGGAGAGGGAGGGAGGGAAGGAGGGAGAGACAGACAGAGGAGAGAATCGTACATAAATCATACTTTTCTAAGTTCAAGTCTAATAAGTCTTTGTTGCTATGAGATGGATATGCATATGTATATGAACATGAATATGCATTTGTATACGTAGGACTATGGACCTACACACCCCCGGGCACAGCATTTGCATATCCACACACGCTCCCTACTGGCCCCATCAGGGTCCACAAATCTACTCTCCAGGTTACGTTATGAGCCCCCACCCCCAAGACAAAGTTGTGTCTTATATTTAAAAACTTTGCTTAGAAAGGTATAATAAAACCATGTAGATCCCCACCATCATTTCCACAGTTATTGCAAATATTTACTGTCCAGGCAGGCATTCAAGAATGTGATAGCGCATTTCTGTTTCCGAGCCTTCCTCGGGCTGCCTTATTCCACTGGCGCAGGGGCCCCATCCATGCGCAAAGCTTCATGGATGTCCACACGACAAGCTGCACAGTCGCCCGCCCACTCTGCCACGGCCACCCTGCTTGCTTTGCTTTCCTTCCATCATACTGCTTGCTTCCACCAGAGGCCTCGATGCCGGCTCCTGTTCCTTCAACACGATAAATGTCCCCAAGGCCAGCGCCCCCTGCTCCTTCAGGCCTCTGCTCACCTGTCCAGCTCTCAGAGATGGGTCTCTACTTCGAGACCCACTCCCATGTAGAATTTTAAACTTCTCCCACCCGACACACCTTGTAACTCCCATCTCTCCTATCCTGCTGTGTTTTTTTGTTCCATAGTGCTTACTAGCTTCTCACATACTACGTAATTTACTTATTAATTATTTTTATCTGTATGCCCCCCCACACACAAAAGCAAGATTCTTTTTCTTCTTTTTCGTTGTTCACTGATGTGTTCCAAGTGCCCATTCTGTGCCCCAGTACACAGTAGCTTCTCAATAAATATTCTTACAATCAATGAACAAATAAAATATCTCCTGGAAATGCAATCTTCAAAGAAATGCAGGGAAACTGTTACAGCCAGAAGGAAACACTGCACGGGACCCTCACGACAACCCCTACAACTGCACTGGTGTCCAGTGCTTTCTCCAGCCATGCTGACCTTTAATGAGGGTGAGAAATTCCTCGTGCTTGACCCGGTTCCTCTGGAGGTCGATCTTTAGGGTTAACAGCAAGGTGAACAGGAATTTGTGCTCTTCATACAGACCCCGGGAGGCGTACTTATAGACCTCGTAGGTCATGCATTCGATGATATTAGCAATCCTCTTGCTTGTAATGGGGCTCTTGACAGACCTGGAACAAAGAACATTTAAATGAGGCTTACCGCACTGCCTTTTTCAATTTCCCATAAAAACGTGTTGAATGGAGAATAAGTAACTTTGGAGGGCCGATACTTTTTTTTTTTTTTTACACGTCAAGGATAAGCCTCCTAAATCTAAAATAACAAGTATCCACTCAACATGAAATGACAGAGTAGAGTCTTCCACGTTGTCTAAATCAATTTTCCTGCAGGGCATTATCACTCATGACAATGTCCTGGGAATTTCCTTGTTTAACAGAAACACGTGAAACCACAGGAATCAATCAGTGGATGAACAGTTGGTGGAGCTTTCTGCGAGCATAATATGACACATGAGAATGATCTGTTAACACACCGGTAATTATGCTAATCTTAGAGTTAAAAAATGATAAGAGTTAAGACTCAGCAGCAAAGGGAAAAGAAGTTATAAATGTAAAGTCATCATTCTGGCCCACAATACAGAATTCAGCTTGGCTTCCTGAGCCCAGACGCACCTGGCCAAGGAAAGGTCAAACAAGCCGAGGAACTGGCGGAGTGAAGTCTGATACATCTCATTAACCAAGCGCATCTCGGTGATGAGGAAGTAAAGGATGCTGCCCCGCGTGGCGACTGGAAGACAAAGAATAAGGCTGCAGGTACCAGGGCGAAAAAGAAACGGCCCAGGCCCAGATCAGCCTCAACGCTCAATGAAAACAAGTTTCACTTTTACGTCTTATCAATGACCCTGTACCAGCAATGGGAGTCTAGAGTGATGTTCATTCTGTGTACTTAAATCTTATTTATAGGCTTTGTGTAAGTAGTCTGCTATTTGTGTTCATCAAATGGCACTTTCCATTTTAGAATTTCTAGATCCCTTATAAATACATTTTACTATTTTTTTGTTTTTGTAGAAAAAACACCTAAAGGGATATCGAAGGTTTTAAAACACAGTATGTTGTGTGGGCACCAACAAGGGCCTCATTCATTTTTAAGTGTCATGAAGAAGCCATTCCCAACCCTGGCCTTGAGCTGGCAAAACAAGGCATCTCAAAGCAGATGCACCTGACTCTCCACCAGTCGACGATATTGTTTCAATCATTTTTCCAGGAGGCATGATAACTTACTCAAGGAGACTGAATGCTTTTAGCAGGTTCCTCTAGTAACCAAGGAACAACACCGATTTGCAAACTGGTGGATAAGACAAGAGTTCCCACGAGGCCAGAGAACTACCTTCCTGCTACAAAGACAGTGAACGAAACACTGGCTTACTATTGCCAAAGATAACTAGTGAACAGCCCACAAACGCTGCACTAATGCCTCAGATTGCACTATGTTATTGTCACATGTTCTTTAAAAATTCTCCCTCTTTACTTTCTAGTTTAAAAATAAGTTCGGAGGAACCTGAAAAGTTATGCCAACTTACACAAATTACAAGCGTCTAGTAAATTTACATGATTGCGCAATTTTTTCATCTCAGTTTCACCGAACGGAAATGTCGCAAAACATAAATGGCCGCCCCGCTTTGGACAATGATTAGCATAACGTCCTTCCTTCCATTTCTCTCATTCTCATTTCTTTCTGTCTTCATTTTCCTGTGACATCTGTCCTTCATTACCAAACTCACCAGGTCTGTATTCCTCCCGGGCTGAGTTAATTTGAATTTCTGTCTCTGCCGAAATTTCCAGCTTCTGTGTCACCTCCTCAGCCGTCTTTTTTGTGTTACTCAGCACAACAATGAGACTCTCGTCGTCCACCAGGGAACCCTGGGTACTCGTCAGACGGTAAAGCAAATTATCTTCTAGCTCCTTCATCCGCCTTTTATTTGCAGTTACATCCTCCAGAAGACGAGTTCTTTCTTTCTCCAATTCCTATTAATTTGCACAAATATATTTTCTTCCTTAATTAACAACTATCGTTTGGGCGTTCCTTAAAAAGTTAGCCTACAGGGCTGCCCTCAAGCTCCCGTACTGTAGTTTCTATTTGACTGCAGAAAGTATGGACATCAAAATAAGAGAAGGAGAAATAACGAAGGAAAGAAGACTTGGTAGCAAATAATATGAAAGTTACCTAAAATATTACCAATATCCCCTTTACTATCTATTTCTTTCCTAAAGTCAAATCATTTTAAGTGACTTTTGTAATTACATTAAAGCTTGTTTTGAAGGCAACATATATTTGAAAATGTATTGAAATACATTTGAAGATAAATATATATGCCTCAGAGTAAATATATTTACTTCTGTTTAGTTTCTTGTTTAAGAGAGCCTTATTGTTGTTGTTTAAATGTGACTATTTTCAACTTGCTAGTTGAAATTGTAACCAATTCTGTGAAAAGCAAGTGTCCAAAAAGTAAGGCAAGCGACCTGTGCTACCACTGCTGATACATTTAAATGAAAAAAACTTCATGGCCTGAAAAAGTGCTATTCTTCCCAGGAAAAGAGAAGATCTGTGTCTTTTCTGAAGGACCTTTATAGGTAGCCGGGGAGGGAATGGCTTTGGAAGATTACTGTCCCGATTGGCTATTTCTTCCTCCTGGTAGTTTGGAGAGGGAGAGACAATAGAAGAAAAAGAAAGAAAAGATGGGGCTGGTGAGGGTCGGGGAGGGAGGAAAAGGCCAAGGCCATGACATTGAACAAGCCAGAGGAGGCACGAAGCCCAGAGGCTGGGAAACAACAGAGAAGGTGTGCTTCTGGCCCCGAGTCAAACTGTATGTGAAAGTCAAATTGTTATATGAGAGACTCTAACTGTGAAGCTAACAAAAGAATCAAAAAATGGGAAGGACAATGAGTAAATAGTATTTAAAAACCTAGGTGTGTCTTGGTTACAGAACTGTAGATGTGAAAATCCTCTCTCGGTAACTGAAAAGCCTTGAAGTTAAAATGCAGGTTGTATCTAAATTGTATGAAGGCACAAAGACCAGTGGCCTCAACTTTCTGTTCTAGTCGGTCAAACAGCGCTGGGTGAACAGCTGTGGTGAGGTCTGAGCACAGTGCTTCAGATCTGGGAACATTCAAGAAAAGGAAAATTCTCTCTTTAAGCAAAACAAAAGCTCAGAACTCGCATCAATTCTTAATTCCTTGAGATTCAGCAACTCACGCAAAACCTGCTTTTATCCCCTTTGCCTCCATCTGTTATTTGGTTATATTTGGAAGCTTCCTGAGTAAGTTATTTTAATTCATTTATTTACTAGATCAGAATCTCAAATTTATACTTGAAACTAATAAAAAAAAAAGTTACAAAGAAAAAAGAATCTCAAATTTGAGATAATATAGAAATTAGTACAAGCAAGTGACATATAAAAGCTACTATAAAATTCCTTTCCATAAGCAGTTTTATATAATAAAAGCAGTGACACTATGCTTATACCAGGAGATACAGTGATAAAATGAAAAGGAAATTTTTCATTTTTTATTGCTATATTCCTAAATGTACAATTTATGGATTAAGTGATCAAAAATTAAGGGGCTCCACAAAGATGAAAATGAAAACTAAAATTCTACATAAACGGCATGTGTAATCAAAATTCTAAAATCAATAAAAGGAAGCAGATGACCTTCCAGAGTTCTCATTTCTAAATATCATCCAGACTCTCATTCCCAAAGAGTCTTTCTCTTCTTTACCTTGCACTGTTAATTAAAACAAAAAGATAAACAACAGAATTCAGAAACAGATTTATTTTCTTCTCCACCACCAGTGAGCTGGTGATAATAATGTCTGTTTAGTGTCTTTATTAAATTATTTCCTATGTCAGCTCCACCAAGTTCAGGTCCTTCTACCTGCAAAGGAAAAAAATCATCTACCTGTATGCTCATCCAGAATCCTGGGCAATGATGACCACTGAGGCCTTGATTGTATGACCAGTAGAAGCTGTTAGTTGATATAGGTGGTTTTCTCCTAATAGTACATAGTTCTCTTTGAGTTTCTGACTTGTTCTCTAGGATCAAGGTCAGAGTGAGCCTCAAGTTCAGTGTGAGCCTAAGAGTTTTTTTTTTTTGAAGAAAAGTTACTGAAGGACTACTGGTTTGCTGCGTATTCAAAATGGTCTCAGTACATCACCTCTGGTGACAACAACAGGCTGTCTAAATCTACCCACAGGTACATCAATCAGGTCAACAACCGAATATGGCCTTGATGTGAACTTGAACAACTCAGGCATTTAAAATGACTGCCTTGAAGCATACAGAAAAGTGGTAAGTCGGTTCAAAAGTCTGCCTTCCTTGTATTCACATGCTCCGAGGTTCTGAAGCACATACGCCTGCAGGTAGGGCAGGCTGAACAGCTGAGCATTCACGAGACCAGATCCCGCATGAAAAGGCTCCTCACTGCCCAGTTCCTAGGACACTGGGACAGCTGCTAAATTTATGGAATCAAAGAACAGTGGTCTTTCTCTTGCGTCCTAAGTTATTGTCCCAAGCCATTCTTATTGTCACGAGAAGAATGTACACACCAGTGAGGGCACAACTCACCTGACTGAAGAGGCTTGCCATTTGTTTCAGTCGCTCATTTAAGGGACTTCCTTCGATATCTGCCAACACCAAATCCCTCTCTGCGGAATCTTCCTGGCTTCCAATAGCTCCCCTCCTCCCCAGCTCTATAACATTCTAAATTGTTATTTTATGTTTATAATCACCCAAAAGTGATCATAGTCAGAGAGACTGAATTGTCACTGAAGTCAAAGGAACAATTTGGAGTTTAAAAAACGTTTTCTATCTGTGTCCATATGGCACAGACATAATCTCTTCTCGGCTGAGTCACTGGATTACAAGAAGTGCCCTGAAAGCACCAGAGACTCACTCAGACCCACTCGCCTACCCAGCCTGGGGAGATTCAGCAAAGTGAGCAGATTCAGGATTCAGTAGAAAGAACAGATGCTGCACAAAACAAAACAAAACAAAACAAAACAAAACCATGCTACTTGCAGAAATTACACTCGTCAAAATTTATCTAAGTCAAGTCCAACAGCTCGCTTCTTGCATGAAGAAAGAAAATACAGGTTACACGTTGTATTATAATGTGGTAAGGGTCATCTGGGTAAGACGACCCTCTATTATGACAGGAACACGAGGGCCACATGCTCTGGTGACGCTTCTTTGTAAGAATTATTTTCTGCGAACCTGGAACAGATTCCGATCATGAGACAATAGCAAAGAAGTAAATTTTTCAAGACATTCAACTTTCCAGAAGTAAGAAAAAAAGGCCTGGCCTGTTCAAAGCCTTTTCAGAGCTAAAGTGCTCCTCGGTTCATCTTAAACCTCTGCTGTAACAATTACGGCTCAGCGCTGGTGTTGCTGTGTTTTGTCGTAACCAAAACCTGTCAGGCTATATTATTTTTTCCAGGGAGACTCTCTTCATCTCAGCCGAAGAGAAAGAAAACCAAGGGCAAGGATATTATTCAAACTGCCACCAGAGCCCCTTATCTGTCTGAGGTCAGCGTCACAGGTGAAAGCAGAACCTAAGATACGAAGACCGTATCCTGCCACAAAGACAATATTACATGCTGGGGATCAAGACCCCCATTCCATACCGATGTAATGACATAGCCACGCTAACCTTCCTCAGCCACGTCTACTGAGGCCCCGAAAATAAACGCGTAGGTATTTTGAAGGTGTTATCACTTTGGTAGATCATCTGTGGTAGGCACTCTAGCATCCATTCCTGCCACACTGAGCAGCACTAAGCCTGCAGGTAGGGCCTACCACAAAATAAAAGTAGAGAAAACGGATCTGGAGTTATGCCTGTTGAGCATAATCAAGCCAGAAGCCTCCAGAAGGTGCTCAGTGAGAACCCAGGGTCACAAACATCTTCTCATAAAGAATATATAGACCTCTCTCAGATAACAAATAAGAATTGATAACGTCATGTGTTATCTACGTACATTTAAATTTTACATTCCAAAAGCATAACAATGAATCGAACGAAAAGAAAAAAATAGACATGTACTAGAAATCTAAACGTCCACAGGTGAATAGAACTCACAACAGAACAAACTCTTCAGAAAAATAAAGTAATATAAAACCAGAATAATGAAGCTGAAAATGAGACTAATATTCATTCCCATAGGTGCATCATTAGTCCATATGAAATCAGTTGGTGATCTATTTGATCTGTGAGATGCAGATGAAACGTATTAGGTAGATAACTGGTTACTGGTTATCTAAGATACTTGCCAATTAATAATGGAAAAAAAAAACATAAGGGTGAAAGGGGAAATTCAATCCTAGTACGACTTTAATCATATTGTTTTCACCAATGAAAAAGTCACAACACCATGTAGAAAGGAGGCTGAGCCCTACTCGCCTGCTTCTCTGTGAGAATGACTCTTCCCAGCAACTGATCTTCCAGACCCTTCGTGGTGACGGCAAAATCGACAACGGAGGTCCGAGCGCTGACCTCAGGCGTGTAGGCCGGGTTGGGCAGCTTGGTGGTGATGTACAGTCGGAAGCCACCCATCACGTCTACTTCCCTGTCACCGACTTTCACCTTTTTTTATAAAGAGAAAGTTAAAAGTCATAGAACAGAGCTTCACTCCATTGTGTCTTTTAGTATGGGACCGAGTATCGCTTTAAACAATTATATGCCTGGAAATAATTCATACTAAAAAAGAAATAAATGGTCATCGGGCAGTCACAGGGCTTCAAGCTGCTAGGGAGGGAGTCGGAGAGAAGGAAATTCAATCTGTACCTTACGATAAATATCGAATTTATCGCCAAAACTGTTGTGAACAAACTGCAGAAGTGAGATGGGGTCCTCACATAAAATTTGGTTTAGAAGTCAAGGCTAATGACGGCAGGCGTGCACCAAAGGGGCATGAAAGGTTTTATTACTCACATAATGAGATTTTCTGGGGAGATTAGGCTAGGTTCCCAAGCAGGTCCAAAAAAAATCACTCGAGAGTGTCAGGATGGGCAGCTGTTTTAGGGTTTTGTCATGGTTAGACAGTGGGGCTGGACGGATTCCACACATGGGTACAGATAGGAGGTGACGTCATGTGAATTTCCCATGAGTGCTAAAGGAGAAGGTATCCAGATTTTCTTAACAGCTGGCCCAGATTTGGGATGGAAGGGGTGATGGGCATGCTGGCGCCTGGAAACCAAACATCCAGTCCAACGTCAAGATGGAGTCAGATTCATTACACGTGTGAAGGAGATATTCCTAAAAGGACTACTTTTGAATACTCGAATCCCAGCTCAGGAAGTGTAGAAAAGAAAAGCAAATGCCTCTTGTCACGGACTTGAATTTGAGTTGCTGCCTATTGAGAAAATCTCATCTATGTCACATTTTCCTGGCCTCATAGTAAACTGTTCTATACATCAACAACAGATTTAACCTGCCTTGAAGGTAGACCCAGTCTTAATGAAGTTTCTCTCCAAGACGTTATCCAGGGCTGGATCTAATTCCTCCCCAACATCTTCAATCAGCAAGGGCCTTCCGAGAGAAAGACTGTCCTCCAGGTGGTTTCTGAAGTACTTGTGATTTAGAGATGTGATCTAGAAGCCAGACCAAAATGTTTGCTCTTGACAGATGCTCTCATGATGCAATACACAGATAACTGAGAGAAAGTGGCGCCTGAGCATTTCAGCACAGGAGACAGAGAAGTTAGAGACCCTGACTTAGAAGTACACTTGGCAAAATGGTACAGAAAGCTTACACTGTTTCCATTCGTTTCCTTAGCAAACCATCATTCCCTTTTTACTGGAAAGCACGTAAAAGCTCTGGGCGGCATTGCTGCCTTTTCCTCCACCACCACTTCTGTGACAAATAACCGTGGACTGGTTACGAAGTATCCAAATAAAGTGCTAACACTTAATGTGACGCGGCGCCCCACCCCTGCTCGGTTTATCAGAGAGCCTGAGGCCAAACGGAAGACAGTTTGAAACCTTTGAAAGATGGCCTCAGGGGAGCTCCAAGCAACCACCAATAATGCGATTTTCAGAAATTACTTCTAAATATTACTATCTAAATATTAATGTGTAAAACTGTCTCTAAATATCAAATATTTCTTTATTCTCAGATACGTGTTGATCTGAGACAATAACACTTGACTAAAAGCATAAATATACCTGAGCAGCGATTACCTGGAGCTCGTTTTGGCTTTCTTTATTTTTAATCCAGATCTTGCCTTGAGTCTGAGGATCGATTAACAAAGGATAGCGAGATGCCTTTGTGACGATAATTCCATTCTGTATGGACAGGTCATCATTTGGCAGGCCTTGGAGGTTCCATTCACTAATAGTAGGAGCATCGATCAACATCTCGTTGAGATTTAGACTGTCTCCAAATGGAATTTCCCTGGCTTTCATTTCCTTCTGCCAATCATTTAACAGCAGATTGCGAAATTCTTGGTTAAATGGACCAGAATAAGACAGAAAAGCCGTGGCCAACAATACATCCCCTAAAATGGAAAATAAAACACCACTGAAACGCTTTATGATCAGTCTTGTAATTGTGCAGAATATTAAGAACAAAAATAATAACCATTCTTTTAAACAAAATTCCAGAAATCGAACTGTAACCACATGTTGCTGTGCCTTAGTGAATAAGCAGTAGTTTAGCTCATTGTTAAAGAGGATCCAAATGGTCCACCAAGGGCTGGCTGCTCCTAGTCAAGCTCTGGACTATTTTGACTCTTGATGAATATGAGAGGATGACTTCTGAGTTTAAGATATTAAACCTCAGAAGACAAAGCCTCCCATTCAGAGTAACCTTGATCAACATCACCATTTACTCATAGAATTCAAAAGTGATCTGATAGTTTACCTTCTTTACCTTTTTCAACAAAGGGGCTCAAATATATGGTGATGGAAGGAGATTTGACTTTGGGTGTCGAATACACAATGTGATATATGTATTTTGGGTGTTGAATACACAATGTGATCTATAGATGATGTATTATAAAATTTTATACTTGAAACCTATATAATTTTATTAACCAATATCACCGCATTAAATTTAAAAGTGACCTGATAATAAGAGGATTAAATGTCATTAACACATCATATAAGGTTGCATAGATGCCAGACTAATAATATTCATCTTTCTGAAATTGCTGGAGACAGACAGACAGACAGACAGACACACACACACACACACACACACACACACACACAGAAAAAAAAAAACAGGGAGGAGGATTAAAGTTATCAAGTATTGGTTTGTATTTCGATTAAAGCTAAAATTTGCTAACTCCCTATCACAATCAACACATAATCTCATTAGCAAAGGAATTTACACACCTACGAGTCTTTTAGTTTGTGCAGCAAACTCTTTACTTTGCTCTGTCCATCTTGCTTTCTCTCCTGCCAAGCCCCCGATCAGCGCGGAAGCAGTGTGCATCTTATGTCGGCATCGCTCTGCATCTTCAAGCAAGGTCTGAAAAAGGTCGCGACCAGGAGAAAACTTTTGTTCAGATAAACATAGCCTCTGGCTCAAAAATATGACTTATACATTACATATGGTCTGCCTTTCTGAGACATGTGATCAATTTCTGCGTGCTGCTATCAGCCAGGGCCTATTTCCGTGGGACTTGGATGGGGCCCTGGGCCAACTGGTCAGACCCTCCCCAGATGTTAATAACTGAGAGGCCATGGAAATTTGCAACATGTATGCTTTCCTTATGAAGAAAAATAGAAATAAAATGTAAGCATACATGGTAACATCATCTAGCACAAAAAGTACAAAGAAATGGATATCTCTATATAAAAATTGGGAAAATTCTCACGTTAAAGTTCTAGCATGAATATCGCTTCATCTAACACCTCTTTTCACTTTAGGCAAAATTTTACCTTCAGATTGTGCCGTTCTGAAGCTTGTTCATAAATTTTAGACACACCCGACTCCGCCAGTCCCTCCCTACTGCTGCTGTGTCAACTAAAGACCTTTAACCAACACTTCCACATACTACTGCCACTCAGGCTTAGTTGTTAAAAAAAAAAAATGATTCTATTTCTCTATTTTAAGAAACAAGTGCTAATCCTACTTGTAAAAAAATTTATTCTAGTGAAATAATAATGGATATGGATAAAGATTTAGCTATGTGACTAGTCACTGACAATTCAGGTATAATATTTACATAAATTTATACATCTACTTTTAGCATAGATACACTAAACGTCTAACAATATCAGATTATTTAAATAAATTATGGTATATCATAAATAAGAATACTCTGAAGGCATTAAAAATTATCTTATAAAAATGTTTATGATCAAGAAAAAAATCATGATAGATCATTGTTAAAATTTCAATTTATAAAGCAGTATGTATTGAATTTTCTGTTATAGTTTTAAATGGATTTAAAAATGTATGTAAATCGAGGTACATGATCAGCTATGAAATGATAAAGAGAAAAAAACATCTCCAGGGTTACCTATGTGTGTTTTCTATAAGAAATGTGAATTGCCTTTGTCATAATAAGGAAATATAGTGCATTTCAAAAGCAAGATATTTATTACAGTTCCTCCCAGTCTACTCCATTTTCCTTCCCGCAGAGTTAATGCAGAAAACCTAAAAAGCACAGCCGAGAACTTCACCCCCACAGCTACAAGACCCACATTTGTTTGCTTCTCTCCAAGAAGAAAGATGCCAGCGACATCATTTATTTCTGCCACCTTTGGACACAACATTTCATGTAAAAGATATTTTTAAGATTGAGTTGTCTTCCCGAAATTCCCCATGCCCACTCCCAAGTGGCCAAATAAGAAAATACCCCAGCCCTTCCTCTCCTGGCTTTTGTTTTCTGGCAGAACCGGATGAGAGAGGGAGAGAGGCGGGTGGGATGGGGGAGGAAGAGAAGCAAACATCTGAGAGTGTGGAGGGGAGGAGTGGGTTTCCCCTCCCAGCCTGGCTGAGGGTGTGCAGAATTTTCCAGGTCTCATAAACAGTCCCTCCAGCCCTCTCTCACACAGTGCCCCCTGCGTGCGACTAGCTGGCCAGAGGGCCTAGGGGAGCAGGCCCCACATGAAGGTATTGTCCTGTGCAGAGAGAAGCAGGACACACGCTCCTACAGGGACCACACGGGGTTATGAGGTTACGGGCTGTGACCATGAACTGTAGACTCAAGGCCCTTGCCCTGTTTTCTGGGAGTCCATACACCCCCAGAATTTGCACAGAGCCCGATGGAGGGACAAGGAACAACGAAATGACTAAAGATCAAGTTCACTCCAGCACGGTAATGGCCGACAAGCTTACAGCCAGAATTAGGTTTTTTAACTTAAAAAAAAAAAAAAAAAAAAAAAAACTTGACATTTGTTGAAACTTAAGTGTTAAGTCGGAGCCATACCTTTAGAGTAGCAGTTCTTGTGTGGTCCTATATGACTAGTTACCTAACAAATAGCAGGAGCTCAAAAACAAAAAAGTTTATTGAATGAATGAAGGCAAAAATGCTAAAAGTGAAACATAATAAACGTGAGGCTGTAAAATATTTTATTGTATTCAATCCCGCTCCTGGATATGTGTGTCCAAGGAGTAAAAATTAATGTGCCTTCCTCACGGTTTCTAAAGTACTTTTTCAAATTGTGATGTTAATTTTCTCTTTGTAAGTGAATTCTATAGGGCATAAGTAACAAACCCAAATAGGTACTATATAATTAACTCCTTAAAACTTCTAAAATGCTCTTATTTTGCTTTCAGGGGACTTAAGACAAAATATCATACATTCTGCACATAGTGAAACTGAAATGTTCACCCAAATTATTATCAGGGAATAGACTAAGAGAGCAGGAATCTCAATCCAGCCAAGAGAAGGCCAAGAAGGGTCAAGGGTAAATTCGATAAAATCATCAAGGAAAGAAGAGAGTGAATCTAGCTCTTATTTACCAAATATAGGATTCATCAGGGGCAAAAACAGATTTTATGGGGCCAGAAGCTTACATAATCTAGAGACAACTTTAAGAAAATCATTAAAGTCTTCTCATAGATACAAAAATGCCAAATGGGACATAGAGCTGAAATGATGGGGAGAAAAATCTCTCCCAAGTCCTGGTGACTTAGAAACCCAGATGCGTTTCTTCTGGGAGTGCTAGGGGTTCCCTCTGAATGCTTCCACACCGAGACTTGCCAATCATTCTGCATAGAGCACTCTATGCAACACTCCCAGCATTCACAGGGGCCTGCACAAGTGAGGGCTCATGATACTTAAGCTACATTAGGTCTATGCTAAATCTGCCTTGATGACCAGAAGGAAGGAGGCCCAAATGGAGCCAGAATTAGTATAAATAAAATAAAGAGCTTATGGCCCAATGTATACAAAAAGCATAAATCTAGATTCTGAAAGTTGCTAAAGCTGCAAAATATATATAGGTTGAGAAGGCTGTGGATGGTCATCATCATCGGATACAGCCCTGTGGTCGGTCACATCGGTCCAGCAGAGAAGCCAGAGTAGACATCAGAAGACCAAGGTCTAGTCCAGCCCTCTGACCCAGGCCTATGACTGGGAGCCATTCTCTTGTCCTCACTGGGCTCAGTGCCTTTCTCTAAAATGAGAAAAAATAAAAACATCTATCCTGACTACCTTGAAAGGCTCTTTCAAAGATTAAACAAGTGGAAGAGCATGATTTTAAAAACTAAAAAAAAAAAAAAGGTACAAAAGATGTTGTTAATAAGGAAATCCAGAACGTTCATGTTCCGGAACTGATTCCTGTCTTGGCTAAAAATCCTGACGTCTCACCAAAGGTCCTTGGTGTCTGGTGGAAACAAATTCTAGGGTTTAGTGAGGGATCCTGTGCTGTGTATGCGTTATTTATAAATTAAATGAATCCCTGCTGAAAACCAAACCCTTGGAGTGAGAAAGTAGAAAGGGAATGAAGGGTGTCGCATAGCCGCGGGTGTAGGTATGTGACAGCCCCTTCCAAGCCAGACAACAATTACCTGCTTTTCAGTCATGGCCTGTTCATACTCGGCTTGAACCTTATCAAGTTCTGCTTCCTTGTCATCCAGCTCTGCCTGGGCCTTCTGCAGGTCCTGCATGGCCAAGACGTGGCGATTCTCCTGCACCACCAAGTTGGCCTGTACAGGACACACATGAGGTGACAAGGTGGGCAAACCAAACAGTCAGCATTTCAGAGTCTAAGAAAACCGGGCAGTGTCTCATGGCTATACCTTTTCTTTGTTCCATCCTTAAGGTCTTTTCAAATTGCATTGAGTCAAGACCAAATCTTCATGAGAACATGACATAAATGTTTATGGGAAGAAAATCAGAATCATTAGAAGTCAGCAACTTTTTCTCATGAAGTGCCTGATAGTAAATAATTTAGGCTTTTGGGCCCAAGAGGCAAAATCAAGACTATTGTTTAGGTACTTATTTAAAAACATAAAAGCTCTTCTTATTTCATAGGCTATACAAATATGGGTAGCGGATTAGATCTGGCCTGTGGGCTACAGTTTGCTAATCTCGAGATCCAAATATTGTACTATTAAATATTATGATATTACAATATTAAATATTAATATTACAATATTAAATATTGCAATATTAAATATTGTAATAGGTAAATTACAGAACATTATAATAGTGAGAGTTGTAGGGAGAAAAATAAGTCTTTGTATTTAAAACCATCAGCCTAGCAGGACTGATCGCTATTGATGAAAATGTCAAAACGAGGCAAAGAATAACTGTTTGCTGAATATAAAGATCTAGGTTTTGTGGGCAGTGGTCATCTTGATGTCACTCCTGTAACTTTCATATATTGCTTGTCTTCCAGAAAAGAACTGCTACCTTGAGCTGTGACCAATTAAAAATATTTGTTTTAAGAAAGCTAACAAATTAGACTCCATACACATGATCAAAAGCCACATCAGTAGAAGATGAGGTATAGAAAATAGTCCATGCTTTTAGATTGTTTTTAGATTGTTTTGAAAATTTTTTGATTGTTTTGAAAATTTAGATATTTTTTGAAAATTTTAGATTTTTTACAGGAATTTAGATTGTTTTGAAATTTTTTTTGAAATCGAATGTCTCCTTTTTAAGTCTTATAATGTTAAAATTGACATTAATGGGGGAGATCCACTACTAAACCCACATTCTTTCTGAGGTGTTTGAGAAGAAATTATTATCTTAAAAATATTCGTCTAATGATTTTTCTCTCTGAAAACTTCAGGCTCTGAAATTTTGGCAGAATTATTCTTCAAGCAAAAGTTAAGAGTTCCATAACTGATTAGAACCAATGGCAGGCAAAAACATGGCTTTAAAATTATACTTTTTTTAGTATAAAATTATACTAAAAAGAAACTACCTCTTGGAACATTTTTTTCTCAGCTCTTCTCTAAGCTGCATCTGTTTCCATGGCTTCAACATGGAAGAAAAGCAAAGTCCCTGTGTCAGCTCACCAAAGTCACCCACTAATGTCAAACTATCACAGTCCCAAAGATTTTGAATATTTCAAAGACTTTGCTCAAAATTTTTTTTAAATGAAGCTTTCAAAAGTCGCTAACCAAAAGGTATAGAATCATTCAGATCCACCTGCTCACCTTAGGAGCTGCAGTACTTTGTTCAAGTTACTTAAACTCTGTGAGCCTCAGTTTCTCCACTGAGATGTTCAAAATATCTAGGGTTGTGTGTGTGTGTGTGTGTGTGTGTGTGTGTGTGTGTGTGTGTGTAGTGTAGATTAAATAACATATGTAAAAACCCAAGTCTGGAACCTGGCATATAACAAGAGTTCAGTAAATAGTAGATATTGTTATTGTTACTATCGGCGTGCAACATTTAAGGCTTTACCGTTGTAATATTCTGTTTATACAGACTAGTATTTACTGGTTTTCATAGAGTTTTCAAGGAGAGATCTCATTAAAATAAACTTGAATAGAACCTAAATGGCTATAGTTGTAATTAATGTTTAAGTTTATTCACTACCAGAAGACACTTGGAGCACAACTGTGGGATGAAAGTAAAGTGCCCCTATGTGTCTTCATTACTAATTAGCAACGAAGAGGTTCCAACTGGAGTTTAATAAGTATCCTTAATCTCGCCTCACTGAGGAAGCAGGAGCTGGTGCGTGAAGCCCCTCCAGGAGTGAGCGACGTTAGAGGCCTCGGTCTGTATTTCCTGAGATATCGAGCAGAGGTGCCCAATGATAACTTGTCCTCTGTCTTCTACTTCTCCCTGCACGGTGATTACATGGGATCCATGTGACCGCGTGTATTTTTCCGACTGCCATTAGAAGCGACCTGACAAAATGAATGCATGCCGATACTGGATGCTCTTAAGAATGTAGGAGGGCGCTCCCAGAACAGACTTCTCTGGAGCAAGTAGAAGTTCCCACTTTCTGATGAAATTCTCTTCGCTTCCTACGGTAGGGTCTAGATTGTCCTGGGTTTGGGTGCTGCTGAAATGTCCTGAACATAGGGAAGACCTCTTTGTTCTTATGTAAGCCGTCTTCAGAATGTCCACTATTTTGTAGACTTTAGCTCATTTCATTTAAAACGACTACAACAAAATAAAAACTATCCATCGTGAATTCAACCGTAATTCCTTTAAAGACAATATGTATCCTTACCCACTGGAAAATTTGTGAAGGAAGCCCTGAACTTTTGATATGGTGGTCACAGTTCAGTTACTATCGGAATGTTCATTTTTGAGCTATACTGGGGTCTTCAATGGTCCCAGGTCCTAATGTCAGCATGACATCAATTATTTGCTCTAAAAGTCTCTGAGCCAAATGAGTCTCTTCTTTTAAGGTTGCCCGAGGACCCCAGTACATCCACCATTGAGTAAATGGTCTCGGTCTGGTAATAATTAGAAAATAAAAGGGAACTTGCAACTCTATCCCTATCTTCTTTCTACTTTTGATTATTTTTATCGTGATTACTATACTCCTTGGGTGGTTTATAAGTCTAAGTGAATTTTAGTTGATGGTTGAAAGAGATCAGACTCATACAAAAGCGAAATAACCAACCAACTCTTAAGGTATGAGTTTTGAGACACTGGTATCCCATTTTCAAAACATATGCTTGTCTCTCCCTCTGCTGAAGACTGAGTGCCATTGAATGGTGGGGGAGTGGGTACAAATGAAGCTTAGAAATACAATTACTCAAAAGGAAAGAGGCATATTCTCAAATCGCATTAAACAACAAAGAGATGATATTCGGTTTCTTTCCTGAGGGACAAAGAGGAGAGGAAATACTATGTCATGTCATCTGTGTGTCAGCCCTACCTAATTCGTAGATTTCCCTGGCATGAGATCTTGGACATTATCAGGGGGTTCTGCACGATAGTTTTCTGTGTTTCTTTTTTTCAAGTTGACATTGTGTAGGAAAAATATCCAGCAGCCCGCACTGGACATAGTATCCTTGTAGAGAGTCCACGCTTACAGGCTCACATCATTCTTATGGAGCAGGATTACAGAGAAGAAAGAGACATCTCGGGTTTCGTCTTTCTAGCCATTGCTGTCTCCGGGGACTCGAGTACAATAACCCCAAAGGCTGTGTTGTGTGAAAAGACAAGACCAGTTGACCTGGAGACCTCCGGCAGATACGCGCGTCACGTGGCTCTACCTGGGAGGCTTACCTTCAGAGGCAACACCTCTCTGTTTATAGAGAAGAAGGAAGCCATGGCTTTGGTCCAGGAACAAAGACCGGCGACGTTCCCACACACGCGCTTAGCAGTTTCGATGTTGTAGTCTGCCATCTCAAAGTAAGGATTCAAAAATTCTATCACTTCTTCATTGATCGTGTCTTTTGGGAATTGCTATGGAAAAGGAGTAAAATTAAGTCAAAATTATTCTTTCCATGAAGTCACACTCGCATTATGCTCACAATGCCATTGAAACTGCTGAACAACCGAAAGGGGTGAATGACTTGATATTTTGTCACTATTTCAGTATATTAGGCAAAAGTACTATAGGTGAAAACAGAGTAAGCAATGACGACAAAGAAGTCAGAGTACAGTTTATGTTCTGTGGACAAGAGATGCCAACCTTAAATAAACTTTCTGGGATCCAAGGAAAAAGGAAATTTTTGCAGCAATGAACACTCGCACGGTTATTAGAATTTCCAAAGCAATAAAATTTTTATGTCATTAATCCTAAGTAGGTGAATTATAAACCCATAAAATCAACAATGAAAAACAAATACACATGGGTATAGTCAGCCTGAGGACATATATATTTAACATTTAGCAGAAACTAAAACCTTAATACATTCAGACAGAAGTTCTATTAAACTTTTCTGAAATGTGAAGATAATAACTTGAACATTAGGCCTTGAGGGTGATGAATTAATTTTTAATTATAGAACCATTAAGAATATGAGAAAATTGTTATCTTCGGGAGCGATACGATTGTTTTTAAATAGTAACAGAAAGGAATTTTTAAAAATGTCTATCTTGAATCAAAAGAAAATACTGGCCAAACAAATAAAATTGGATCTTTTTTAAGTGGTGTTTGAGCACATAAAAGAGGATGATTAAATGTCTTCCAAATAGAAAAAAAATTTAGCACCTAAATAATTCAGTGACATCTTCACAGAAGACACATAATGTAGGGTAGAACACAATCTCATTCAGACCTGTTTTAATGCAAATTTCTTTAAGAAGACGTGGATAAAAGTGAAGCCAAAAGAAAAATCAGAATATTTGGGAGCAAGGGAAGAGCAAATAGCAAAGGAGCTTCTAAGATCTATATCTGCTCTGCCACCAGATATGTAATGCAGGAGCCCAGAGTCACTTGCCAGGATTCTATTCAAAGTCCAATTCATTGTCACATTTTTCTAACTTTTTGAGTCTCCTCTGTCACCACTGCCACCCTAACTCACCCAAAGTTAATCGCCACCTCTTCTCCACTCAAATAGCATGTTATTCCTTCACAGTGGCACTTACTTCATAGAGTCTCATATTTTAATTTTCTGGGACAAATCTGTGTGGACACTAGTTGTATAAGCTACTTATTGTTATAGCTTCTGTAATAGGCTCTAGCTACAGCACCCACTGGGCGATGCTGAATTGAAAAATGAATGAAAGATAGCATTAAAGTTATTGCTTGGGAAACGGATGTGGGTTGGGTATTCCCGATTAGTTGTCTCAAGATCTAAATATGAAAGATAACACAATATAAATTCTAGAAGAAAACACGGAAGCATTTATTCTGCCTCCATGGTGAGCAAAGATTTCTTAATCAGAGCACAGAAAGCATTCTTAAGGAAAACACTGAAAAACTAGACTACATTAAACTTAAGAACACCTGCTTATCCAAAGACACCATTAACGGGATGAACAACTAAGGTAGAAATTGGGAGAAGATGTCTGCAAAACACAAATGATAAATTACTCATATTTTATATATAAAGAAATTCTGTAAAGTAATACAAAATTAAAATGGATGAGAGACCTAAATGGGCATTTAACAAGAATGCCCAAGGGGCTTATAAACCAATAAAAAATTTAGGGCATCATTAGTCATCAGGGAAATGCAAATTAAAACCACAATAATAAGATACTACTGCAAACCCATCAGAATAGCTAAATGCAGAAAATGGTGAAGATGTGGAGCAACTCATACACTATTGGTGGGTGCATAAAATGATGCCGATATTTTTGAAACTCTTTAGCACTATCTACTACAGCTTGATTAAATGTATAAACTAAGACCCAGAAATTCCACTCTTGAATATACAGCCAACAGAAACGCAAATATGCTGACCAAATGACCTGCAGACCAATACCCATAAGAGCTCTATTTATAATAACCAAAAACTAGTAGCAATTCAATAATTCATCAACAGTACAAGGGACAAACAAATTGAAGCATACTAGTGTTCACGATGATGCCGGTTTACACAAGCTCATGAGAAACAATTGCTAAATTTTCAGAAATTCTGCAAACTGGTTGTAAAAGATAACCATTATTAATATTAAATTATATAACTTACAATTAAATTTTATTTGAAACAAAAATAATGTATAGTCAAATAATATATAGTATAATTCTTTTACTACATTTTACTATCTATGTTTTTTGAGGTCATTTATATCTATTTACTGCACCTATATGGTAGAAATACTATATAATGGTGTGCTATTACACATCTCTTCCCAAGTCTACATTCAGCATCATTTTTATAGCTTGAAATTGGCCACTATGGGATATTTACACTATGGAAATTGACGAACATTATAAATCGGAGCTTTTTGGTTCTTTTTTCTCCCCAGAATGAAATACTATTCTGTGCAATAATAAGAATGAATATCACAGATGTGTTAAAGAGGTCAAAACAAAAGTCTTCATATGATTTCATATATGTAAATTTCAAAACAGGCAAAACTATTAGTATAAAGGTCAGAATAATAATTATCTTAGGAGAAGCTATTAACTGGGTTGGCACGCAAATTTCTGGGATCTGCAAATAAAAAACCTTGATTTCAGTGTTCATTAATGGTTATCTACATATGTAAATATTTATCAAGCTGTATACTTTAAATATGTGCATGCTATTATATGTAAATTCTATCTCATAATAAAGTTAAAATGATATAAATTAATACTCAAAAATTACTGCTGAGACTTGAAATAGATATATTTCTATTCACATGTATATAACATATGCACCTATGTACTGTCTCCTTACAAAGAATTTTTAAACTTTGATTGAAATACATCATTCATGCCAGTGACCACTACATGAGTTATATAGATCTCTAACCATTACGCTGTACAACTGAAACTAATATATTATTGTATGCCGAATATAATTGAAAAATAAAAACTCATTGAATTGTACAATGTAAATATGAGCAACTAATTGTCTATCGTATGTCAACAAAGCTGGGGAGGGAAAACTAAAATTTGTCGGGAAAAACTATAATGCTTATAATGTCTTATATCTGAAACAGAAAAAGTCTACTCTGAAAATATAGTACAAAACACATAGGCAGAATATTATTCAGCCTGAAACAGAATGAAATCCTAACATTGTGACAACATGGACCTGGAAGACAATATGCTATGTGAAATAAGCAGAAAGGCCAACACTGTGTGGTCTCGCTCATATGGAGAATCTACAGCAGTCAGACTCATGGATGCAGAGAGCAGAATGGTGGTTGCCAGAGGCTGGGGGCAAATAAGTGGGAAGATGCTAGTCAAGGGGTACGAGGCATTAGTAATATATAACGAGTAAGTTCTGGGCACCTCACATACAGCAATGTGAACAGAGTTAACAATACTGAATTGAATACCTGAAGTTTACTGAGAGGGTAGATCTTAAGTGTCCTCATCACAAAAAAAAGAATAAAAGAAAACGGTAACTATGTAAGGAGATAGATATGTTCATTAGCTTGATTGTGGATATTATTTCACAATGTACACCTATACCAAAACACCAAGTTGTACACCTTAAATATATACAACCTTTATTTGTCCATTATACCCTAATAAAGATGAAAAAATAGTAAGCAAAAATATGTATGTTGAATAAATTCTTTTAGAAACTTATTCCATTAAAGGACTCAGATATGCCAATGCAGTCTGGTCCACTCTTAGCCCATCACTGCTGGGCCACCCACCTGTAAGTTCTGTAAGAAGTTCCCTGCAGTCATCAGCTTTAAGGATTCCTGCCAGGAAGGAACCGGACAGCTCTTCTCCGGGTCGGTTTTCACTGCGTTGACTTTCCTTTGAAACAGCAGCAGCACACAGTCCATGATCCGCATGATGAGGTGAGGGGGCCGGCCCAGCGTGCGGACAGTCGCAATGTCTGAAGGCTTGATGGTCTGCGGGAGGAAGGGAAGCTGTCATCTAATCTCATGTGAGAAAGCGCACACGGAACTGTCATCTCTAAATGTTACTGTTTCGACAGAAGAAAACGAGCGTGTTTAAGTTAGATACAGTCTTGGGGGCTAGACGCATATTTAATCCCAAAGAAACTCATGTCCCAAAAAGTTTAAATGTTTACAATTCAAACTGACAATGAAGATCGAAATGTTGGTGAGTCGATGAGGAGCTGTGACTTCTCTAAAACCATACAGACCCCATAGTGTCAAAAAAAAAAAGAGTGTGTAACTTGAAAGAAAAAGAATAGTCAGCACTTATGCAGAGACCAGGAAAACTCCGCATTGGCAGTGCTTTTTGACTCATTAGTTATGTAGGGCAAGAATCTGCCTCTCTCTCTTAAGCAACTTGTCCCCGTGGACTGACACTAGCAGGCAGCCCAGGGGCTGACAGACTGAATAATTAGAGGTTTCTTAGCTCGGAACTGACCTTTACATGACAGAATCTGAGCAATAAGAGTTTCTCTAAGTTCTTAGAAAAATTCTGTTCCATTTCTAGTTACAGAGATTCTTCATAGCGTAAATTATTCAATAGTTACAAAGAGCTGCTGTGACTATTTATGGAATGAGTATTGAGAAAATATTAAATATAAGAATCTGATGCAGTCCCATTTCTAGGATAAATACTGTATACTCATTCCTTCCAGATCTTGAAAACTTTCCATTTTATTTGCATTCGTACCCCTCCTGCCAAAAGAACATACCCAAGGAGCTTCTCATCCCAGCTAATAATCTTTTCTCCGAAGACTGAGAAAAAGAAGAAAACCACTAGACTTGATAATTAGGAATATAACTAGAGACTGTGAAAAGGCTTGTTTCAATAGAACAGTATTTGTGAAAGCTAGACAGCTGGAAGCGAAGAAGAATTTGTATTTTTAAAAAAAATAGAAATACCAGATAGACCCTAATTTGAGATGTATGGCTATAAAGGAAAAGAGAGAATAGTGGCCAATGAGGAAAGTAGAGCCAAATTAAAGTTATGTAAGATATAAGAGCCGAACATGCTTATTTCACTTTCGTTTTAGAAAGGGAAATTTTCAAACAAGACTGGGCTCGGTTACGTTAGGTGCCCAGGTAAAAGGAATTGGGCGGAGGGGCATATCTGAAGTTTAATCTATGTCACCTAAGTATTGAAATCATCATTTTTTGACAAGCAAAGCCATATGACTTATATAATTTCCAGTACATCATTGCAATATAATAAATAGTTCTTTAACATCTGGAGGCATTTTATACGTTTGTGTCAAGTCAGATCAGCATTGAGATAGAGACGGTCTTTGCTGTTACTTTATTTGTTGTATCGATTTACGCAACCTGATATGAAAACGTTAGAATCTGGAGGTACTTGAAACTTTCTTAGTATACCCTGGTGGCGCCATATTTCAAAATTTCAAAAGGCCTCAAAGAGACAATAAGATGGAGGCAGAACCAATGAAAGGAATTATTTGAAACCTCTCACACACACCCCATCCCTTTACCCTGTTCCACACATCTCTGCACTGATGACTACATAATACAGAATATTTTTGTGGCAGAGAGCACTGAATTAGAAAGATACTGGAAAATATAATATTAAAAGAGATGCTAGGCCTTTTAAGTCTTGGGAAAATGTGGGTCTTTAAGCAAGACCTGAGATGCCATATGCTCTATTCCTATGACGCCACTAGGTATCACGAGTTCAAAAAAAAAGGTTAGAAGTTTCTCTGCACTATCATTGTCTTCTCTCTGTTGATCAAGCACTCTCAGTGAAGCCAGCATGCCTAAATGGGGGTGCAGGGTGAGGATCAGATCTTGAAGAGATATCTGCACCCCCATGTTCACTGCAGCATTACTCACAATAGCCAAGATATAGAAGCAACCTGAATGTCCATCGATGAATGAATGAATTTAAAAAATGTTATACACACACACACACACACATTTAAGCCTTAAAAAAAAGAAAGAAATCCTGCCATCTATGACAACATGGATGGACCTGGAGGACATCATGCTAAGTGAAATAAGCCAAACACAGAAAGACAAATACTGGATGATCGTGTTTATATGTGGAATCTAAAATAGACACTCACAGAAGCAGCGAGGAGCATGGTGATTGCCAGTGACAAGGGGTGGCAGAGGAGTGAGGAGGTGACGGTTGAAGCAGACAGAGTTTCAGTCACACAAGATAAGCAAGTTCTGGGGATCTACTACACGGCATAGAGCCTGTAAGTGACGACACCGTATTATATACTTAAAATTGGTAAGAGGGTAGATCTCACGTTAAGTGCTCTTACCACAAGTAACAATAATACTAAAGGAAGCAGGGGGAGACTTTGGGAGGTGAGAGATATTTCCATGGCCTTGATGGTGGTGATGGTTTCACAGGTGTATGCTTATCCCCAAAGTAAGACAGTGGTGAAACAATCACAATTACATTATCAAGTAATGATGCCTGCTCGACTGAGGTTACGTAACTCGAATTAGCGGTACCCGGATCAGCAGTGCTCCGTTTGTCCAGCTGCTTCTCAGGCCAGGTAGCAAACGACACGAGGCAGCAGATGAGCACGGCTGCAGTAAAAGCGATCTTACACGGAGCCCCCAAACACCTTAAACTGAGACTTCAGAACTGGGCCAGCCCTTTCAGCTGTGGCCTAGTTCGCGAAACTCGTCATATTTCCTCAGAATCCAGCCTCCTTTCTAATTTTGCCATTTCTGTCACTGCCACACAATCGCAGTGAATATTTGTGTTGGAAGCCTGCCCAAACTCTGACGTGAACGAGATACCTCAGATCAGGAATTCATAGATCAACTCAGAGAACAGTGCATCCCACGGACCCACTCCAATGTCCTCAAGGGATGTGAGGAAACGTGAGTTTAAGAATTTTATGTGACTTCCCCAATGTCACACAGCTGATTGGTTAACAGAGCGGAAATGAGAATCCAGGACTCCTGGCCGCCATTACATGACACTGCCCATCAATCGTGAGTGAGGAAACGAGGTGGGAAGCAGCACATGCAAAATCTATAAGAGCTGATAACACCTCCATGCAGAACCATTGCTTGAAGTTGTTCTCGTGGAGAGAGCTCTGGTCTGAAGCAGTAGAGCATTTCCTGCTGTCACCCATCTTTTCTTAGTCCTCCTCCCACCCCAACACCTGGCATCTGTCATGTCATGCAGATCTACCTGCAGGGCTGCCTCTGCTTCTTCCAGAGCTGGTTTGGCTGCTTCCAGTTTCTCTTCTGCAATGGCTTTATCTTTAGAGATGCTGTCTACGATGGCTTGCGCTTTGTCCTTCACCTTCTGTACCTCAGCCTTGACCTTCTCGGCAGCCTGTGCCTTCATCGTCACTTCCTTTAAGACCTAATTCAATCAAAAATAAAAAATAAAAAAAAATACCTCATCAAAACTTCCCAGAGACCCAGCTGAAAAGGCACGTTTTGCTTTAATTTCTTGACTTCTGTCCACTTACACAAACTGTCATACGGAAAATTAAGACTATCATATTCTAATGGAAATAAGTAATTGATACTCTCTTGGCTATAACTCAGTGACTATGCAAATGTCATTAACACTTACGAACCGGGAATTGAGAAAGAATGTGACACCATGTAAATGTCCACCCACCGTGTCGGCTTTGTCATTTGCCACCTGTAGCTCCTTTTCTTTTGCTTCCAATTCTTTGCTCAGGGCTGCAACAGACTCCGAAGCTTCTTTCAGCTTTTTCAATCCAGTGTTCATTCTGGGATTGAAAATCCAAGGGAGCAGTGTCAACATCTGTGGCTCTTGGCCACATTTTCCAAATGCTGTCTATTAATATAAATAGCAGTGACCAGATTTGAAGAATAAGTGTATGAACAAGCAGCCAAATACAACAGGGCTTGACAAAAAAAAAAAGGATGTAGGTCCAGGCTTGATTCCAGACTGGAGGCATTTGTACGGCTTCCTAGACAGCGTGTGGGAAGAGAGAAGCTGCCAAAAATATTCTGTGCGACATGGGGAACGACGGTGGGTCCGGAGTCTGCATCACGTGGGAAACGTGCCTAATGAAGTATAGCTAAATGACAACAGACTCAAAATGCTTGAAGCCCCATCATGGAGGAAGCAAAACCAATAACTTCTGGTTTTCAATAGAGACTAATGAGGTTAAAAGAAGAAAGACTTGGGATTTAAGAAAAGAAGCAAATGCGAAGCCATCAGAACACCAGCGTGAAGGGACTCGCTGCCTGCCTGAACTTGAGATAACGTGTCTTAAAGACTGAAGTCCTCAGAGTCACTTAGTCTGAACACCCACCCAGGTGTCTCTTCTGTTCAACCCTGGCTGATTCCGGCCACATTCAGGCAGAAGACGGAAGTGTTCAGAAAAGGCCAAGGCAGAGAGTGAGATGTGGAGCAACTGCAGCAGAAGTAGCGTATTCACGAAGCAGTGAACACAAGCGTCAGACTCTCTCATGCTTATGAGGGTTTCTCAAGCTCAGCACTACTGGGGTTTGGGGCTGGGGAGTTCCCTGAAGTGGGGGGGCTGTCCCATGCCCTGTGGGATGTTCAGCAACATCCCTGACCTCTACTCACTTGAAGCCCGTAGCACCCTTCACCCCACCCCCCTCTCTGCCACCTGAGTTGTAATAAACAAATACATTCACTAGGAGGAAATCTGCCCCCAATTGAGAGCCACTGCTTTAAAAATAGCTTTATATTTGACCTTCGCACTTACCTGTTGGCCAGAGTTTGCACTTCCATGTGCTTCTCTCCGTATATGAACTTATAGCCCTGAATGAAGGAGAGGTAGGACTTGGGGGTCACGTGGGTAGAACGTCGGAATCTCTGGAAATAATCGACACACTTCTCAGCCACCCCATCCTGGAAGGAGCCCATGCACTGAACCACCTCCTTCTTGGTTCCCAAGCTACAGTCAATATCATAGGAAGAAAGGAAGTGTTCAGACACTAGGAAAAATAAAGATGACAGTGTGTGAAATATGTGAACCGCCACTGTAAAAGTTAATTGGCTATTTTTAAAAGACTCAGACATTTCTTAGGACTGCATACCATTTTTATAGTCCCAGCTAGGTAGATATATGTCCGCGTTTTTGGTTCCAGGCCTAGGACATCAACAATTTTATTTTCCCTTTTATGTGCTAAACTGTAACAGACTTCAAGCCTATCATCATTCTTTGTTTTCTAGTACTTGTGCAAAGAAGTCTCTTCTACACAGCTGCAGGTTCTGATCAGCAGCCAGCCTGTTTTATGGTTTTACATAAGGACAAAAGTGGTACAAATAACTCGGAAATCGATGTCCACCTGGTACTCATATTTAGCGAACTCATTTATTTTTTTACTCAGAATCTGTCATACACTGAATTCCCCCAGGCTCTGACTACATTTGGCATGTGAAATGTTTGTCACTAAATATTTTTATGTCTGGGCCATCTTGTTCTTAAATGTAATAGCTGGTCATTTGCAGTCAATTCTAATTTAGTGTCCTTTAAAAACGTTGGGGTAAAAATCTCCTGTTGGAGACTTGTATCTTCCCAACCGTGCCGAAGAGGGGACCAATTCTGAGACAGCGTTTCCTATGACAAGGACAGGCCACCAAGTCACAGATAATCAATCACCACTTACATGTCAGGTGTCTGCTATACATCCATCATGGATGGTGCCATGGAATGAAAAGATAGTATGATACTTGCGCTCAACCCCAAGGAATTTATTAAAAAAGGTTTGCATGAGGCAGTTACAAATTATCACAACCATTTTTATGAATCTTAGACAAAATGGTCTATGAATTTACTTAAAAAGTACTTAAAAATATTGAATAATGCACATAAGAGTTGCAAATAGAAATATGGCCAATAAAAAGGGAGAGAGAGAGAAGATATTGAGTGAACAAACCTATCAGGTGATAGTTGGCAAAGAAATAAAAAGTGGTATCTTTTCACCATCTGTAACTGATCACTAAATTAAGTTCTCAATATGGTAATTGTGGGGCCATATTTATTCTTATGTAAATAATAGAGACCATTTATCAGCTTGGCTACAAATAGAGTATACCACATGCACTAAAAGGCAATAAAGTATGTCACTCAGAAGTCATACTTCCTCATGTGAGCCACGCGGCCTCTACAGAAATAGTTTAAACTCTGGGAAGTTTAAGTCTGGGTGCTGGACACACAGGAACAACTATGACCTATGACTAATTTTCTGTAGATATTAACCACAACAGCTGCAATATTAACAAATGTGCCAGACACGATACTAAGCACTTTACTTGGCATTATGGGATATCTTCAGGGACATCCCCACTTTCTGAAAACTTCCTGGTATGTACCATGTAATAATCATTTTCCTTCTTTTGTGAACAGAGTATCGATAATGGTGACTTTTTTTCTTTACCTAGCAAGTTGTCTTTTTGTCTCTCCAAAAAGCCGAAAAGCATAAAAATGGATGGATTCAAAGTATATTTTTCCATAGACCCATAATCTCTGATTTAGGAAAGGTTATACAAAGGATCAAGTCGCTTTCTCTTAGAGAGACCCAAGCCTACTGAGACTCAGACTCTAAGAAGCCATGGAAAAACCCTTCCATCATGTTCAACATGCAACCACCAAGGCAGCAATGCCAGTTTTGGGGCCTACCTGCAGCCTGATGTCTGCGGTTGGGGTGGGTTACACCCTGGTATTGTATGTTCATGTCGCTTGATGGCAAATAAGGTAAGGTATGTGTGAGACAGAGGGGAGGACACGGGCTCGGTCTCTGATCGTTGGCGTCCTCCAATTTCCACTTCATTTGGATTAAAAGAACAGAACTTACAAAGTGAGGAAGGCACGTTAGTTGCCTATCCAGGAGCCACCCTAAGTTTGTTAGAAAAAGAATCCCAGTTTTGCTCTGGGTAGCAATCTGGTTAACCAAAACTCTTTGATTCCCCTGATTCTCTTGGAAATAAGAGAAACCCAGTTCCGGAAAATGATATGCAGATAAAAGTTTCTGAGGAAGAATCCCATTCTGAAGTAAAAGGCAACACCTCATGAGGCACCAACAGAAAGGATGCCTTAAGATGCAGTAGCCATCTCTGCCTGTAAGGATAAGAGCCATAGCCCCTAAAGATGACAGCAAGACGAAGTAAGGTTCCCAATGGTATCGTCCTGGACAGAGAATCTCCGCATTCTCTTGGCAGCAGAAAAAAGAAAAGAGGGGGCGGGCGGGGGGGACCACCTTACTTGTTTAAGCCACTACTTCTCTGGTTTTCTTTACAAACACATTCTTAATGGAGACATTCAGAGGACAAGCATATCTAAGCTTGGCAGATACTAAATCACAAAACCTTATCAGTTAATCCTTACAATATCCCTAAGTGATGGACAGTATCATGTACATTGTGTAGATAAGGATAACAAGCTCAGAGAAGTGTGTTTATAGGTGGCAGTTTTGGAATTCTAATCCAAGGATGATGGACTCCAAAGTCACTTAGATTTAGAAATTCAAATAGAAACAAACATTTTAGGGTCTTTAGAGGACTAAGAAAACATTTTTAATCGAAGCCCAAAGTTCAAAAGTATTGATTGACTAATGAGCTTCATAAAAAATGTGATACTTTTTCTGGGAAACCATAGGCACTACGGTAGTTGGTGCTACTTTCTGAGGGGTGACTGTGTGCAGGGACCTCATTTCTCTTATGCTGCACTGTTAGTTGTGGGCAGTTGCAAAAGCAGAACTCATAAGACCAAAATCCTGTATAGTATAAATCAAGTAATAATTTCCAAAGTGAGCCATTTGATTTACATAATTAAAATGGCCTTCTTTGAAAAAAATATATGTCCACATATATGCTATTCACCTTGCTTGAAACTTTATTTTTAGGTGAGAATGGCCTATTTTCACAACAGGGGACTAGTTTAAAATGGAATCTAGAAGAACATTAATAATTATCTCTACCACGGAGAAATATAAATGAAGTTAATTGATTTAGTAGTGATTTTGGAATCACAGTGCCATTAAGAAATACAAGACCACCAGAGATGAAGATAACACAGATATTCAGAAACAATTCAAAACGACTTCATGCAAAGCTAGAAACAAAAATTGGCCTAAATGGAGATTATAAATGGTGAGAAAGACAGGAGTTTACAACATAAAACAGAGCATATTTTTCTTTAAATGCTTCATCAAGAGACTCAGTCAATTTAAATTCATATATATATAAAAACTCACTTCTTTCACAAGCACTATAATTATTAAGACACTATAAAATATAATATTAAGCTTCTGAGCATCTTTAAATTAGAAAAATACTCTATACAATAACAAAAACTACCCAAAAAAGAAATTAAGAAAATAATCCTATTTACAAGAGCACCAAAAAAGAAGAAAATACTTAGGAATAAACCTAAGCAAGGAGGTGAAAGACTTGTACACTGAAAATTATAAAACGCTAATGAAAGAAATTAAAGTAGAAATAAACATATGGAAAGACATCAAGTGTCTATGAGTTGGAAGAATTCATTTTTTAAATGTCCATGCTACCCAAAGCAATCTCCAGATTCAATACAATCTCCATCAAAATTCCAATGGCATTTTTTATAGAAATAGAAAAACAGTCCTAAAATTCATATGGAATCACAAAAAAAACCCAAAGAGCCAAAGCAATTTTTGAGCAAGATCAAAACTGGAAGCATCACACTTTCCGATTTTAAAATGTTACAAAGCCACAGTAATCAAAACAAGTATGGCACTGGCATTAAAAGCAGACATATGGACCGATGGAACAGAATAGCTAGAAACAAACCCACACATATATGGTGAATAGATCTTCAACAAAGGAGCCAAGAATACACAATGCAGAAAGGGTATTCTCTTTAAAAAATGGTGCTGGGAAAACTGAATACCCACATGCAAAAGAATGAAATTGGGCCCTTATCTTACACCATATATAAAAATCAACTCAAAACAGATTAAAGACTTAAATATAAGACCAGAAACCACAAAACTCCTAGAAGAAAACAGTGAGTAAGCTCCATGCCATTGGTCTTGGCAATAATGTTTTTGGATGTGACACCACAAGCACAGGCAACAAAAGCAAAAATAGACAAGCGGGGCAACATCAAACTAAAACCCTTCTGCCCAGCATAAGAAACAACACATGAACGATAACATACGAAATGGAAGAAAATATTTGCAAACCATAAATCTGATAAAGGGTTAATATCCAAAATAAATAACTCCTACAACTCAGTAGCAACAACAACAACAAAAAAGAAACCTGATTAAAATGGGCAAAGGAACTGCACAGAGATTTCTCCAAAGAAGACAAACAAATGGCCAACGGGTATATGAAAAGGTGCTCACAATCCCTAATCGTGAGGGAAATCCAAGTCCAAATCACAATGAGATACCACTTTGAACTTGTTAGGATGACTATTATCAAAAAAATAATAATAATAACAAGTACTGGTGAGGATATGAAGAAAAGAGAACCATGCGCGCTCTTAGCGGGAATGTAAATTGGTACAGCCACTGTGGAAAACAGTATGGAGGTTTCCCCCAAAATTAAAAATAGAACTACCATCTGATCCAACAATCGCACTTCAGGTATACAGCCAAAGGAAATAACATCAGTATCTCAAGGGGATATCTGCACCCCCATGGTCACTGCAGCGTTATTGACAGTAGCCAAGACATAGAAACAACATAAATGTCCATTGATGAATGCACGGGAAAAGAAAATATGATGGAATATTATTCAGCCTTTTAAAAAGAAAGGAAATCCTGACACAACAATATGGATGAACCTAGAGGACATCACGCTAAATGAAACAAGCCGGCACAGGACAAATACTGCACGATACCACTTATAAGAGGATTCTAAAATAGTCAGATTCATTGAAGCAGAGAGGAGAAATGTGTTTGCCAGGGGCTGGCAGGAGTGAGGAATGGGGTGGTATTAGCCAAAAAGTATGAAGTTGCAGTTATACAAAATGAGTAAATCCTACAGATCTACTGCACAGCATGGTGCCAACAGTTAATAACGCTGTTTGTATACTTAAAATGCTGAGAGAGTACATCTTATGTTGTGCTCTTATCAAAATAATGATGATGATGATGATGATGATGATGATGACGACGACGATGATGATTAATGAGGGTGGGAGGAAACTTTTGAAGGTGATGGATATGATTAGGGCCTAGATTATGGTAATGGTTTCACAGGTGTACACTCATCAAGTTGTATATGTCAAATATGTACAGCTTTTTGTATATCATCCATACCTCAATAAAATGTTTTAAAAAGTAAAAATAAAAAGCATCTTAAAAAAATAAAAATATAAATCAATTAGAAAAATACACAATAATTTAATACTTTTATGGGAAATATTTAGTATAATCTAAATGAAATATGCTAACCCGAACGAATGATATATTTCCTTATTGATGTAGCTAGAGAATTCAGAATCAACATCCTGAAGGCAACTTATATAATGGTTTTTCCAGAAACTTTATAGCAAATTTTCTAGAAAGAATAAAAAACACTTTAATCTCTAAGTGTATTAGTACTTCCAATCCTCACAGATAGTATTCTTTCAAAACTACACAAGGCAGGTTCAGATTAGGTGCAGATGTTGGTTTTCCCAGCAAGATTTTATATGTATTAGAAAAAAGAGCTCATGTTTTATAATTATTTTATCCACTACTGAGACCAGCAGAGTAAACACTTACTAGACGAGGCTGGTGACATAACCACAAGGGCTTACTGGTTATCAAAAGGTTTAACCTATTTCCCGTTTAGAAAAAAAAAGTACAGCTCACTGCCAGCGTTAATTTAATTTTACAGAAACACGCTCTTTGAGGCTGAAGCAAATCTGACTGGCTTTCAATGTGAAAACAAAATATAAGAACTGGTCTTAGAGTTATTTGTAAACAGAGCTTGTCTCTAATCCTAATGTAACAGAAATGTATACATAAATCAGATTCATCAGATGAATCTTTGGCTCACAACTATTTGAGAATGATGTTAACATCATGTGTAGGAATGCTATGTTTCCTAGGATTTGACATTTTCAGCGATTGAGAATTACTATACTTTGTAAATACTAAAATCAGAATGCTATAAATAGAATGTTGTCATTTGTTTCCAAAGACAATCACTATACCAGAGCACTTTAAAATAATAAAAGCAAGATATTTCATGGTAAACTTTGGGGGTAACTCACGAGTTATCTTGGGGTAAACGCTGCAACCACAAGTGCCACCGGAGAGTATTCTCGGGGCCAACAGGAAATGGGTTAAAGATTTAAATATCCAAGTTCACCTTATAAAGTATAAGTGCTATAAATACAAGAGATGCAAGAAAGGGGGAAAATTTTTAATTTCCTAAGTGAACAACGGAGGATGGAAGGATATGATGAGTCTTGATCAAGCTTTGGAACTTAGATAAAGAAGATAAGAAACAATATTCTTTGTAAGAGGGACAATGTATGGAAGGATAAGGATGCTTAAAGCATGTTCAGAAGACAAACGAAATAGGTATATCAAAAAAAAAAAAGAGAAGATTTGTGTTGGATTACAGAAGATTGCAAGTAAGTCAGGGCCACAGTAGGGAAGAATGATGAATTCTGATAGACCAGTTTATTCATTCAACACTGTACGCGTCCAACACTGGTAGCTGCCAAAACTGTGAACGAAAGATATGCAATCCTTGACTTCATGGAGTTTTTTGTCTAGTAGGACACATAAACATTAATCGAATAAATCACACGACTAAGTGTATAAATACCAAGCTGAGGTCGGTCCCAGCAAGGAAAAGCACAGAGTTCTGTGAAATGGATGACAGGCGGACTGGCTCAGTGGGGGGACAGGGCAAGGTTGCCCGCGGGAGGCCACACTGAGCTGAGCCAGCATTATCCAGACAAACGGAGCAACAGGATGTGGAAGGCGCTGCGAGGGGAGGAAATGGGTGTGTTCCAGGATCAAGGAGACAGAGCAGGAAGAAAAAGTGACCTCAGGTGAAGCTGGGGAGGTCCGCAGAGCCAGCTCTTCCCAGTTTGAAAGCCACACTAGAGATCGTGGCCTCTATTCTAAAAGCAATGGAAGGTTTTAAAGAGAAAGCAAGGTGATTGTGTTTGTGTGTTTCTCATTATTCTGTCAGCGATGAGAGATGGGTGGGAGACATCATTAGAAAGCTATTTGGGTGAGTGACAATGATTGTTTGGTTCTGGATGTCAATGAAAGAGAAAGTGCTGGATAGACGCCACCAACACTTAGGAGATAAAGTTGATATGACTAAATGATAGAGTAGACTTGAGAGTTAAAGCTAGGAGAGGTGCTAACAACAAAGAGCTCTCTGATCGCAGGGTCTGAGGGATGGTGGGGAGACTTCCTCGGGGAGGGAGGCCAGAGGAGAACTAGTCCAGTCTTAGACATATTGAGTTAAGGACCCTGGAAAACACCCAGGAGAATGTGTCAAGCAGGCAGTGAAAAGCACAGATTTCAAGGCAGAGGACGGACTAAACCGGAAATAAAAATTGATGAGGCATATTATACAGGAGGCTGTGAATGAGCCTGCCTGGGAAGAGAATCTGGAGTGAAGAAATGAGGCTGCCTTGCCCCCCACCATGCCTGGCTCAAAAAACGCCATGAAGCTCAATAAGTATGTTCTGAATAAATGAACAAACAGATGCCTGCACGAAGGTCAGGGACTTACTAGGAACGGAGGACACAGAAATGAAAGCTCCCCTGTCCGCCATGTAATCTTGGCTGGGGTTGATGTGATGAGATTTAAGAGTGGTGCTTATTTGTGAGAAATTAACAGAGGAAGGATCAATAAGACCTTTGTCCTGTGAGAGAAGGCACGACTGCAATGGGGACTTGGCAGGAAAGGTTCCGTATTTAAATTAAATCATCTTAATTATGGTATATTACAGTGTTTGTCATCTGCAATTGTTATTTTGGTTGTTAATAATATCTCACATAATATTTTGCAAAGTACTTGCATACTAATTACCATATTTCATAGTAAACTTTAACATAGTTCTTAAGTACTGTCATTTTGTGCTCTGCATTTATATCCTACTTCAAGGAATTTTAAAGTTTTACCTTTAGTCGTATTTACATTTTAACAGGACTTAAATTTTTAATCACTGGCCTTTTCTCAAACCTTAGAAAACAAAAGAGAAAACTATACATCGGCACTTCATATGTCTTTAAATAATCTGTGTTTAATTAAAAATAGTATTGAAAAATATTATTGTCAATAGGAGTATGCCGAGATCAAAACTGCCCCAGTGGATAGGAGTTTGTTTAATATATAGAGAAATCTAGGTTCTAGGCCCAATCATTGATGCTTCTGCTTGCACCTCTGACAACTCCCTCCAGCTTCACTATCCCCAGTTCCTCCATTCGTAAAAGGCGGGGGACAGGTCGATTGGCAGTTCTGTCACTGGATACCATGGAACTGAAGAGCCAGTGTGGGAGGCAGGAGTGGGGTGTCTCCCCTCCACTTTTCACTGTCTCTCCTCCACTTTTCACTGTTTTCTCTATTATGGCTACCTGCAAGGTTTTACTGGGAAATAAAACTCTTCCAAATTATTATTAAAATATAACAGATAAAAAGTTTGAAATCCACCATCCTTGAATCGGAGTTCCCCTGAGGTTCTGATATGATAGGTCAGAGGTGGCACCTAAGTATCTCTATCACTTAAAATATGCACAGGTGATTTCTCACCAAAAGCTGAAAAAAAACAAACATAAACTAAATGAATGATCTTTAACGTCTCCATTACTACTTTTACGTTCAATTTCATTTAGAGTAAGAGAAGCATCGATGTTCCGTAAGACGGAAGAACAGACAGAAGCAGAAATAGCAAGGACCCTAGTCAGAACCCTCTGGTTGACATTCTTTTTCAAGGACAGACACCATCAGAGGATTGCTGGAAAATGACTTGCAATTTGATTTCCAGCACTGCAGCCACAAGGAGGAAATGTCCAAGACGCATTTCCTCAGCTTAAAATGCTATTAGACTGACTAACCCACTTAAAAAAAAGAACACAAATGCTATCGAAATAAAAAGCTCTGTGGCTTCCTGTGACATTCCAGAACGTGCCTGGGAATCCAACTGTGACAAAGTCTCGGCAGCAACATTGTACATTAATCCAAGGGGTACAGACTAAAGATCTTACTCTCTGACAACCATGCTCTGGGAAAAATCAGCTACCAAATAAGAAAGACTACCACCTTGCAAAAATCCTCAAGCTTTGGACAAAGTGACTTTGGGCTCAATTCAGTACAGACACAGCAAACAGCACAGAACGTAAACAAACACACACTGTAAACCTGAAACTCTGACATCAAAATTTCCAGTGCACTAACCAGCAACTAAGGCGTCCTTCGGCCATCGGCTGAACCAGTCAATAGTGCATCCTGAAACCAGGGCAGGGAACTTCAAAGCTCGATTTCGAAATTTCTCCCCCACTGGAGAAAAGCAGAGCACGGTGTGAAGGTTCTGTCGGACCCGACTCATGAAGTAGTCGTACAGGTTCTCATTGGTTGCGGGGCGCCTGGGGTGTTCTTTTTTCATGACTGAGATGAGGTCACTAGTAATTTCATCAATTTCATCACGAGCAAATAGGTTGGAAACCTGAAAAAGAAGCGCAGGCATTCAAATTCAGCACAGGCATATGGAAACAGATGGAAACAGATAGCTCCATATTTATATTGTCTTTCCTCCATCTGTGTCTTAAAGTCACCTTTGGAAAACTAACCAAAAGTCTTCAAGATGAGATGCACCACGTTTTAAAATACACCAAAAAAAATATAAAACATATATTTTTATAAAAATATAAAACAAAAAAAATAAAATAAAATACACAAACGATTCTATAATTAACTGCAAAATAATAGCCTCTCTCTTCTGCTTTCTCGTTTTTCACGTGGAGCATTCACTGACATTTTAAATGCATTTTGACTGGGAATTTTATTCTTCAAAAACGCGACAGAAAAAGCCATTCTTCAGACTGATCACCTAATCCTCGATAACAGCACTGATTCAAATCTCTAATGCAAGGAAATACAGACAGCTCCAGAGTTAGGACTCCGAAGAGACAAAACATATGAAGAATAAATGAGATCCTACCTCACCCGACGATAAAACGTTATTCATATATTCCAAAAACGACTCATCCTTAATCTCATTGTCCGTGAAAATAAAAGTGATCCCTTGGCCTTGCTGACCGGCCGTTCTATATAAAATTTTCAGGTCCTCCATCAGATTTGTTGCATTGTAAGATCTAAAGAGATATTGTCATTGTGCCATTAGCTAAACTATTTTGATGGGAAGGAAGGGTCCTTAAAACAATGCTTTATGCCACTCGGTGAATCAAAAAAAAATGCTGATATTGTTCCATCAGGTAAGTATTTCATCGTGTGTGAATGATACTGGTTCAATATATTTACTTGCAAAGATGAAATTGATTTTTAAAAATTTCTTTCAATTTCTAATAGCTATGCCTTTGGAAGTAATAGAGGTGCACATCTCAGCAAACTTTTGAGTACTTTGCTGTTTACTGAAGTCAAGAACTTTTTTTTATTGAGGTATAATCGACATTCCAACATTACATTAGTTTCAGGTGTACAACATAATTCGATATTTGTATGTAATGCAAAGTGATCACCACAACAAGACTAGTCAATATCAAGTCAAGTAACATTATATTTACTTGCAAAGATGAAATTGATTTTCAAAACTCCACATTTTATGAAACATTACAATTAATTTTTTTTATACACACACACAACAAAAATCCAGAACGAAAAAATCTGAAACAGAACTATTAAGTTTACCACAACTAAATGTCATCTGAGTGTGTTTATGTTCCATTTTGAAAATATCTGTTGAAAATGATTATAGAAAAGTCTAATTAGAAGATTTACTAAGCACCATCAGCAATGGTATTTTAGAAGATAGCTCATAAATTAAACTAAATCATTTTAAGCCATTATATGGGGTGAGGGAGATGTCTTATATGAAATGGTACCTTCCTCATCCCCCAACACAATTATTTTCATTACATCTTTGGATCCCACATGAAAGGGTTTGCTAAGCAATCAGCACACTGTAGTAGACTAGCTATAAACATTATGAAGTATCCCAGCCTAAACCTTCTTTCACTGTCAAAAGCAATACTTTGGTGGAAAGCAGCTTGCAATCATGAAATGTGAGAGAAGTCCCAGTATAAAGTAGCCCATCACTGCCAAAAGTGAAAATAAAGATATTCCCGTCCTGGACACTCAAACTTACTAAACTATTATTTGAATTTTGTGTCATTAAATAAACTCAGAGTTCAGAGCATAAGAACAAATGGCCTTCTGATTTAAAAAAAAAAAAAAAAAAAAAACTACTAAATATTTAACTTCTATGCTCTGTGCTTTTTCAACATCAATAACCTAAACTCTAGAACCAAAAGTACCACTATCACGCATCGATATTTTAAGAAGACTTCTAGAGAATTGAGATCTAAGAGATCAGAAAAGAATTTCAATGACACAGTCCCTCTAACAAAAAAAAAGGGGGGGAGGAGGAAATATCTCATTCCAGTTTCTCGTGATATGGGAAAACTTTCAGCCCAGCCCTTGGATCAAGAGGGTCAAATAATATGGCCGGAGTCACATGCACAACAAAGAGCTGTGTGCTCCCCAAATGTGAGGCTCTTACTTCCTGAGTCTGTGCAAAGGCTTAGCAGTAGGATGGGTTTTTGAAGGCTATGAGAAGACAAGAAGGCCTTGACCTCCCTTTTTATCAGTAATGGAGCATCCCCAGTATGACATGTAGAGGAAACAATTTATCAGAGAGAGGAGAGTCATAAGATATTTTCACTGAGACTGTGTGATGCAGTGAAAGTCAAGCCGGACCAGAACCAGTGATACTGTGGTCAACTGCGAGGTCGATTTGGGATTTCAGATGGGTGACGGCCTCTCTGAGGCTCAGCTAGAAGACAGGCTCACGTTACATGCGCTGCTAATTCACAAAGTCCTTTTAAAGATTAAATTAGTTTGTGCTTGTAAAAGTGCTTTGAGAACTATAGGGTGTTATACAAATGTTAGGGAAAAGAGTCTCAGAGTCTAGTCTTTTTCTTGTCCAGGTTATTTTTTTATCTAGCTTTGCTTTTATTTGCAAACTAGAAAAATTATATACAAGGTAATTAGAGTTATTTCTCTCATCTTAATATTTGAAAATAATTGCAACTTTTTAGATTTATTCACCGAGCAGAACTCTATAATTCAGACCAAATAAAAACTTGAATATCTGGCTCTCCAAACCCAATGTTTAATCATTTTCAACCTTTCTCCTAGCAGGAATCTATGAATCTCCATCAATGAGACATGTCAGCTGAAGGTTTTTCCACAAGGTGCCACGCCACAGCTCTTGATCAATGACCAACAGGAAAGACTTCCTGCTCCCACATCTAGAAATCAACCTCTAATAATTTTCAACCCGACTAAACTTCCTGAACTGGTCTCCTGCTTCTCATCTTATCTTGAAATCCCGAAATTCTGCGAAGCATCTCTAAATCACCGCTGCTAATCTCTTCATGTCGACTTTTCTCTTTGTTAATTCTCCCTGCGTGACACATATACATCTGAGGACAACCCTCCTGGGGTCCCCTATCTTAATGCAGCGCTGTTGATCTAGTTTCCCAAGCCAGAACCAGGATGGATCAAGTCCGAAAGCTCAACTTCCTAACGATCCCTTGAACTTGAACCTGTCTTATTTTCTCCATTCTCACCACTACCACTCATGACACCATCTTCTCTTGCCTAGATCCCTGAGACATCCTTATAAATAGTCTAGTCTGGATCCTTCCATCCGTTTTCTGTACATACAAATCCAACATACCTTCCACGGCAGTGCCTCGGTGATGGTTTCCTACTGCTCTGAGATGAAGTCCAAATTCCGACAACACCTTCGAAGGCCTCTATTTCTCCTCCTTTCCCACTCCTACCTTGCGCTGGACACCCACCCATATTTAACTTCTTCCAGTGCCTCAGATGGGACTTTGCATGTGCTGATTCTTTTGCCTGGACCATTCTTTACCATTCCTCCTCTCTGAGATAATCTCTACTCACATTCAGGTCTCAGTTGAAACATCTCTCCCTCCAGGAAGCCTTTTATAATCATCTGCTAGACGAGGTTAGAAGTATCTCCCTCATGTTTCAACAGAATCTGGTCTGCATTTATTTCCTTACAGCACCTACATATCATACCTAATTGAACGACTTGCTCAGTTGTCTGTCCACCTTGGGTTACTGCAAACTCCGTGGTGACACAGGACAGGTTTACCTTGCTTTCCACCTACTCCCCAGCACCTAGCCGGTGCCTGACACATTAGTTGATGTGTTCGATAAAAAATTTTAAATATATGAATGAGTAAATCCATATAAACTTTTCATGGTTTCCCAGTTTATTAACATCCTTGAAATCTGAATTAACATTTTGTAGGATAAATTTCTTCTGAAGTGCACCAAAGGAATATCATGATAACATAAAAACAAGAAGACAGCTATTCACTGCAATGAGAGACCAAAATGTTTCAAAAGCAAATTATTAATGTGAAATTTTCATGATCTGTGACGGATGTTGAAAGGAGAAGATGATAAGTCAACATTCAAGAAGAAACACTGTCGTGATTTTTCATGTATAAGAAAAATGCATTTTAACTTCAGGTGGCCTCTGAGAACCTTTTATCAAAATCCATTTCGGGTTAATTAAAGTGAAATCTTGTTACCTTGTCAGAGCGATCTGGAAGGAAGTATAGCCGGCAATGAACGAAGCCAGCCTCGTCAGGCTCTGCTTTCCCGATCCGCCCACCCCAACCAGGAGGACATTCCCCCGAGGAGTGCGAATGACACGCGAGATCTAGAATGCGAAACAGAAACAGCATATGTCGTTCAACATGTACATGTTCTGTTTTTTCTTATTTATTCTGTATAAGCATTTGGGAAAATGTAGGGTTCTCAGGCCCTGGATGGAGAGACATCCTGGCTGGAGGGATGAGGACCATTCTGAAACTGAATGGCGTTTGGTAAGCATTAGGCAGAGTGGGGAATATGCGGGGCTTTTAGGAAACTAGGAGACCAGTACAGAAAAGTCAGCAGACAGCCCAGACTGTGGCTTGCTCTGGGTTTTCGAGAAGAGAAAGAAAGGGGACTTGAAGGCGTCTTTTTAGTCTGCCCTCCCGAAGGCAGTAGAATAGGAAAGAGAACAGAAATTTCTAAATAACATGTGTCCTTGTGAATCCACAGTTGATTACAATACACTCCACGTTTGAAAAGTGAGTTTAAATTGAAGAGAAGAAAATTCAGCAACTATGGCATAGATATAAGATTTCTTTTTGAAGAAAATAAGCATAAACACCCTCCTATTATTTGGCCAAGACAGTTACACCTAACGCAATCACCAAGAAGTGATTATGGGTGGACCAGAAGTCCCCTCGAGGCCAGCCAGCAGCCTCCTTGTGATAGATGTCCATGTTCCTTTGGCTTTTACTGGTATTGAACAAGCTACTTACAGGCCTCCAACCCCACCTAGAGGACAGTCACTGCAGAATTCTCTCTGATGCATTCTTCAGCTCATGTGATAACTATCTTTCTTTGCCTCCTAAGGGCAAGTTTGGCCTGGGGGGTTGCTGTAATGGCCGCTTCCCTCTGGATTAATGACAGAGAGTAGGAGCGGGGCTGAGAAGGGGACACTTCTCTGAGGCTGGGGAAGCTTCCTGGGGTAACCTAGCTCTGCCAAGGGATAGTTAAACAGCCTTCTCAGGATTCCCTCCACGGCAGAGCTGCACCCTAGTCCTGTTGGGACCACTCTTGGCGCTTGAATTATTTCCCCCACTTCAGAGACCCAGGAAATGGAAACCATCTTCCTATCTCTGTTGAGGACCTAAGAATTGTGGGGTAGGCAGGTAACCCTTTTTGTGAGCCTCCCACTCATTCTTTCCAGGTGATTCTCTCCAAAGTTGTTGTAGGCAGGGAAAAAATAATACTGGAAAGAATTCTTAGTATTTCGCCAATGTCGATTCATGTATTCTTGCCCCGGTATTACTTCAGGAGGCACAGATAATGCAAGTAACAAGCAACTGCAAGCCATACCAGGACCTTCTGTGTCTCTTTGGTTATCATTTTTCAAAACATATGGCATTTGTCATAATCGTTTCCTTTGGTCGATGCCGGTAACTATATAAAGGATTTAAATAATTGTTATTAATTAGGAATTGAGACCCTTCATCCCAACATCTTCTCCTGCAACTGGGTCTGGGTCTTATTAAATTTTTTAATTCCCAGTTTCTAGCACATGGTAAACCTTCAGAATGTATTTTACAACTGAACATATAGATGAACAAACGAAAAGATTGCTTTAAAAGCAGACTCAAAAAAACTCACAATCTAGTTAAAAACAGAAATTATGAGAGAAAGAAACCGCAATCAAGTGAGACCTTCAAATGGGGCTGTTGTGTCCTTTTATGTATGAACTGTGAGACAGATACTCATTTTTTAATTGCTTTAGCAAATATTTACAAAATTGACAATGTCCGCCTTGCCCGGCAGGCACTTACGCTCTCGCAGGAGAGAGAGAGAGACCTGTAAATGGGAAGGCGATGACGTGGCACAGTGAACCCGGGGACAGACCGGAACGATGACGACGAAGGGACAGAACGCCAAGGAAACAACGCTGCCTGGTCCTGGTGGAGGCAAGCCTTAGGTGTGGACTTGGAATTTGATCTGGATCTTGAAAAATGACTAGAAGTTCAGCATACGGAGAAGGTGGCATGCCGGCCAGGAGTTGGGCTAAATTTTAAGAATCGGGAATGTGATGCACAAAGTCTCAGAGTCTGCACATGCCCACAGCTATTTCCAGCTGGATACTGGGTACAGAAATATTGGGAGATGAGACAGCAAAGGACTGTTTAGGGCCATACTGGGGACTCAGTTCCATCCCAGGCATCTAGAGTGTGCCAGGTTCGGTGGTCCTCCAGCCCGTAAATGCTGAGGCAAATGGACTGCGTGCTCACCCTCACAGAGCTTACGAATACACAAACAGACTATTGTACACGGCACGGCACTGCTGGGGATGCCACCTCGGTGACATGCCCTGGAATTGATGTGTGTTTCCTGGTAAGCGGTTGATTTTTCTAGACTATACGCCAAGCAGAGCATGACCCCTGGCAGGCTAGACCGCTAGGCAGGGCCCAGACTATGAAAACCTTACACGCCACGGCCTGGACTTCAACCAAAGGGGCAAAAGAGGTGTCATAGAAAGATAGTCTCTGTTTTAAAAGCAATTCTTACTTTAATTATGAAAGGAGCTAAGAGATACACTCGGTCTCATATCGCACCCTGTTTTGCTGCGATTTTCATCTTCAATCCCGTCTCATGGCTTCCGTCATTTCCTATGACCAGGTCACATGTCTCAAGGTCACACCCACAGGACACAGAGATTGGATGTACTGTGCACAGAAAGTGGGAGTGTAGGAGAGGGCATCAGCCCAGAAGATCATGAGGAATGAAGAGCATCTTAGCTCAGAAAGTCCACTCATGATTCTTTGGCCAAGTCTAGAGCAGACACGTTAGAGGCTGAGAGTGAGGGAAAACGCAGCCAAGGACCCTGTGCTATGTCAGCCAGGCCTCGACTGCCATGCCCAAAGTGAAGAAATGCTCATCTCTCGTCATCTGTGCTGTGAAACACGGGAGAAAGTTCTTGAGAACTTCCGTAAGCACGAGACTAACATAAATAACCCCGTCTTCGATTTAAGCTGTTACGAAATATCAGGCCAGTTAGAGTGCGTCTCTAACAGACACTTCATCATGAAGTTGCCTGTGGTATTATTTATTTACAAAAGATGTTGTTCTTTTTTTCTTTTTCCTTTTAATCATTAAATATGACAGAGTGTCTATGCTTGAAACACATAACTCTTACTCAACTGTAAATTAGAAGCTAATTTCAAAATGCTATTTATATTTGGCTTTGAAAGAACATTTGTGCTCATCATTCAGTAGAGACGTCTCAGGTTCTGGAGAATTTAGAGTTTTCAAGCCAAATGCCTCACGCCGAGGGTACCCAAGCCCAGAACAAACCCCGTCTTCCTCTCTCCCCCAGACTTACTCCCACGTTGCAGAAATGCCTCCCTCCTACTCTTCTATTTTTAGAGGGAGAGTTGATCAGATAACCTCTAAAACCCTCTCCGTTTCTAAAATTCAGTAATTATTAGAAGTGACAACTTGTAATTGTGAGATCATGCCTCAAGGTTAAACCTAAGTAATGGAAGACAGCCTCAAATTGTCTTCTTTCTAGCTCAAAGGGTCCAGTCTGAAAACATAATTGACATCGACAAAGTGAGAATGTCAACAATGAATTTTAAATTGCATTATCCTTTAATATACATAAATTAGGTCACATAAGTTATCAAGTAAATAATATATTTTACTTTCAACATTTGAGCATCAACTGCCTTATGAATGATGGCTACTATAATGACTCATGTGACAAAGAAGGAAGGAAACCATACTTTCCTGCTGTGGTTCATTCTAACAGCATTTTCATCCAGCGCAAAGTCAATCGTTTCTATTTAATTTTTAAGTTATTATTTCTAATTGTGGTAAAATACATATGACATAAAACTTACTATCTTAACCATTTCCAAGCGTGTAGTTCGATGACATGAAGAACAATCACACTATCATGCAGCGATCACCACCCTCCATCTCCAAAACCCTTCTCGTCTTGCCAAAATGAAATCGTACCATTAAATGTTCCCCATTGCCCCTTACTCCAGCCCCTGGCAACCACCATTCCATTCTGTCTCTATGAATTTGATGACCCTAGGTACCGCATAGAAGTGGAATTGTACAGTAATTATCTTTTTGTGACTGACTTGGCATAATATCTTCAAAATTTTTGCAGTTTTTTATAGTTTTCTTTTGCATGATGCAAGAAATAAGCAGACTTTTTGCCTGTGCGTTGAACTCCAATGTCAACTACATTCATTCTATGTGGTGAAAACAGTGAGCTGAGAGTTGTATAGCAACACCGAATAAAATTATCACATCACACATTTGAAGTACACCTGCTCTGATTTTAAGCCTATATGTGCGATATGTTGCATTCAGTTTAGAAATTAAATTGGACTGTAGCATTGAGTTTATTTTTAAACTTAATATTCTCCTAGGAGATGAAAATGAAAGAAGAGGGGAAAATTCTCATGTGAAGCCAAGAGTCTGTCGTTTCAGGGAGGCGCTACTGGGCGTGGCCACCCACCTTGACCAAGTGGACCATCGCATCCTCGAAGAATACCAAATCCATGCCAGCACCACGGACGCTCTCGTTATAGAGCTGCAGGAACAGATTCAAACGCTCCCTTAGGTGATCAAAAGATTCAATTGGCTCATACACTTTGGGCATCTCAGCATCGGCCTCCTCAGATGTTTCACCTGGGGGTGGAGGCAGAAGAATTGATTAAGCTTCTTCAAGTCACTGGACTTTACTACTGCCTTTGACGCAAATGAATACACTCATAGCTCTACTACTTAACCCTGAATAATACTTATTTTCATCCAAATGTCATGTTATATATTTTAGAAAAGAAAAGAAAGCAAATAATAGTAAAAGCATTAGAAATTTTGTGATCATACGCAGTCTTCTTTCTTTCCTATCTAGAAAGGGCCAATTTCAAATAATGTTATAAACACTGAATTTGATTTGAATCCAGAAGTGAATATTGGCATTTCTAAATTCTCTCAGAAATATTCACCCAATGTTCAAAATGAAGATCAAAAAAAAAAAAGGATTTAGTGTTAAAATCAGCAACAGAGGTCAAGAATTAAATTATTTTTTAATAAGAATAAAAAGGTCATTGAATTTGCTCAGGAAATTTTTATAGTTTGAGAATTTCAGATTAGTGGTGAGGATAGAAGTGAATTTGGGGGAATGGAAGTGGAGGCTTGAGAGAAAATAGAGAAATGATTTTTTTTTAATTAACATGGTCAATTATTTGACTGGGAAAGTATTAAAATCAATATAACTTTTCAAAAAATTTGAAACACATAATATAGCAGCTTAACACTTTTCCAACTTTGACTATAAAAAAAAAAACACCAAAGAAAGCTACACTGGCACATAAATTCAGTATCAATTAATAGTAACAGGAAAAAAAGTGACACATTCATTGAATAGTCTAAAAGAACTGAGGAATTCACTGGGTTCTAGAAGACTCAGTGGATCTTCCAAATCTAATAGTACATAATGATTTTCAATTTACCCTGTCCTAATATAATACAGTATATTAATCTTTTTATGACAATGCAAGGAAATTGATTTAACATAATCATTAAGTTTGGTGTGTTCGTAAAGCTCTCATTGCTTAAATTTCAATAGTCATGTCACCGTTTCATAAATGTTCAACTCAAGCTTTGAGAAACAAAGTTCTTTGAAGTCACAAAAGATTAGGTGTTTGCCTCCAGACACCTGCTCCCCCAACAAAAAAATGCATTTGTGCTTTGCTCCTTGAAAATCATAATTATTTATCTTTCTGAATTAGAAGAAATAAAATATATAAATTCTAATTATCTTACAAATGCTCTTACCTTTACATCATTTTTGTATTTGCGTGACCTGATTTCAAATAAAACATATGAGCTTCTTTTTGTGGAAGGTTCATTCCAATAGTATAGCCAGCAATAAACCTCATTTTACAACTGTCACTCAGAAACTTGATAGATCACACATATCCTTCCTTATTAAACCAAACAAGGAGCACCCTGGTCATTTTTGATCATTTAGAAGATACAAATAGCATGCATTTAAGCAGCCTTTTTAAATATGGAAATTTACTTAAAATTCATTCCCAGCTAACGTGTGGTAGATCCTTTCCTCAGATCTACCTCTGTGTGACAGGCATAAGTCCTATGCACTTTCTTCTGCCATATCCTGCCTCCCAACTTTATCTTAATATCCAAGACTTACATGCATAAAAACAGTTACTCTTTGACCTCCAAGAGTATGCATTTATCCACTCATCCTGTACAATATGTCCCAGGCTTGTTTCCATAAAGTTTACTAGACTGAAATTCATCAGTCCTTAAATGAACCTTCCATCTTCAGCCCTCCCTTTGGGGAATTTCAGATTCTGCTTCGATAGTTTACCTGTAGCTTCAGGTGCATCCCTCAGGAAATCCACAAAATAGGTGTCGATTCCACAATCCACCAAGAGTTTTTTCTCTTCACCAAACTCCTCCTCCACCAGACTTACTAAAGCCTTATCAAACCAGGTCACGTCATCGGGCACCGTGAAACGATCGGCTATCACACGTTTACACTCATGCTTCCACAGCTTTAACAGTTCCTGTAGAAGCATAATTAAAATGTGTTATTGCCCTTAAGCCAGAGTTGGGAACTCAAGTTCATGGTATTGTGGAGTATACCATCCTTCCTGATTTAAGATGCTACATTTTAAAAGTTTAAGGTTAAAATATACTTAATCTCTTTTCAAACTGGTCTCACTCAAGCATATTAGAAAGAAAGTGGTGTCTATTTGTTTCCAGTCTTTAAATTAAAATTGAAGTCTCTAGACAAACTACTAAAATCACTCTGATTAACCAACGAATTAATATTCTTTGTAAAAGTCTTATGTTTATGACAAATTAGTCTGTTTTGATAAGAAATCTATATTCATATGGCCAGAGCATAAAATAAAAGAGTATATAAACAACTCTCACAGATATAACTGAGATACTACAAGGGTATACGTACTTAACAAAATGTTAAGAAAATTTGTGGCAAATATCTGGATTATCTGAACTAAACAATCACCTAGTCTAGATAATCCGGGACCCAAAGTTAACCGGAAGTTGAGGAAATTAATTGCTCAATACACCTGTTCTTCCAGGAAGACTAACAAATGTTTATCTAAGCTCATTACTTGATATGGAAGAATGGTGGGAATTTCTTAAGTTGGTGACGTTTTGCAAATTAGAAGGGTTTTAAGCCATTATGTTACTAGTAATGAAATGCTATTTGGTTGCCAGAATATAAAAGGAGTGTAGTAAAATATATTCAATGATTCCATTAAAAGTTCATGATAAAACCAATTGCTAAAACTGTTTATGCTGATTTAAAATAAGCAACAAAAAATGGCTACTCACAAAGTAATATTAGAGAAGTGCATTCCATAATGCCATTAATTTGTCAATAATATTGTGGGAAAAAATCTAGTTAAAATGTTCGCTGCTGCTATAATGACTCTCACTTCTCTGTAACAAGGAGAGTGAGCTTTCCCCAACATGTCTTGTCTTGGAGTCATCCTGTGCGATTACCTACTTTGTATCTGGGACAAAGCGGCATTGTTATTGTTTTAATGATCGACATTTGATGTGCCTAGTGGCAGTTCAGTTGGTATCTCAACTGTCCCTGTGTATTTATGTGAAGTCTCCTAAAACCTATTTGTTTAACTACCTCCTTGTTTCTGTAAAAGGTGGAAAGAGAGGCCAAGGATGCCTTAGCCTGAGAATGCAGGCCATGCTTTGGTTCCTAGTTTGAAAAGAATTCTATAACGCTGGGAGCTGTTATATTCAAGTGTATATACAAATGTATTTACTAAATGTATTTTAGTGCATCGAGCTATATGGAAAGGAAAGATCACGAATGAATAATAATAAAATGGTTTCTTTTTTCAATTTTAAATCTTCATAAAAGTCATTACTTTTTAAAGTTAAAATGTCAAGTTTAAAATATAAAGACTATGATATAATAAATCAATATTGACCCTTTCCATTATTTTGTCTCAAAAAATGATAAAATTGTTTCTTTTATTCTATTAATAGAAAATATTTGTGTAATACCATTTCCTTAAATACAAACCTAATTTAATTAGAATTTTTAAAATAAAATTTTCTGACATTTTTCCTTATTTATATTAGTTTAAAAACAGCAAAGAAACGACTATCAATGCTAAAACATCTCAAAATATTTTCATAATTCCACTAAAAATTACGTCACTAAGAATATTTAGGGCACATGGTAAATGACAATGTTATTTGCTTTTCTTTCCTGTGTATTACTTACATCCGGATTTTTGATAACCTCTGAAGTAGTGTTCAGCATTCCCTGCCAGATCCTAGAAAGATCTCGAAGATTGAACACGTAATGGAACTTTGCTGGGGTAGGAAGCATTTTAATCTTAGTCATCTGCCAGAGTCGTCGCGTCAAGGGAACCAGTTTCATCACTGAATCTCTCACTTCTTCTGAGAAATCCCTTTGGGTACAGTAATAGCCTGTCCCGATCACACCTGAAAGGGGGAAGAGGCATAACGTTTTAACTTACAGTTCATATCAACTAAATTAAAATGAAAAACATTGTATTGCTGAGTTTGCACAAATATAATGATGCATTTTAATAGATAACCACATATTAAGGAAATTTGTATTGATTAGTGTTCTCTTGGGTTTTTTTCAACCTAAAAAGTAGATACAGGTTCAAGTAAGTTAGCACTCAAATACTAAAAAGTTGATTAAGAAATATTACTAAAACTCTACCTGAACTAATTCAATATTATTAAATGGGTAAGTGATAAATATATAAAGTTGCCTTATAAAATGATAAGAAAAGGGAGACTTCATGAATGCTCTAAGATTTCTGCATTCTGTTGTGGCCTTTCCACATATTATAAAATACTTTAATTTACCTCATATGTAAAACTTTCATGGCCAAAAAAAAAAAAAAGGTAATTAAAAGTGGTAATAATCATTCTTTCTAGTCCATTTTACTTTCCCAAGTTTAGACAACTCACGTGTCATTTGGTTTCCAAACCTTTACCCACTGCTGTGACTGAAGGTAGACACTGCCATACTCCACCAGCCTCGGGTGCTAAGATGACATTTTAGTTTGCCAGAAATTAATTAGGGTAATCCTAATGAGCTTTTTCCCAGAAGCAGGTTCAGAACTGCTAAATTAATACCTAATGCAAATACATACATAACTTCACATTCTTTTTCTGTAAAGAGTAATTTCAAAATCACTTATAAATCATTTTCATTACCCAGTTAAATAATTATGGTTATCTACTGGGCTAGTGTTTCTTCAATGAGATTATTCCTGAAATACTACCTATTTAATCAAACAATAATTTATTACTCTGAAGATCAAACTATGATTCATCTCAATGTGAAATTATTTCTGTGCAAAATTATTTCTTTGGCCAGAATCATGATATGGACTGGTTGAAATATCAGCTACATAACATTTTAGCATGATATCGTATCACTCCAGACCTCAAAAATGTGTATACATGAGGAGAGAGCTCATCATCTCCATGTGCATTGAATGTTTACTCTCCTTGCTTAAGAAGCTGGCAACAGTTAAAGGAAAAAAAAAACATAGCTAGAAAGATCTGCCTAGGCGCCCAATTCAGTGTGTATGTATGTGTATGTGTGTAATTGATGTGTGTGTGTGTGTGTGTGTGTGTGTACCCTACATATACATAATAAATCCTTATATAAACAAAACACACTACTTGGGAGTGATGAGGACAACTGACTAAGGAGCCACACGGCCGTCCTTCTGTGCTGCCCTCTGGGTGGATATTGCCTTGCTGGACCACAGGCCGGTGTTCTTCCCTCCCAGGACCTGCTCGCACTCATCTTACCAAAGATCTTGTCCATGGAAGCATCAGAGGGCAACGTGCAGTTAAATATCGAGAACTGCCTTTTGAGTCTTTGGGGTATGTCGTTGCGCCCGCCCCCAGGATGGATCATGGCTGCCAAAATCTGGAGGTCCACAATGCTGGTAAACTCCCCAGGCTTCTCCAGATTATAGAAGCCGTTCTGTTCCATCAGCTGTCGTACTATCTCATTAGTAACCTGAGAAAGACAAGTTTCGGAATTAAAACATCACTCTTCTACACCCCAGAAACTAACTCCCTGAGTGCTTCCCAATAATGGACTTCACTGGAGTTCAGGAATTGTATGTTGGAAAAGCAGAAAAATATTTCCTCATCAAATAATAAATCAATGTTGAATTAAGGAAAGAAAGTGCACAATAGGATCGTATACCTGGTCTCCCCACTCATTGATTATTGGCATATTCACATCATCAATAAAAACGGTCATCTTCTTTCCTGCAGGAGGGCCGTACGTTGTACCCATCCGTTTGTCCACATAGCTCTCTATTGTCCTCTGTTAAACAAGAAGGTCAATGGAAACATCCGTGAGAATATCCCCTCAGACATGGTCAGTTATTTTTAAAATCTAGAAACATCTGAATTGGCAGGAATTACTCGGAATAACTCCAAAATTCCCCTTAATTCTAGAAAGCGGGACATGAAGTACCTAAATTTTCTTGATAACATTTACAACCTTTGAGAATCTGATTTAATTTAGGAGTAATTAAACTTCTGATCAATGTAAATTTTGAATGAGATGAGACACTTCAGTTCATTTCTACACATTTACTTTTATCTTACAGTACCTATGCTGATGATGCTCTAACCCCCAATGGCCATTATTCAGAAGATCCAGCCCTGCTAAAAGTTTCCTTACAATCAGGAACAATGCTAAGCCGGGCTACTATCCTAGGAGCTTCTCAGACCTGTGCTGAGCTGCGCAGCCTGCCATGGTCTAAAGACTGTTCTCCCTCCACTCAGGGGGCTGCCAACCGGCTTGTGTAGCCTGACACAACCCAGACCCACAGCACTGGTGCAGATGCAGCCACAGTGAACCGCTTCGCATCCCCTGAGACAAAAAGGATCACGATGCCCACCCATGTCACATCTCTCATTTCTACATCCCGAGCTTAGGTGGCAGAGGAAGAGACTATGACACGCTCTATAAAAACACCTTCCTGGCAATATGAAAAAAAACATTGAAACTGATGAAACTAATACAATGCTATATGTCAATTATGCCTCAATTAAAAAAAAAATGATGGAAGGAGTGTTGGAAGGGTTAGGGGGACATGGGAGAAGGACCCCAGATTTCTGACTATGTCGTCATTTTCATGGTACTACAATGTAGTTGGAAATCGATCAGTCGTTCAAAATGTAGGCGCTGAGGAACCAGAGCTGGCACTGCAAGGCATCAGAGAGGGCTTCACGGTTCTCGTGCTCTAGAAGCTCAGTCTCAAAGCTCACTTCACTCTCACCACCGTAGGAATCTACTGGTCCTTGACTGTAAGTTATGCTCAAGATAATGCATAAACACAGGAGAAAGGGGAGGTATCCTGACATAAAAATCATTCCCCTCCTATCCCAAAAAAGGTCTCTTATTTCATGATTAAAAGCAAACTGGTTAAAAATGACTTTAATAACCCAAGATAACAACCACAAAATAAGGCCAAGATATAAGGAAAAATCTATACATCTGACCTTGGAGATCTTCACAATTTGGTGATTTCCAACTGTAAGTCTCCACCATCATTTTAATGAATAATAGCAAGAGATATGAAAATTTTTCATAATTTTTAAATAGAAAGATATATAAATATATCACAAGTCATTCAATTACAAAACAAATCCCCATGACGACAGTACAATGGCAAAAAGAATTTCATATTCCCCTGACATAAAAGCAAACTGAAGTAAGGTACTAGGCTAAATTTAGCACTGCTTTCCAATGAATTTAAATGCATAAAGCAATTAATAACCTCCTGACACCTCCCTACGGCAATAGAGCCCTCAGACATTCACCTGTCTATTAGTGGGAACTCGCAGGCACATTAAGATTCCATGTCTCAGGGGGCCTCCCAAGAGCTAAGAGCCAAATGTGCAATAGATGAGATAATATGGAGTAAAGCCACATACCTGCACTTTCTTCCGCTTCATTATGACCCAAAAATCTTCAAAATAGCAGGAAATTATTAGTAAGTTTATCTATGTCATAAAAGAGCTAAGTTGACAAAAACAAAAACAATGAAGGGAGAAAAATTAAATAGCCTGTGAACCTGGAGTTGAGACTTCTTTCTGTTTTTAGAATAGCTGCCTATTAAATAGTTACCTAATGAACTCTGAAGTTTGGTGAGACCTCCCGAAGGCCTGAAACACAGCAGATCCATGTCCTTCTCCATCACACATCTACTCGGGAATGTTTGGGAAAACCATGTACTTGGACTGGTACCTCTAACTGGACTTCAAACTTGGATGATCCACGGCATCACAAAACCAACACATCCAAACACATACGCCTCTAACCTCAAAACCTGCATCCTCACCCAAGTGCTCATTCCAGGAACTGGTGCCACCTAACTGCCCCATCCAAACACTTCCGCATCCAACAGTGACAAAGTCTTTCTATTATAATTTCAATATTGTCTTCTAATGGAACTCTTCTCTAAACAATGACATACCCTAGGTCAGTTATTGGTCTTTCTCATGGGTACTGATGTCACAACCTTTTAAGTTGCCTTCCTTGCCTCTTCTGGTCAGTCCTGGAAACTTCTTTATAAGTCATATACACTGTCTACAGACACAAATTTATCTAGAATTTTCTGTCTCCACAAAGAATCGCTCTAAAGAATTATGGGTCGTCTTTGTAGTATTCTGCCACCCACTTTCTCCCTGATCTTTTTGATCTCTGTTCCCACCTCATCCGCTGTTTTGGTGGCATAAACCTTGGCCCAATTAATAAAAACAGATACGTTGGTTTATTTGATGATTGTCTGTCTCTCCCACTAGAATGTAAAAAGGGCCAGCACCTTGTAACTTGCTCATCGTCACATCCTCAGTGTCTAGAAAGCTATCTGGTACAATGTACTTATCAGTCAACATTCGATACCCAGATAAAGACAAGAAACTTGGGAGTCATCTTTAACGTTTTCTCTCTCTTCTATCCCTTTGCTCCAACAATATCCACTCGACCAACAAGTCCTGTCTAACCACAACTCGAATGGACCTCTGTGCTGTCTCCATCCCCACTCGCATCGTCTTGGTCCAGCCCAGCCTCCCTCCTGAGGAATTACCGCAACCATCACCTCTCAGGTCCCTCTGAGTGCAGCCACCTTCCTCCCTCTTGTTCTCCCCTCTGCCGCCAGAATGAACTTCCTAAGGGGCAATGCAATCCTGCCCAACATTCCAATGGTTCCCCATCAGTGACTTACATTGAAATCCTTGATGTTCCCTGCGCGCCATCCCAGTCCCATTTCTAAACACTCCATGGTCTCTTTGTTCTGGCCCCTCAAGCTCTTTATGCATTCATACTCAGTTAACAACAAAACACATACCATAAACTGATACTCATCTCATGGGCTGGTTTGCAGTGTTCATTATGACATCCTTATTTACATATTCCCAGAATAGCCATTTCCAAACCCAAAAAATCTCTCAGGGTTAGTGTTAGCCAAACACAATTTCTGAAATATTGATTAGATGAATGATCTTCTATAAATGTCACTTCTCTCGGCCCCGCTACTGATAAGAAAAAAAAAAAACAATCGAAATCTCTAGCAAGAGCCTGGACTAAGGCCAGTTTATACTGTTCTGTGGGAATAAACAAAAAACTTTTCTTTGAAATCAGAGAACAGTAGTCAGCATGACATCATCTTAAGCAATTTGCGGAACCGAAAAAAGATTCTGATCTTGGCGTCTACCTTACACACAGATGGAAGACCAGGATTAATTCCAGTTGTGACGGTGGCATTTTAAGGAATGAAAACTAGATGGCTAGGAACCCAGAAAGACTTAGGAGCGCAGATGATGAAAGCTGCCCTTCTCTATTCTACGTGAGGAGCCCTCGAGCTGGGGCAATTCGCTTTTCTGAATTACTTTCTTAATACACAATGCAGTCTCTACCATTAATAAAAATATTAAATTCCCCCAAGTAATGGTCAACTCTTTCATTATATTGATCTCCGTAATCCCCTAAGCAAACCAATCCCCTCCTCCTCTGGCTCCGCAATACTCAGATTACACTGTAAGTAGCACTTATCACATCAGCTACACGTGGCGGTGCCCACGTCTATTTCCCCAGCCAGACAGAGGGAGAAACGTTGCGTTGGAAGGGCTACTGGTGGGGTCACGTACAGCTGAAGAGGTTGCGCACTGCCCAACTCTTGGGTTTGCAGTTCACTCGATTATCTCTGTGAATGGGACACAGAGCAAATCTGCATAACCTGCATGGCTTTATACAATAGCTCTGACTGGGTTTAAAGTCAGAAAAAAAAGGTTAAACTGTTACTTCTCCCACTTATTACTCTGTGATTTGATACAAGTCACTTAGTATTTCTAAACCAAGCTTAGAAGTAGGAGTGTACATAAAGCTACCTAAATTTTATATACATATATATATGTGTATATATATATATATATATACATATATATATATATATATAAACACAAGAGTATTATCAGTAAATGACATGATATATATAAAAGCATTTAGTGAGCTTAGTGCATTATAAAAAAGGTAAGATCATTTTCTTATTACTCTAGGTATTTCTATATATCATCACTTAAATCATCTTTATACATGTTTTATCCGACTAAATTGAAATATAAAATATACTTAATTTTAAGCTTCCATATATCTGCCATTTAGCTAAAATATAAAAATGAAGAGTTCATGTTCTTTATTTAGAAATCTACTGCCTGTGTAAGATCTTCCCATTTTATTATAATTCACCAAAACCAAATGAAAACAGTCTTATGTTAGTAAAGTTTAAAATGCAATAGTACATTTAGAAAGTACTATTATGGTCTATGGCCATGCCACCTTGAACGTGCCCGATCCCATCTGATCTTGGAAGCTAAGCAGGGTCGGGCCTGGTTAGTACTTAGATGGGAGACCACCTAGGGAGACCACCTAGGAAGACCAGGTGCTGCGGGCATAAAAAATAAAAAAATTAGGGATTATAAGCTGACAAGGTCTTTGCAATCTGTGAGGTCAACCAAGGGTTGCCTTGCCAAAAAAATAAATAAATAAAATAAAATAAAAAGTACTATTATGAAAAGTAATAGTACGTTATAAATAGTAAAATGATATCTGAAATGTGAAGATACAGTAACATATAACTAGAAGCTAAAAATCAAACAAATGGACTACTAGGTGATCAATCAGTCATTTGAATATTAATGTGGATAAAGAAAAGCTGTTGGAAGGGTGCAGATGGGTGAATTAAAAAGCGCCGTGAGAGACACAGGAACCTGGTTCCTCCACACAGGTTCTGCTACCAAATAATGTGTGAACTCAACGCTCTACGTGAGTGCTTTAATAGTAACAGGAGAACCTGATATTTCGAGAGAACTTTAGCATGAAAAAATACTTTCACTTATTATCTCTCCTCGGAAACTAGTCTCCTGCTGCGCTCTGAGGAGTCAAAAGAATTTTCTGCGAAGTAGGGACCCTGGAGGAAGCATGGACGAGGCTCAGGGGCCTGGCTCCAATCCCACCGAAGCAAATTCCTTGTTCCCTGTTTTATAGCTTAGTCTTCTGCATGAGATTTCATTTCAAAACGTGATTCTGAGTCTAGGGAAAAAAATGTGGCATTTCCTTCCAGGCTCTATGATTCTCATTTTTGAAAAAAGAAAATGCAACAAAAACATTTATAAGATACTTGTATTCAAAACACTTTCTGATTATTTTTAGAAAAGATAATTCCAGAATTCAAACATTCTCTTTAAAAACTTTCACTTTCTTCTTATCTTTCTGTTTTATGAAAATTTTTAAAGATATGTATGGATTACTTTCAAAAGCAGAAAAGTACATTAAAACAATATTTATTTGGGGGAAAAAATGAGACATTTCTTTTAAAAGACCAACTGAAATCCCTTGGCCAAAGAACAGGGTGACTATATGATTTTTACCCAAAGTACACACTCTTAATAGTGACAAGGACACCATTAATTATTCATCTCAGATAACGGAAGTAAGTCCCAGGAAAAGAGGAACATACGGTCAGTCCTTCTACTGATAAGAGATAGGAAAGTGACACCCTGGTAAACATAAAGGAAACCCCAAAGAAAATCACCTGTTAAGTAACAGACATGTGCCCTTGGCAGGTCAACCTGCCATTATGGTAATGCAGGGGACATGGACAATTTCAGTTTGGTTTGGGTCCAGATAAGTGGGAGACACAGAGACAAATGCTCCTCTCCGTCAGCCCTTGTTTAGCAGGAAAGGCTGCAAATTATAGTGAGAAAGTTAATTACAGCAGTTTGGCTAATTGAAAGCTTTCCAAAACTAATGAGTCTAGCTTAATAGAAAGCTCTGATGCTCAGCAGTCAAAACAGGTTCTAAATGGAGTATATGATCCTACAGTCTTCTGAACAGAGCATGAAACGGTGACTAGTTGGTGCCACCTTCACATTGAAGGACAGGAAGGAACTGGGCTGAGTGTTGTGAATCAGATAAGAGGACCCTAAAAATATAGATCTTTATGCTTTAAAAACCTGCTTTATTATTCTTCTAATTATGATACTTCCAATATGATACCACTGCTAGAAATTTATTATATAGTTTATGAATTTATATGTCAACAAATGAGTTGCTTTCTAGATAATGTATGCCTTTTTCTAGGAAATTAATGAATATCTCATGTTAAAGAGACAGAGACCACAGATCTTTACCACCTTAAGGGAGTAAATATCAACAGTAACTAAGAAAAATACAGTGACACAGTCTTGTTACACACTACAGGATCTGGCTGGCCTTTGTCCCTAGTTCCTAGGAGGGAGCCTTTAAACCCAAGGAATTTCTGAGTAATAGGAATTCTGCATTATTCACAGTGGGTCCTTCATACTACTCATGCCAGAGAAACCATGCGAAAGTTGAGGCTTTGAAATATGTATTATCAGATGATCTCCTTAGAGGAAAGAAGGCTTAGAGATTGAGCTCAGTCACATGGCCAATGATTCAATCAATCATGCCTATATAATGAAACCCTAGTAAAAACTCTGGACGTCGTAGTTTAGGTAGCTTCCTGGTTAGTGATATACACCATGGGCCTGGAGGGTGAAGCATTCTGAGGACACAGAAAGTTCACATTTGGGACCCTCCCAAACCTTGCCCTATGCATCTCTTTTTTTTGCCTGATCCTGATTCATATCTTTTATGTTAAAACTGTAACCACAAGCATAGCAGTTTCCCGAATTTCATGAGTCATCAAAACTGAGAGGGTCATAGGAACCTTGTGGCTGTTATCTGAAGTGAGGGATGTCTTGTCAGTGCCTGAGCCCTTCACCTGTAAAGTCTTTAGTAATTCCAGGTAGCTACTGCCAGAATTGCACTGCTGCCCTAAAGACTTAAGCCTGTCTCAAGAAATGTGAAAAGCTAGATAATACCCAACATAATGAAAAAAAAAATCACACTTTGATTTAATGTTTTAAAACCTGCATCCACAAGTTATAATTACAATCTTTAAAGAGAATATTCTCCTAAAGTGAAACTAAAAAAAGTTCTTTAAATCTAAAACAACATCAAGGAATGTATGAAACGTTAGCATCTTGCCAGCCTAGGATAATTTGATGTGCTGTTCCCCAAACAAAAAGCACCACTGCTGAGCCACTGCAATTTGGGGTTAACTTTCCCCCCAAGACCCACACCCATCACTACACTGTGTAAATGATATTCATTTGGCAGAATGCCAGCCAGTGGGGGAAATGCCATCTCCAACAGAGGAACAAAATATAGTTGACAGTCTTATTTAGAAACTTAATCAATGGTCTTAGTTTATTGGCAGTCTGCAGCTACCAATTACAATAAATGATAAAATACCACGATGTAGCTATGCTCTTCACAATTTTCACTGTTCTTTGATATTTTCATTCCAACAACTAAAGAACAACAAAGTTAATCAAAAGGAGAGTCTTTTGGATTTATATTCTCCTAAACATTTCCCTTCCGTTTTCAATATATGACATGTATCTTTTCTATCAATGTATTAATTGTTCTAATACAGATATGGAAGACGGTTTAAACACAATGGAAGCTTGACATTTAGTTTTCTTCCCCAGTTTTGATAGGGTCTTAAAGAACTTAGGAACAGGAGAAAACAAGCAGCCAGCCACTGCAAACCTAGGGCGTTCTCAGCAGCTTCACTGACAAAAACGACGCAGATTTGAGGGGGTTATTTTCCTGTTACTCCTCAATGATAGAATTGGGTAAAATCTCGAATATGTTAAGATACTAAGATTTTATTCCCTGTTGTAATTGATAATGGGAGCCATTGTAGAATGTTAAGTGGGGGAACCACACGTAAAAGTGACAATGTAGGAGCCGGAGTTGGGAAGGGGAATAAAAGACAGACTGGAAGAGAGTTAGACTTGAACGAAGACCAGCTTGGGGATTCCTCCATACCAATACCCTGGCGTGGAATCAAGAAAAAATGGATTCTGTAGAGGTAGACAGAGAGAATGAAGAGAAAGGAAGAGATATGAAAAGTATACAGCCTTTAATTCAAAAGAGACACATCAGAGATGGCATGGCAGTGAGCGTGCAGGTGCAGCTCAGCGGACACGGCAGAATGGTGATGAGACCTAGCCTCCCGCTGATCACAAACCCGGGTGGGCTTCACGAGCCACACCAAAGGGCTGGTACCTGAAACATCAGTGGGGTGGTGGCAGAAGAAAAGTTTAGACTCTTGATCATGTGACTTTCAGGATCGTATTTTGACATAAATCCTTTGATTATGACCGTTTTGGCCGTTCCTTGTTCACCAATTAACATCACAGCCTAAAATAGAAATTGAGAAAGAAATCTAACAAATACAATAAAATGATTGTCCTGGACTGAATTGTGCCACCCTAAATTCATATGTTGAAGTCCTCAACCCCAGGACTTCAGAATGCAACTGTTCGAAGTTAGGGTCTTTAAAGAGATAATTAAGTTCAAATGAGGCCATTAAGGCGGGTTGTAGTTCAAGTTAACTGACATCCTTATAAGAAGTGGAAATCTGCATACACAAAGAAACAGCACACAGCTAAAGGCCCTGGGAAGACACTGTGAGAAGACGGACGATCATCTGTGAGCCAAGCAGAGAGGCTTCAGAAAAACACCAAACCTGCTGACTGACACCTTAATCTTGGACCTCAAGCCTCCAGAATGGAAAACAAAAATCTCTTGTTTAAGCCACCCGGTCCATGATATTTTATTATGTCAGCCCTAGCCAATTAAAACAATAATCAAAAGAGAAGCATTTCTCTTTGGAAAAAGAAGTCAAAATTGACTTTCTCTCAACTAATACATGAGAAATAATTAATTATCAATTAGATCTATTAAACTCTAATATTGTTATTGAGGAATAATAAAAGAAGTATACTAATTTGGATAATATTTTCATTTATGTTAAACAGCAACATAAAACATTCTAAAGCAAATGCAAGATGCCTCGTGTTTTCAACTGACATTTTAAAATATACCGTTTTCAATAAAAGTTAATGAGCTGTACCTTGCCCTGTTTTGCTATGGTTTTAATTAGGAAATCCGTCCTCACGTTGTCAACGTTTGGCACCAGGATGGAGCCATATTCTGGGATGGTGTTAGATGGATACTCATACTCCTCGGTACGTGTGTTCCAGTGCATCCAGTTACCTGGGGTCAGCAGAGAACATTTACCTCCTCATATTTCTATTAAAAATTTCTTTTGGTTTACTTTTATTATGGTGACATTGCTTAACGAAATCTAGTTTCGGGTGTACAATTCAACAGCAAGGCATATATGTATTGCACTGCGTGTTCACCACCCACAGTTAGATTTCTTTCTGTCACCACATATTTGACTTATTTTATCCCATCTACCTCCCCTTTTCCCCCTCCCCGCTACGTCTTCATATATGTGTACTTCATATATGTGTATATATGTACAGTTTTAACTAACTGTAAGGAGTGGACACCCATGACCTCTCATGAAGACACCTTCCAAAACCTCCCCATAAAGTAAAGGTCATTAAAATCAGAGCTCTAAGTACTATGTATTAGCTGAGTCAAAAATTTCCCTCGGAACTATTCCAGAGTAGTACTATTAAGAAATACTAAGAAGTATCTTGGTATTTTCTTTCTAAATATGTAGGTTTTCAATAACATGAAGTGTATATAAAAATACAGAACACAGTGACAGTAGTATGTATCTCGAATCATTTTAAAATGTCAATCTCACAAGCTTTTTTCATTACATACTTCCTTAATGATAAGACCAAAAACAAAAGATCCTAGGATGCCATATACAAATACTGTATATATGTGTGTACTTCATATATGTGTATATATGTACTTTATATATGTATGCACATAAAAATACATCAAGTATATATATAGAATAGGCATGTAGATATACACATACTTGGTAAAAATATACTTCACATATTGTAATTTTTATATAAATTGCAGATCGCGTCAAATGAATGGCTGAAGTGGATCTGACTCGGGGATTTTTTAAATTTGTATGTAATTTATTAAAAGTTCAGTATACAATATATTTAACAAGGGAAAATGTGCACATATATATATATATATATATATACACACACACACATATATATATACATACACACACATGCACACACAGTATGTGTGTGAATATTAGCCATCTGTAAATAACTGTTCCTGCGTGTTACTGCTGAATGGAAGAGACCACGCTCACCATCCAACGTGACATAATAGTCGAACATGGTGTCCTCAGTCCCCGCGAGGGGTGGCAGATCCAAGGCCAATGCTGCCTGAGACCGCAGCCAGAGCTCCAGGCGGTGCCGGCCAGCCAGCTCCAGCAGCGCCCCAACGCTCCACATCAGGGAGAAGACGTACAGCCTCCCCAGGTGCTCCGCTGTGACCTCCACACCTTGCTCCTGAGCACACAAGAAGGAAAACTCTTTAAATTACTTAAACCGAAACTTTGCTTTGAGGTTTTAATGAAGATAGCCAAGACATAAAAGGGACAACAGTTTTCCTCCAAAACAACAGCAAGAGAAGGAAAAATGAAACGAGAACAAACGTGGAACTGAGCTCTGGGAATACCAATCAAGCTGGGCTGCGAAATGAGTTTAGAATGCTTACTGGATGACTGTGAGCCTGCAACTAACTTACAAACCCATGGCTTGCTTCGTGGGGAAAAAAAGAAATGAAAAAAATAAAATACGCAGGGACCCTGTCCGAAACACCCCTCTTACCCCATAGCTGCAACAATCGATTTCAAATGTCGCACCCTCTGCACGGTGTGGCTTCGTGAATAAGAAAGAAATTCTCTAGAAAACTGAGCGATTTACCTTGGGAGGGATCAGACCTTGCAGCATGTTAATGCTCTGCATGATTACAAAGGCCTCGAGCATCTCCATCTTGTATTCTAAGTTCTGAATGCTGAAGCGGTACAGGTCTGGGAAAGACTTGGTGTACAGCTGACGAAGAATTTCAGCTTCTTGAGGCGAGCGTTTTTTAAGAAAACCCTGTTGGTTTACAGATTAATATGTTAATTAAATTTATTAGCACACCATGAAAATGGCCATTTTTGGACAAGTATTTAAAATAACAATTAACAATAAAAATAATATCTAATAATTATACTGCCCTTATGATAGGCCATGTTATAAATTGTTATAAATTCTTTCACGTATTAACACATTTAATGCTCAAAACAATTTAATGAGGTAGGAGTTATTATCTTCCTTTTATTCAGATGAGAAAACTGAAGCCCAAGAAATGTAAGCATCATGCCCAGGACCCCACAGCTGGCAGGCAAGGCCAGAATTCAAACCCAGAGTCTGGCTCCAGCGTCCACATATTCATTTCTATTACACTACATATATGCTCAAGTCTTGAGTCTCAAATGAGAAAAAGTCTTCAGCTCTTGATTAAAATATGCCCAGAGAAAATGAGGAGGCAAATATATGGAAATAATTTAGAAAAACAGAATAAAATATGAACAAAGGAAATCCACACCCAGACCTTACAAAATTAGAGACAAAAGGTTAGCACAACTTGTTTTTCCCTTTTATTTCTTCTAATTTAATTAATAACCAATGGAGAAAAATGTCAAAGAATACTCAGGAAAATGGAGAATTCGGTCATTGGTGGAACCCAATATTAGGAAAGTACATGTAATTTATAACAGAATACCACTTAACACAAAACGATATTTTCTTAAGGTGAAGAAAGTTCCATTGGCATCATGAGATCAGCTCATTCTTAGAGACTCTGAACAGAAGCAATGAAATGTTGATTCCAAATTACTCATCGATTCATGAATTGACCATGGTTCCACATCAACAAAAAACAAAACGTAGCACTTCCATGTCTATGGAACCAAAAAAGCATCATACACAGGGCCAAGTAATCATCTCGGCTCCCTCAATCTGACGGATTCCCTTGGACGCCTTCTCCGTTGCTGTCCTCTGTTAACTGTCTCACAGCTGCCTGGCTCTGCTCTCAAGATGTCCAACCTGATCCTTTGTAAGCCTTGCCTCTTCCTAACCACTTGCAAGAAGATACTGCATTATTCAAAAGCATGTAAAAACATTAGGCAGCTGTAACATAAATATGGCCTTCCTCGGCCTCAACATGGACAGAATATAATAAAAACTTCTTCTATAAATAGCAAACTCTAAATATTCATTAGCTAGTAGCTTAAAAGTATTTTTTTAAAGCCTTTGTAAATTGGAAGTATTTGGGAAAATCGCATGAATATATTTTCACTTGGAATTTGCTGTATCTGTGGTTACCAAGCCTAAATCTATTACGGTGGTTTAAACAAAGAAAGAAACAAACAAACAAACTCCTGAATCCCCTCTCCCCAGAGATTCTAATATGGTAGGACTGGAGTGTGACACAATCACCTGTTATTTTAAGAACCGTCACTGGTGATTATTTTTGCAAGACCAGGGTTGAAAACCCTGTATTCTCCTTAATGCATGAATAATTTAATTGAGAAACCTTTAGAAGCATTTTTAGTGACATATCCAACTTTATGTCAGCATCATTTTGCTATATAATCCCCTTCTTCATATCTTCATACATTAGTAAATCTAAATCCTTTTGAGACTCATAGTTGTGTAAATTCTGAAAATACATTATTATAAGTTAGGATATACCCAAGAGAAGCATAAAAAATTAATGGCAATATAAAATAAACATCTACTTGATATAAACAATGAATTCGCAAGTTTTCTATCAAAATCGTCTCAAAAAACCTATGTAAATGAAAATAATGAATTTGGTGAACAGTGTCATGAAAGATTTTACAGATGGCTTATCTAACTAATAAGCATTCTCCTTACGTAGTAAAATAAGTATACACGGCATTTAATTATAATCTAATTATAAGCAATAAACTCTAGAATATATTGGTGGGAATACAAAGTAATATACCATATCATGAACTGAGGAGATATTATCAGAAATATTATTTCCAAATACAAACTTAAAACTAATATTATGACTATTAAGTCTAATAAAAATCCATTATATGCAATTTTAATAAATTGTCCTCAAGTTCATATTCTAAGATGCTCGCTCCCAAACTTTATGCGAATGAGTACCTTTTAAAAATGTCATGAAGCCCCAAAGTGACAAAATTAAATTTTACTTATTCGGTCACAGTTTGGCGGGATTATTGATTCACCTGGGCCTCGCAATTACTCCACTACCCAAGGGTTAGAAATCACAGCTCCGACGTGATTAGAAGAAGAGCTTTGAATAAACCTAAGGGGCCATCAGGGTACGAACGGCCCAGAGCATTCAAGGATCTTTCATAAACATGAGCATGAAAATGCAATTACACCGCAGGCCTGCAGAAAAATCAGCACACACTCGGGAAGAACACTACAGGATCTGTTTCTCTCGTCGGCTATACGAAAGAGAGTCTCCGAGCATACCTCCAGAATCGGGCTCCAGTCGAGGACAGAAGAACTCATGAACACCATTCCGTTCCTGGAGACGGTGGCGGGTGAAGCGTTGTCGATGTTATGAGGCTCGAACACGATCTTACAGTTCGGAGCCATGGGGATCCGATCGCCGTTGGCAAGCGTGAGGGTTTTGTTATCGTCCAAAACGGAATTCAGATTTTCAATCCAGATGGCATCGACTGGACCATCAAGAACTATCCAGATATGCTCCCCTGGAAGAGCCCACCAAAGGCCAGAGAAGAAGTTGCACATATGTAGCCCTTCATGAGTGTCTTTGAATAACAACCAAACAGCAGCATAGTACATATAAACAGAATAATTTCTTAGTTCACTATGAACTTCATTTTGATACATGCAATTTTCTTCCTGAGGAAGCCCACTTCCTCCTGTGATTTTATAGGAGAATTAGTGGGTTTTTTTATAGGCTGTACTTAACTAAGAATAACATTTTTTAAATACTCATTGAAAATAGTTATGGTAAAAATCACTTTACTGGGTACTATCACTTTTCCTTAACAGCCTTTTCCATACCTTATTCTAAGGTATCACAGGAACAGAGAAATATTTTCTCCAAAGGAAGATAATTCCTTTTGTAACCAAAAAATAAGCGGGGGGTGTGTGTGAAGGGAGCGTTAAATACACCAATCAATAATTTCAGTGTTTCAACATTTACAAATATCATACTGAGTTATGACTTCTCGGTCTTGGCTAAGATATTATATGGAGAATACAGTTGTTCTACTAATTCTAAATGGCCACCAAGGATTTTATCTAGAAGGACATGTCGAAAATAAAACTAGCAATTCATCTGCTACCTTTCTTAGCCCTCAGCGTTTTCCTCCAAAGAGTAGAAAATATCCCATCCGTCCAGTCATTTGTGGCCACGTCGAGCCGCCCAAACATCTGTGGGGCCGTGATCGCTTTGGGATTCATCCTCATTTCCCGGTGCGGTTTTCCACAATCTACACCAAACACATCCAAATTTTAAACAACTCGGGTGTAGAGCAAGCCATCACCAGGCAACACTGCACTAATGCGTGGTGTGCCATCAGCAGGTGCTCAAAACGTGAAAATGCAAAATTACAATTGAAAGTATATGTCTTACTGCATTCCCAAGTCATCATAATCAGCCTCATTATATTTCACTGACTAAAGCACATTCGTTTTTATCATCTGAAAAAGAAAACTACGTGTTACATAAGGGAAGTAGAAGGATATCATGTTAGAGTTGATGAAGGAATCCACGTCATCCAGAAGTTTTTCAAATTTCACAGGTCAAAAACCTTTGGGGTTCATGGTGTCCTAGATGAAATCTTATATCTAAATATCTCCCAGAAGATGCCTCAATCTCACTTATCAGCATTGATTTTCTGAGATGTGTTCTTGCTCATTTGGGAAAAATAAGCTAAATTGGTGTTGCAGGAATCAAACACTTTATTTTGGGGCCAAGCTCAAGACTGGAATTTGAATCCTCCAAACCCTAAAATTACTCTTAAATAGGCTGGATTCTCTATGTAAGGGGCTGCAGTTAATAAGTAGAAAAGAGAAGAATAAGGCCTAAAATATAAAACCATAAAAATAGGTGCTAAAATATCACACACCGTGTGAAAGATGGACATGGGCACACATGCACACGTGCACATTAGAAAAGGTGGTACATTAAAACTCATTTAGAAAATTACGCCGGAGTTATTTTTATTCAAAATCACAAAAATAACGAAAATAATTATTTATAATATTTCATGATGCTGCAGTTCAACTTAGTCACAATTCAGCTTTTTCAGTAAATGATACCCATAAGACTGGCGATACTTTTTTTTTTTTTTTAATCGAATCACCCTTTACAAAAGGCCACAAACTCTTCAAGGCTATGGCAGTATTGTAGGTAAAAACTGGACTTGATCGGTTGCCCATATAAAAAAACATTTCATTTTTTGGTCATAGGTAGAATTGTATCATTTTTCACTTAGAATACCATAACATTTTTATAAAAGCACTCTAAGGCAAAAAATGCTTAGCTTTCAAAATGTCGGTTAAACTACTTCCTCTTCATTCTCCTCTTAGGCATTTCTTGACTATCTTGATGACTCCACCTTCATGGACTCTGCCCTAGAGGAGGCAGGCACCCTTTTCATACTGCCACCTTCTTATGGATGTCAGACTACTCCACCCTCCCCCTGCCTAGCCTCTACATGGCCACCGGAGGGTCTTCTACACGCAAGGTTGGTCATGCCACCATTCCACTCCCCCACTCAATGGCTTCCCATCGCCCACAGAATAAAGCTAGGCATTGGCATGACTTACAAAGCTGCTCAAGCCAAGGGCACTGTACTAGCCTGAATCCCCCAAAAGCAAAGCCTAGGTCAAGGATGTGGATACTGGGAGTTTAAAGTCAGGGGAAAGAGACAACAAGACAGGAAAGGAGAGAAGCCAACGAAGGGTGCATTGCTGAGCTGGTCATAGATGTGGTGTCCCTCCAAAAGACAGGAGGGGGATGTCTGTCATTAACTTGTATCCCCCATTAGATGAGGATGTGGCTGCTCAGCAGCATTAATTCCCACCCAACCCACGCTTCCAGTTCCTGAGCCAGTTCCTTAGCTTCAAGAAAAGTCGTAAAGCTGAAAAACTGGGAGACACCACGGGGGCTTGGGGGTTTGCATCTACAGCATGGGAAGGCCAAAGAGGTGTCACGCTGGGCACGATAGCATCTGCTCCCCATCCTTCTCTCTCCCCTCCCCGCCCCCCCACACACACACACAAATGACATTTTATTCATGTCGCAGACTCCCCCGGGTAGTCCATGTTCTCTCCAGACCTTCCCACCTGCACCCTTCATTCTGCTAAGAATGCCTTTTATCCACTTGCTACTCAACCTTCAAACCTCAGGTGAAGTAGCACCTGCTCTGTAAGCCTTTCTAGAATTTCCTTAGGAAAAATTCTGCTATTCTGCACCTCTGTCCAAACCTTCCTCGTAGTAATTTCATGTTGACTCATAATCATCTGTGCCCATCTCTGTTACTCCGTTAAGCTGTAAGCTTCTTGAGGGCATGGCCATTTTTTTCAAACCTGCTTTCCAATTTCCAGTATAGAACCTAGCAGAACCTCCAAGTATAGAACATCCAAGAACGTTGATGAAAAAATACACGATGAATGAGAGAACAAATAACATACATGGATACATGGGTCTCACACCTCTTTGGTAGAAGTTCAGCCCAATTACCTTCTCGATCTTTGGATAGTTAAAGTTTTCAACAGGAAACAATGTGTTGCTTAAGATAACAAATGTTTGGCCTACATACCAAAACCAAAAACAGGTTAATAAACAGCAAATAGTCTAATGAGTAATTTATCTTTGCAAAGAACTTCTCTAACACCAGCGATGCCATTGAATTACATAATTCAGACATATTATACATAATGTATCTGTATTGCTTAATATTTAGTACTCATCTTGTTTAAGCCATTGTGCCAGGTGCATTTGTGGTTTACTGTTTACAGAAGGCAACTTCGTAACAACAAAAGTAGGAAGCCTAATTTTGTGGAGATAGGTTCTAGCTGAGAGCATAGACTCACCTGAGTGTGAAGAACCAACAGGTAGAACTTTGAGGTACAGAATTCACTTCATCCCATAGCTAAGGAAACTGAGACTAAATCCAGCATGTGCAGGATTTTAGGGCAAGCACATGCAATCTCCAGCAACCGTGAACCCAGTATCAGGGCATTAGGGTTCCATGGGCTGACTGGACATCTACCCAGGCACCCTTCCCTGCAGGACCACGCATGATGCACTTGACAGCCAAAGTTCTGTGAAATTTTGGAACTCAACTCTGCCACAGCTAAGGGCTGCCGGTACTTTTGGGAAGAGAGTCATTAATGATTAATCAGAACTGTAGAATACAAGAATAATCATGAACATGGCAATGTGCATTATCCCAGAGGACCTCAGGCTAGATGTAAGCTTAGGGATATTTGGAAAGCAAATGCATTTGTTTAACTATACCAGAAAAATATATGATTCCAGGTGGAAAATGAGTTTATGATTAGGATGGTTTTTGATATATAGACTTTCCGAGTAGAGACTGGAATTATTTCATACTTATCGGGAGGTAGTATGGTGTATTAAGTCATATTGGGGGCAATATGATGTGTTGGGAAAGGGGGTTTCCTATCAGTTTTCCATTCCCTGACCTTAATGCCGAGTCCTACCCATCACTTGTCATCTTTGGGACTGTGAGCATTTCTGAATTTGAGCCTTGACTTTTTTGTACGATATAGCTAATAATAGCTATATCTAAAAATTATTATGAAAAATAAATGACTTGACACATACAAAACATATAGCACGGTACATAAAGTCACTTTAAAAAGTGTTTTTCTTGCAGCATTATTCACAAAAGCCAACATATGGAAACAACATAAGTATCTATCAACAGGTGACTGGATAAAGAAGATGTGATAAGTACATATAGATAGATGATAGATAAACAGACAGATAGACAGACAGGGTGGAATATTATTCAGCCATGAGGAACTAGAACACCCTGCCATTTGAGACAACGTGGAAGCATATTGAGGGCATCATTCTAAGTGGAATAAGTCAGACGAAGACAAATATTGCACGATATCACTTATACAGCGGGTCTTCAAGGATGTTGTTTCATTCAATGTCATTTTGTTACAACACTGATGAAAAAAAAAATCGATTCCTGGCCAGGATTCTGTCTGTGTGGAGTTCGCACAGTCTCCCCACGTCTGCGTGGGTTTCCTCCAGGGACTCTGGTTTCCTCCTACATCCCAAAGATGTGTACATCAGGTTAACTGATGTACCAAAATTGTCCCAGTCCAAGTGAATGCAGGAGTGGCCCTGTGATGAATGGCATCCTGTCCACAATGGGTCCCACCCTGAGCTCTGAGCTGCCGGGAGAGGCTCAGGCCATCCACAGCCCCGGACTAGAGTGAAAGGGTTAGAAAATAATTCTCTTTCTTGTTTTTATTAATCTTTCTTAAATGTGTGTATAGCTCACATTTACTTCAATGTTTAACATAGAAGCGTTTGGAGTCTTTATTTAGAAGTTTGGTGATGTTTCTGTGATCAGAAATGTGCTGTAGAAGCTTAACTCTAGTTTACATCGATTAGCCTTTGGGAAAATCGGTTTTATTATATGTCATGTCACTTAAAGTCTCAGTTTCCAAGAGGCTATCGTCGAGGTTAAGTGAGGACTTACTGTATATGGAAGCTAAAACAGCTGAGCTCATAGAAACACAGAGTGGGGATTACCAGGGCGGGTGGGGGAAATGTACCGGTCAAAGGTACAAACTTCCAGTTATAAGATGAGCAAGTCTGGAGATCTAATGGACAGCATGGTGATTATAGCTAATATTACTATATCATATATTTAAACGCTGCCAAGAGAGTAGAACCTAAATGTTCTCACCACAAAAAAGAAATGGTCACTCTGTGACAAGATGGAGGCGGTAGCAAACGCTGTGCTGGCAATCATTTTACGATATGTAAATCCACTAAATCAATACATGGTACGCCTTAAACTTACACAATGTTATGTGTCAATATAACTCGATAAGGCTGGAAAAAAATGTTTTTCTTCTCTGGTCCATTAATATAATGGGTCGTCTCTAAAATGTACCCAATAATCAGTAAAGCAGCATTTCCTCCCATAAAAACATATATTAATGCATCCACGTTATTGTCCTCTTGGGGCACGTGAGTGTGTCACAACTAGTTAAATGTGTCGCTCAGCGCAACGCGGCTTGGCCGCTCCCCTACCTGTCATGGCTTTCATCAGGATTTGGATGCACGTGGTTTTCCCTGCCCCGCTAGGCCCTAGGGCCATCATCCCATGCCGCACACTCTGCGTTTCAAACAGCTGAATGACTTTCAGTTTCCAAGGAAGATGGTTGATTAAACCAGCTTCTTCGACCTGAAAACACACACACACATAAAAAGCCCCGCGTTGGGCCATATCATCGTGCTCAAGGTAAGCACAGGCGTGGAGATGGGGGGATGTGTTGAGAAACTGGGACTTACCCTTTGATTGGTACAGAGTTTCAGTCTGGGAGGATGAGAAAAGTTCTAAAAATGGGTGGTTGGTGACAGCGGCACAGTCATGTGGCTGTATTTAATGCCACTGAACTGTCTACTTAAAAAGGCTAAAATGATAAATTTTATGTTCTGTATTTTACTACAATAAAAATATGTTGCATAAAAGAATATAGATACATAGACAAAAAGCAAGCTGAATAGCATCAAATATTATGCCAAGCTAACAGGAAACATCTGCATTTATCTTTGGGAAATGAACATGTTTATATTAATATTTTATTGTACATACATCTTAGGAGCAACTTAAGAATAAAGACTTAAATATCAAAACGTATTTGAAATGTTGAATTTAGAAGATGACATTTAATAACAGAAAATTTCTAGCATACCGGGTTGACTGAAATTCCAAATAAATTTCAAGCTATCTTTATAAATTTATCTATTAAATATCTACATGGAAGTTACTCTGTTTCGAATCATTCAAAATTTAATTTTCATAAAAACACTATAAGGTTGTACTACTGATATCTTCATTTACAGATTAGGAAACTGAGGCACAGGAAGACTAAGCAATTTTCCCAAGATTATTGCTTATAAAGTTATAGAGCTGGGATCTGAATCTATAAAATTCAGCTCCACGGTCCATGCTCTTAACCACCATGCGATGCTTAAATCCACTGAGTGAAGCTTTACTTTTGCTTAAATTATTTTCAGAGAATAATCATATATTACTTTATGCAATGTATATGCGCTTCAGATTTTTCATATGCTACAAGTTACTAACGTAAGTCACCGTATAAATTGCTTTATATTTAGCTTTTTAGGTAATGCTACAATTAATGTAGCCACATGATGAAGAAACCATTTGCAAAATGAATTATCACTCTTACCTGATAAGGAAGGAGATTAACTCTTATATATTGACTTTTAAAAAAGCAAAATATCCATTTAATACTATCATATTTGATTTTATTGCAAATATCTTCGAGGAACTGAAATACATTTTATAAATATGGGCTAAGCACCATTTCTGTACGACATTTTTCTCAAACTCTTCTTTATAGGAAAGGAAATTAAGGCACGAGATCTACGTAATTCATTTCCATTCCTAGGAAGACTATAAAAAGTTGAAGCTGCACCAAGTATCATGGGACATTCAGACACCTAATGATACACATAGCCTGGTAACCCTCAGAGCCCAAGAAAAAAAATCACAAGTGATCCTGGGGAGGAAGAGTGACAGCTGAGGAGCCACATGAAATCACTGCAGATGACACTCGGCAGCAGGAGCCTGGAGATCAAAGCACTGTGGCAAACAACCAGGATGGCAGACAGAGCCATGCCCAGCATGAGCAAGGCCACCAGCTGAGCCCCACCGGCCCCTGCTGGCTCATCACATTTCATTCGGGAATCTGGCGTGGAACGGTTTCCACCAATGACAGGGCCACTAGCGCAAGGCCAACCGGATGTGGTTATGGGATGTCAGGGTACCCCCAGAAGGAGGTGCGCTATCATTGCTGTGCAATGGCTTCCCTTAAAACTGTAGTCACAGCCTCAGGTGCTGTCTTCGGAACTCACAGATCTGGGCCCCACTTGATGCCAATTAAATGCAGATGAAACAGACACGGTGCTTGATGCCCGTGAAATGCATTACCTGTCTACTGATCGCCGACTCCAGTTCAGGGTAACCTGCCTTGTCCAGCAGAATGTTTGGGAAGAGATCTTCAATCAAACTCAAAAATAAAGGTTCATCCTCATCAATCTTAAAAAGAAAGGGAAATCAGACCAACTATTTTGGCACGAACAACATCCAAGTAAACTGAAAATGCCCAGCAGAGCCCAGCTCATTTCATTACCGCCATTAGTAAATAAAATATCACTTTCTTTGAAGTTAAGGAATGTTTCCATAGTGTTTCTCATAAATTAAAAATTATTTTTAAAAAAAGATTTATTAATCTTTCTTTTAAAAGATTAAAAGGGAGGAAGAAGAAGGGGAAAGGAAGGAAAGAAAATATTGCCTACTTGACAACCCTTCCACGAAATAACCAGTTTTGAGAGTTGTTACCTAGTCTATAATGTCTCATTTAAATTAAAATAAATTTTTAAATGGCGGTGGCAAATTTATAGATTAGAACTGAATACATGCTTTTATTTCAAAATAAAATCTGTCGCACTATATATAGATCCCTGATACTAGACAGTTGCTTATCAATCTCTCCTATGAAATGAAAAAAGTATGAAATGATTATGCACTTGTCAAATTTACATACGATTTCGTGCCAGGCTCTACAGACTTTAAAGAAGATGAGCTCTTTAGCTCTAAAACACAAAACTGATTCAAGGTATCTGAAAACTTAACGTGTGGATTTTTAAAAATCCATTTCAATTTTATGGGGATAGGCACATGTAAGATTAGATTTGAGTTACCACAAAAAGGACTTCTGAAAAAGTACAGTTTAAAATTGTGCTCTCTGGTGCTTTTTCTGATAATTAAACATATTAAAGATGAGCCTATTAAATAAATATTTCTATGCCTCGTTTGTGCTTAGTTAGTCGAACTGACATTTAAGTGGGTGGAACATTTCCATCTGTGAATCTCACCAGTTTAGAAAGATTCATGTCTCGCAGGACACGCATGACGATCGTGGACTCTGTATCCATGGGGCTGGCTCTTTTTGCTGCCCCCAGCGTTCGCAGAACTGACAGGATATTACGAAGACCAAAGTCATAATGCACCTGGGAATTAGAAGTGCACCAGGCTTATTTTCAACATTCACTTAGGCATGGAAACTATACAAATTTGGCAGAAGACCTATTCGCAGTAACGAATAAATGCTGATTTTCCTTAAGAAAACTTGTACAGAGGACCGATACATTTTTTAATCAATATATTTTTTTGAGCAAATAGAGACTACCCAAAAGAGTCATCTCCTGTATCATCAATTTAACTCCTTAAATCAGAACTAATAGATATAATTTGACAGAGAGAAAGAAAGAAATTTCCTCTTAGAGTATACATAGCCCCCTGAGCTTCTTCTTAATCATCCATTAAAAACAGTCCTTGTATCTCTAAAGCTAAAATTCTGAACCAGAATAAACTGAGATCTCACTTTTGACTGCCATATAGATGTACTAATCAGTAAACAGATGGGAATATTGAGGAGGAGGAAAAGTAGCTACATCCCAGTATTACCTAGAGGGAGAAGAATAAGAACAAATCAGAAGCCAAGCCCCCAACTTTGTTATTCCTTTAACATATATTTACAAAAACTCAGTCATGCCAAATTTTAGCACACACAAAGTGAATAATTAAAAACCAATTATCCTACCACTATGGAAAACAATATGGCAGTTCCTCAAAAAATTAAAGATAGAACTATCATATGATCCAGTAATCTTACTTTTGGGTATGTGTCCAAAAAAATTGAAAGCAGGGTCTCAAAGCAATATATGTACACTCTTGTTCATAGCAACACTATTCATATAGCCAGAGGTAGAAATAACCCAAATGCCCATCGAGGGAGGAACAGATAAACAAATGTGACATACACACATAAACACACACACACACACACACACACACACACACACACACACACACACACACACAATGGAATGTTAACCACAAAAATAAGCAAATCTTGTCACACGCTCCATGGATGAAACTCAAAGACATTATGCTAAGTAAAATGAGCCCCTCGCAAAAAGACAAGTACTATATGAACCCACTTAGATGAGGTATCTAAAGTAGACAAATGCACAGAAACAGAAAGTAGAATGGTGGTTACCCAGGGCCGAGGGGAAGGGGAAGCGAGGGGCTATTTAATGGGTACAGAGTATCAGTTTTGCAAGATCCTAAAGTTCTGGAGATCTGTCTCACAGCACTGTGAAGAAACTTAACACTACTGAACTATACACTTAAAATGGTTCAGATGGTAAAATTAATGTTCTATGTTTTTACCACCAAAAAAAAAAAAACCACACAATTATCTGCTAAGGTAATTGAGAGCAATGCACTTCATTTAATACTAATCATTTGGAGAATAGAGCACAGAAAAATACCGAGATTGAGTTCCTACCTTCAACGAGTTTAAATTCTGATAGAGGCAATTAAATAAAAAAAATGAGCAAACTTGCATTAAAAGTAATAATGATGGAAAGTGCTGGTGGATGGAATTAATCAAGGAAAACTTAGAAGTGGACTCAGTTAAATCCATGAGCATGAAGTGAGATTCACACAACGTTCACCAAGAGACCAGCATGGGGCCAACTGTTTTGTACACATTGACTCACTTCATTATTCGCAATGACCTTGTGAGGAAGGGCCGGAGGCGTGCAGGAAGAGGAACTAAAATACTGAGAGGAAAGGAGTCAGGGATGCTGGAGTTTTTCAACGTATGAAAAACAGCATGGAAAAATATTTCTTTGATAGAGGTAAAGATAAGAATGAGTAAGAAAACTCTACGACGAACAGGGAAAAAAAAAAAAAACAGGAATGGTGGTGGCAAAAAGCAAACGGTTAGGATCGGTCCGACCAGAACGCTCCCGGTCAGAAAGTTCTGTGTGTGAATGAACACGCACAGGGGAAGAACTCGTGAGTGAGAACGCGATGGAGTGGAACCGGTGGGTAATAAAAACGAATCTAGATCCAAAGACATTTGGAATGGAGACCAGAGGGAAGAGAGAGTCAAAGCGTTACACACGTTAGGAGATGTTACTCATGGTATATTGTTCTATTTATTGCGAAGTATTATTATTGAGCATATGCTTTGAAGAATTTTTATTTATATGTCCTAGAAATCTGTGGCATAATCCTTGCCTCCTGGAGTTTGTGCCTTTGTATGATCTAGACCTCTTAAGTGTGGGCAGGACTGGTGATTTGCTTCTAACTAATAATAAAATATGGCCAAGGAGACAGGCTGTACATGATTACGTGTACATGATTATGCGGTCACATTATATAAGATTTGTGATGGTTGATTTTATGTATCAACTTGACTGGGCCATGAAATACCCAGATAGCTGATTAAACATTATTTCTGGAATCGTCTGTGAGAGCGTTTCTCGAAGAGATTGGCGTGTGAATTGGACTGAGCAAAGCAAGTGGCCTTCCCCAGTGTCGCAGGCACCGTCTAGCTTTTGAGGACCCAAGGAAGGTGGGATTCGCCCTCTGTCCACCTGACTGCTGAGCTGGGGTACCAATCTGCTCCTGCTCTCAGTGCTCTGGTCTTCCAGGCATCAGATCTGGACTATAATCGACACCATCAATCCTTTGAATGACACCTCCAACATTCCTGGGTCTCTGGCTGACAGATGGCAGATCATGGGACCCTCAGCCTCCAAAACTGCATGAGCCAAAACCTTATAATAAATCTCTTTTATATATGCGTATATATCCTACTGGTCCTGCTACTCTGGAGAATTCTGATGAATACAACATGGGAGCACCTATCTCACAGGAACCTCTTTCCCTTGCTGACTTTGAGCAAGCAAGTGGCCACGCTGGGGAAGCTCATGTAGCAAAGAACCGCACACAGCCTGTGGGAACTGAAGGTGGCCTCCTCTAGCCGACAGCCAGCAAGAAGCTGCATCCTCACTCATACGACCTCAAGAAACGGAACTCTGCCAACAATCTGGGTGAACCCGGAGCAGATTGTTCCCCAGTCAAGCATCAGATGAAACCATAGCCCCAGCCAACGCCTGACTGCAGCCTGGTTAGACTGTCAGCAGGGGATACATCTAAGTTCTGCCAGGACTCCTGACCCACAGAAACTGTGGGATAATAAATGCGTATTGTTTTAAGCCAGTAATTTTGCTGTGACATTGTTATGCAGCAATAGATAATTAATATAGAAACGATAAATGGTTACTTCTGAGCCTCTCAATTCTGAAACCACGTGATGTCAGAACCTGCTACTCTAAACAGTGCAGGAAATTAGCAAGGAAGTTACAACAGAGAAGACAATTAGCAAAGCTTGGCCAAATACTTGAATGAGCTTGGAAGTAAGAGTAAATGACTGAGAGGTTCCTGAAAACTACGAGGATACATAACACTTATCGTGATGAATGTACAAGTAGGTTAAAGAGAAAAAATTAATATCCATAATACTTCAGCTCTTAAATGAGTTCAGACAGTATTCGGTTCATTTCCATACCATAAATATTAATTCCTTTAAATGTACTTCTTAATAAACTATGCATATAAAATTATTTTTGTAATGATACTACCTTCTACCTTGTATCAATAAGGTATTTTATCAACAGCCTCAGTCTATGATTTTTCAAAATGAGGAAATTTCACTGAATAGAAAAATTGAAACATGCATAAGTAGATAGAGACCTTCAGAATGTCACACCTGCTTAGAAAGCTGCTCTTCACATAGCTTGTAGAGCGTGAAAAACTTCCTGGCCAAGACAACGTTATCGATGAAGCCACAGCTGGCCAGCTTCACCCTTATGATGATCTGACGGTCGGGCACCATCATGGCCACGGAGCGGAAGTTAACCTTCAAGTTTTCGGGGAGTTCCTGCCGCCCGGCATAGCCAGGGTTCTACACAGAAAACCAACCCGAGGACAAAAGATATGATCATGAGGCAGGGAGCACACATCAGCACGACAGTAAAAGATTCATTATGCACACACCACAAATCTGGAATGACAGCCAGAGAATTCATTTACCTATCTCCCTCTCCTTCTCACTGGAGAGCGTAAGTCATGAGTCATTAAAATCAACTCTGTTTAATGCCAAAGGCTTTCAAACAGAAGTGAAAATTAGAATCCCAGTTTCCATTCATAGACAGGAGGTGACATATAACCGAGGAGATGTATGAAAATTGTGGTAAGAAGGCTGAAATTCAGGAGATCTCCCTTACCATGGTTAGAAAAAGTCCAAATTCGGGATTCATAATCACGTGATCTCCATCGGTAAAAATAAAAGATTTTTTACGCTCTTTTTTACATGTCAAAATAATGGAAATTTGCTGGGCTGCAACTGAAAGAACTGGTAGATCGATACGATTAAATTCATCAAAACAACCCCAGGATCCAGACTGCGCCAGCCCTTAGAAAGGAAATTAAACAGAAAATCCAATTAGTGTGTAATTTTGGAAAGCCAAGGAAAAGGACATTATGCAGCTGCCAAGACAAGCCAGAGATAAGTCTATTCAAAAATAAAGTTGAACGAATAGATAGTACACAGACTGCCCCCAAAAGAGCTCACAATGTGGCACTTTATCTGTAAATGAGCAACCTATAGTGCTAAAGAAACATTACGAAAGGCAAATGATATTGACATTTCATCCATAGGACACTGGTAAGATTCAGGTTCTCTAAAAAGTTCTACGAAGTTGAACGATGACCCTAAAATGCAGCCAAATGTTGAGAAAAGAAATCTTAACGAGATAGTCTACCTTAACTGAAAGATCTCATCAAGTAAAAATTACACATGTAACCCGCACCTTTAAAAATCCGTCCCAGCCCTCGGAAATCCATCTGGTCCGAACAGTTGAAAACCACGACATACTTCCCAAGACATCGTCCCATATCTTTGGTGGTTTCTGTTTTGCCCGTTCCTGCAGGTCCAGCGGGGGCTCCTCCCATGCTCATTCCCAGAGCTTGAGCCAACGTGATGTAACACCTGAGGGTTAGAGACATCACAGGCACCGTGGATACTTCTGAGACAGCAAGTGAGCTGAAACCCACGCAAGATTAAAAAACCGGAGATCCAGGTCATCGTCTCTACGTAACACTGCCAAAACCGCGTCCTAAAATACTCTTATCCTTATGAATATTAACACGTGTTAAGATAAAAGGAGGGGGTGGGGTTTATGGTCAAATAAGTTTGAAAACTCTTTAAAAGGTTAAACGGCCTTTCTTAGGATGATGAAGGTTGGGAAATCTTCATGTACAAAAAGTAGTAACCAGCAATTCCAAAACTAATTTTGCAACTTTTTCACAGAAATCTACCGTATCTACAGAATGGTACTCTAGCAAACAGACTGGGAACCACTAAAGTGGATTAATCCCTGTTTGGATCAAAGGGTTGGTAATCCGATGTGCTTGGGGACCAGTCCTTTCTTCCCCTTGTGAGCGCAAGTGGAAAGACTGGAAGCATTCTCGCCACGTCTGTACTTCAGACCGAGGGCAGCAGAAGTCCAGAAGCTGACTTCTCATCTGCACAATAAGAAATGTAGAAGGTCCGACAACACGTGTGTTTCTCTGAAGTGTTCTCACGACTTGGTGAGTCCTCCCTGAGTGCTGACCACTGGCCGCTGCCCTGAACGGCTGTGCAGTCCTGGCTAATCTCTCTGCCCTCTCAGAGTCCCTTCTGGATTCATCGTGCGGGCTAGAGGTAACATGTAGGTACCCGCACGGGGCCTGGCACCAAGCAAATGTTAATCATCATTACTGTGTGACTGCGACTGTTGTTTTTCTTAATTATTGAAAACACATTCTTTACCAACGTTTTCTTTCATGTCTCCTTAAGTGTATCTGATAATCAGAGGGTCTCTAACTAAACCAGTTCTTGATAAAGAAAAATACCTTTGTGACGCATGCACCACTGTTGCCCTAAGAAGCTGTCCAGCATTTTAGCATTGATGCTGTTTAAGAATCAGAACTGACAGCACTTCTGGCTTATGAGTGATGACATGTATATAGAGTGAAATAAATACTTAATACTGATGCTGATAAATTTGGCGAAATTGCATGCTAATGAGCTCTGGGTCATGGAGAGGGTCATCGTTCATTTTGTGCCAGTGGTCACATTCTTTATCTCTGGTTCCAGCAGGTGTTGGGATGGGTGGAACCAGATAAGAGTGTAATGCTGGACTGGCACAAGCCACTTATTCAACAGATATACCCAGGGTACCAGGTGCTAGGGGTTAGGCAAGTAGTTGGGGGTGTAAGTGTGAACTAGACCCAGTTCCTCGCAGCAGAGAGCTTATGGCAGTCTGGCGGGGAGGCAGAAAACTCTAATAGAGCTGCAAAAGGCCCCTAAATTATGTAAAAGTTCGAATCCACTCACGGACGATGACGTTTTTTGAAAGCAACGAAGAAAGTGGAAAGAGGAGCAGAGGAGGCAGGCAGCGAGGCACATACAGGAAGGATGCTCTGGGGAGAGTGTGCGCATGATGTAGACATGTCATGAAGATGCCCCGACAGGACCGTGCTTGCCTCTGGAAGGCACATCCTAGAGATTTATTCCTCCGTAGCTGCTCCCAGAAATAGATTTAAGACGTGATTATTTAGCAATGTGTGACTTAACTCTCATGTGACCAGCATAAAATGGGGACTCACTTCTCCCATAATCACGGTAATTAAAGAAAAAGAAAACTAAGTGAACATTTCGGGTGAGACAGGCCGAAACAAACTTTAGAATCACCTCCACTTATATACTTATAAATACCTACTTTGTTTTTAAAGGTCTCGAGTTTTTTGATAAAGTTATACAAGATAATGAATATAGTGAAAAAATCAAGCTGCAGAAAAGTTTATATAGTTTGATACTTATAGTTAAAAAGAATTTTGACATATACACATTTGAAATTTCTAGGGCAGAAAATAGACTGTTAATCGTTTTTAAAAATAAAGAAAATTTTCCTCTCATGCTTTCAACTGTATGTCCTTTTGTGCTATTTAGACTTTTCACCACAAAGATGTAACTTTGAAAATGAACACTTCTTTCATTCATTCAGGAAATATTTATTTAGCATGTATTATGTGAAAAATTATTATAGGAGCAATGAATAAACCACAGGCAGTCATGCCTCCAGGAGCTGGCATCCTAAAGAAAAGAAACAGATGATTTTAAAGTAGGAAACAGGAGAAGTATGCTGGTTAGGAGGGTTGCAGAGTGTGGGTACTGCTGCGTCAAATGTGGCGGGTCCAAAGACCCCTCTGAGCAAAGACCCGAGGAGGAGGCGAAGGTTTTGGGTCAAAGGAACCGCAAGTGCAAAGGCCCTGAGGCAGGTGGAGGTGTGCTGAGACCATGCAAGGAACAACCAAGGAGCAAGTGGCTGGAGCTCAATGAGGGGCAGACAGAGATGTAGCAGAAACTAGATCAAGCCGGGCCTTGTAGGCTGGTGTGAGGACACTGGCTTTTACTCTGGGTGAGATGGAAAGCCAGTGGGGAGATTGTGGCAAACGCATGACAGGATGTGACTTATGTTCCAGTGTCTGAATTGAGAATAGACTGGATGGAGGGGGTGACGATGGCAGAAGCAGGTTGACCAGTTAAAAGACTGCTAACAATTATCCAGGCTAGCGACTCTGGTGGCTTGGACTAGCGTGATAACAGTGAAGGAGTGAGAAGTGGTCACATCCTAGATGAATTCTGAAAGCAGTGCTGACCGCCCTTGACAATAAATTGGATAATGAAATAAGAGAAAAGCAAAGGCCTCGAGGAGGCTCCAAGGGTTCTGACTTAAGCAAGTGAAGGACGGAAATGTCGTTTGCTAAGATGGAGAAGATGACAAGAAGGTGGGTTCGTGGAGGACAATCAAAAATGTTAAGTATGAATTTCCTGTAAGCATCCAAGCAAACACGACACGGAGGCAAGTGGAATATTCATGTCTCAAGGTCAGGGGAGCAGTCCCGCCCGGGTGCAGTCTGGGGAGTCAACGTCTAATGATATTTAAAGCCACGGGAGATGAGCGTAGATGAAGAGAAGAGTCCCGGGGTGTTCTGCGTCTAGGGGTCAGGAAGAATAAGGGAACCAGTAGGAGGGGGTGTGAAGGGATGGCAGGAACAGTGCCAGGAGCCAGCTGAGTATGGTGTCCTGGAAGCCACAGGAAGAAAGCGTATCAAAAAAGAGGGCTCAACTGTGCAAATGCTGATGAGCTAAGGAAGGTGAGAATTGCAAATGACCGCTGGATTTAGCAACGTGAAGGTCTGGGTGACTGTTTTAGCGGAGAGGGGGAAGAAAGTGTGACTGGCAGAATAAGGGCCTCTCAACGTCATCCACGTTCTAATCCCTGGAGCCTCTAACTACATTACCTTACATGGCTAAAGGGACTCTGCCCATGTGATTGACGTCAGAGGCCCTGTGATTATCCCGGATCACCTAGTGAATCTGATCTAACCTCAGGAGTCCTTAAAAGGGGAAGAGGGAGGCAGAAGAGCGAGTCAGAGATTTGAGACAGAAGGAGGAGGGGACCAAAAGCACAACCATAGTTGCTGGCTGTGACGATGGAGAGAGGGGTCCACACGCCAAGGAATGCTACGGCCTCTAGAAGTCGGGGGCAGCCCTCGGCTGATAGCCAGCAAGGAAAGTGGGGGCGCGGGTCCTGCAAATGCAAAGACAAGAATCCTGCCAGTGACAGAAAGACAGGAAACAGATTCTCCCCGTCCCCCCACCCCCACCCACCTCTCTAGACTCCAGGAAGGGGCACAGTCCTGCTGACTGACACCTGATATTAGTCCAACGAGGCATGCGTCACACTGCTGACGTACGGGACTACAAAATAATCGATTTGTGTTATGTAAGCTTCTAAATGTGTGCTGATTCGCTGTGGCAGCAACAGAGAACTAATGCAGAAAAGCCTGAGGGGAACGAATTCAGGAGAGAAACTGTGCTTCTGAGGAGCTTTGATGGGAGCACAGAAATGCTAAGGAACCTGGAGGGTTCACAGGAGAATCTTCTTTCTAGGAGCAATTACAGCTTGGTTATAGGTTGATGAGAATGGTCCAGGGGGAAGTGAAAATGGACGATGACCCCAGAGAGGAAATAACCATCGGTTGATGGCTTTGAATGGCAGCACGAAACACCCTGGAAGCAGGAGAGAAAGCCAACTGCGTGAGGACAGGGGATTCTGCGTTGGTCGGCGATATCTCTCCTGTGTTAGCATCTATCTTCTCTATAAAATAGGAACCAAGGCCTTTGGTGGAGAGAGGGGAAAGGAGAGAATTGCTGGAGGTTTAAAAAAAGAGAAGGTGTGAAATAACTGCATGAAACACAAGGGTTTAGAGGTTTAAGAAATTCTTTACAGTTTGGGATTATCCACCTCTCGACTTCAAAACAAAGAAAAAAATTCTAAAAACATGTCTAGCACCATCTGGCACCAATCATCTTCAAACTCGACGTAGGAAGGACTATAAAGAGTATGATGAGAAAACGCTAGAACACACACAGTGAAATCTCTGGCTAATCCTCCTCTCCCAGTTGAAAGTGAGCACTTCATTTGGTATCGCGATTGAGCAGAAGGAATAATCTAGCAGATGACAGTGCTATTACATCAAACTTTTACATTTTGACTGATAATATTTTCCATCTACATCCCAGACATTCATTCTGTGAAAACGATTGATATTGTGCTTCAGCTTCTACTGAGGCCAAATATTGACTTTAACCTACATTATTTTGTCCAAAATAAGTACTCGGTACACCCTGGAACAGAGTGTATACAATCGCCTGATGCCAAAAAAGTTCACATTAGCCATGGAAGGACCCTTATAGACAGCCGAGGTCACCTTACAGTAGAGGAAACTGAGTCTGGAGAAGTTGCATGGCGGCTCCCGATGGCACAGTTGGTAAATAACAGGCAGAGGGCAGAACTAAGAACTCCAGATGTGCAGGCCAATGTCCTCCCCACTGCCTGTCATCTGCGCTGACGCTCAATCTTTTTCCTGCTAAAAAACAATCTAAATAGTGTCTGTAATGGCAACAGGTGCCATAGTCTCCAAAGCAGCCCCTTAGGCCCACCGTGATTTGCATGTATTGACACATGGCAATTCATGACCTTTCCTGCCCATCCAATGTCCACAGAGGTCATTTAAACTTTGCCTCTATAAAGACCGAAGGTAAAGGAAGCAAAGTCTGTTTCCAAAGATCACAAACTTAAATCCCATGTGAAGACACACATGTAAAGCTAAGAACACCGAATTTCAAAGACTTTGGTATAAAAGAGCTTATAAACCCTAAAGAGACATCAAGCAGAAATCCCTAAGCAGCTCCAGAGAATAAAAACATCGGGGGGGCGGGAGGGGAAGAGAGGTTGTGGAACCAGAGAACCCTTCCATCACCTGTCTGTGAGTGGAGTTATGACAAGCCTGTCAGTGCAGCCTAAAAACTCATTCTGGTATATGAAAGCCACATCTGTGATGCGAATCATCATCTTGTCAGAATCTTCGTTGAAATAAAATCTGCACTGTTTCAGCCACTCGAAGTCTGTAGGGCTCTTGATATGCATTTGACACTGAAATGCAAAAGGTATATGTTAAAACTGGGGTAAGAGCCGCTTATTAAACGTGCACATTACGTTCACGTAGACCATAACGTGACGTAAATGGGAGTCGGGGAACCCCAGCTGCTTCGAGATGTCAGCTACATCGCCATCCAACCCACTCCTCTGCTGGTCAGCAAACGAAGCTACTTTAGAAGATGTGGGTACAGGAAAATGCAAGAGAATCCTCTAATTACACTCCCCAATGTAAACAGCATGATATATTTTAATAGTAAGATATTTGTTTCTTAAATTTTACCCTTAAGTGCCCAATACCACAGTCCTAACCATGAAATACAGCCTATAAAAAGCAGGTTTTGGAGTTCTAAGATAGAACTGAACAATTTCATGAGGAAAAAGGCATCTCTTGTGATTATGACAAAGTACACCGTTGGGTTTTTTTTTAATCCATAAATTATGTTTCCTACGATTTGCAGTGGGCCAAATTTTCTAACACCTAATTGCAGGTTATTGCCCAGCAATACTTTTGTCTGAATTTTTTTAAGCGAATTTTAAGCCACATTAATCATTTTTCTTTGACAAGTAAGAAATCTAAAATTACCCCGGGCCTTGTATTTCTCTAAGGGGCAAAGAATGTGCTTCACTCTTAAGAGGGGAGATTAGCACACCACAGCTTGAAGGTGCCACCTCTGTTTCCATTACATCAGAACCGGTCTTTCATAATCATGTTTACATAATGGGGTGAGACACGATCCAGAAAATTATTATGAAAATAAGAGCTTCCTGCCTCTTATCTAATGTCCTATGTTATATAGCAGAGGACAAATTTCATTTCTTTTCATATTTTCTATCTTCTATAGCCACTAAACTCTTTTCTCCCCTGTTTTCATTTTAAAGGCAAAGATCTGCATGACACCTGAATGTCACAAACTGTATTAGAAAAGACCATTTGCACTTAATGACATAAGATGTAGCAAAACTTGTTAAAGATGCGATTTATCAAAAGGCTTAAAGGAAGCAGTAAGAGGCTCTACTAGCAATATTACTTATTAATTCGGTAGCAGGAAACTATTAATCTTCGACTAATAACTAAAAGGAACACAAGACAAGTGAAAGCTTTTCAGGATGCTACCTGACATTTTAGCATTAAAAGTAATCACATAAAAAATTTTAAAATAAAGTCTAATTGCTTCGATAGCATCTTAGCAGAGATTATCCGAATACGACTGAATTTTCAGCCAAGGACTGAAAAGAGAATCTGACAAATGAGCTCTCATCATGAGAAGATGACTCTTTGCCTGAATTTAACCTTTTCTTTGAATTCATTCAAACTAATTCCAGTGGGTAAATATAGATAGCGGCTAGTGTCTGTTTTTCTTTATATGCCACAGCATTTATAAAGCATTTACCAGGTCATCAAAGATATCCCTTTGGTGCACGTGAATAGTGATCAAAGTCTCATATTTGACTCGTTCGATGGAACTCAGATCTTTGGTTGTGATGTCTATTAAGGTATTTAGCAGCTCCAGGAAGGACTGATTGGTTTTCTGCATGATTTTTTTATCAAACTTGGCATTTCTAAGGGCTTCTTCTGAATCCCGTGTCCATATCATTTGAATTCCTAATAATCCAACCTTATGGAAATGAAAAAAACTTCATGAGTGTGTATGGCTCGTGGATATACTTAGCAGAACATTACAATGTAGTGAACAGTGATTATTATACAAATATGTCATCCTTGGTTACATCAGCTTGATATGCTGAATCAGAACCTATGAAAACTCCTCATATTATTCAACTGGCAATTAGATATGTACAGCCTCATGATATAGCTACAATATTTTTCTTATACTTTTAAGTCATTTATTAGTTAAATCATATTTCTCCCCAGATAAATTTTAGGTTACTGGCAGGGAAAGAATACGTCTTAAACCTGCTTTCCCCAAACTAATATAGCGTTTGCCCAGAGTAGATACTTATAAGATCTTTCCTGATCACAATAACTAAGAAAAGATTGTTTTCTATATTTTAATGCTGAAATCGATTTCTCATTTTTCTGGTAAAGCACAGACTTAGTACATTTTTATGATTTATGTACTAAAGAAATTTAGTAGGAAAAAACTTTTCAAGAAAATACATCAAATATGTCTACAACACATATATGTGTGTGTGTGTGTGTGTGTGTGTGTGTATCTACATAAAACCAAGTAATCTGTAACTGAAATCTTTATGCTTATCTGTATTTAAGAAACCTTTATGAAAATCTTAATATCGGCCCAGAGTTAAATGTAGCCAGTTGTATAGTTTACAATAGACAATGTACAAGCTCTAAAATGAGTATTCTGTAAAAAAAATAATAATAATAAATACTTTCCAATTTCAATACACTGACCTGAGCAGGGAAAGAAGAAAGAAATTCAATCAGTTGGAAACCAGTCTCTTGAATATTTTCAGCTGCCTGGCGAATCACATGATGTAATGAGGACTGAGATTCCTCCAAGAGAGAATTAAGCCAAACTTCCACATTGCCCTCTGCCATCACAGGTTTATCCAACTCAATTGTCTCACCCTCTCGAGAGGAAATTGACAGAATACGATCATAGATCTATGTTAGAAGCCAAAAAAAAAAAAACATAGCTATATTCACATAAATTCCTCCATTGCCCTTTTGTTAAAGTTATCCGTCCCGTAGAAGTTAAACTACAGATTATAGAAGTTAAAATATGATATAAAATCAATTTTAAAACAGTAAAAAAAGGAGTTACTCATGAAACCTAAAAGAGAATAATAAATCAATTCCAGACAGTCTCTATTGAGAGGGGAAAACTTGTTTTCTAAAAGAAATATTCGATACAAATGTGGTGGTCAAAAAATCTCTAAACTTTCCCCAAATGAAAGAGAACCCTTTAAGAGCCAGTCATCCACATCACAGGCTGACGTTGGCATGACCTGGCCGATATGATCAATGCAAACATCTTACAAGGTAATACCAATTCTGTACTAAACACTGTGCTCTTTACAGGATCTTGGTTGCACAGACCATTTTCTAATTCACATCCAGCTCTGATCTGGTCATTTCACTTCAATTTCCATGCAGTATGGCATAACAAAAATAGCATGGTATTTGAGGTTCTAAAATACAGGTTCGAATGGTGCTTTCCCCATTCATTGACCACGCAGTGTTGGAGGACACAGTCCTGAGACTAAATTTCTTGCCTAAAATCAGTCATTAAAAATCACGCCTGCCCTGCTTCCCTACCCGCCTCACAGGCTGTTCACGTCAATTAAACAAAAATGCAAACGATACGGTAAATGCGAATGTGTGTTGTTTTTGTTCTTTAGTAAGTGAAATTTTGTTCCCTGAGTCTCAGATTTAGAAGGAATCCTAAATCTCAGATTTAGAACTGTATTAATAAAGGCAATGAGTCACAAATCTCAGGACCTCTCATTTACATGGACCTTTTCCAAGGGTCTACACATAAATTTATATTGACTTTTTTATAAGATCTTTATAGGACCCAAAAAACCAGGATCTGCCACTGGTTGTAGATACCTTACGGCAGGAACAATAATAAAAATCAATGCTATTTTAAGAAGTAATCGCTATGAACAAAGGCTAAAAATGAGGACCTTTCAATTATCTTCAGTGTACAATGAGAGACGTTTCACTCCGGGACCAAGAAGTCCTAGCGCCATAGCAGGATTTGAGCAAAACGTCAGAAAGAACTCCCTGGGTGAGTCCAGTGCCCCTTTTACACTGATTTTAAACCATCTCCAGACCCCCATACTGTCTTCCCTTCCTCTCCACCCACCTCCTCCGTCAAGGCTTTGTTGTGGCAGCTCAGCCCTTCCCATCCTGACTTTGCCATCCCTTCCGACGCTGGTTGCCATGCCCACGTCTCTTTCACCTACACTGAGCCGGAGAATCTTTCTGAAATACAAATATGATCACTGCCCTGCTTCGAAACCATCTGTATCTTTCGCCACATTCGCGATGAAGCAGAATTCCACAGTGTGATACACTTGGCCTTCTGGAATCTGGTCCATGCCTCTTTGTCCCCCTTCTCCTATGGCTCATCAATCCCTATTATGTGTTACACTGTGTCCCCCGCAACCCCGCAAAACATATGTTGAAGCCCGAAGCCCCAGATCCTGTGCATTGTGATCAGGATGAGGACCAAGATGATGGTGGGCCCTAATCCAGTGACTGGAAGAAGATAATTTAGAGACACGGACCCACAGGGAGAACGTCATGTGAAGCACCAGAGGGGAGCTGGACACATTGTCAAACTGGTCGTGTCACTTTCCCAAGGAATTTCGGGTGAAGGGATGGATCCAACAACAACTTTTGGCAACTGTGCAAATGTGGTCTCCTTCACGTTGAATGACCACTTTGGGGTCTCATATAACTCCATGATTCTAGAAACTTGTTGGGGGTGTTAAAAAAAAGTTTCGGTCGAGCATGATGAAAAACAGGGAACACCAACATGCCAAAAACTTCTGAAGCCTGATTAAAACAGTCAAATCCCAGTGGCAATTCTGTTTAGGCAAGGCACTATTTATGGGCCTGGGTTCCTTTGTTTTATTGAATTTCTGAACAGTTAACTCGGCATGTAAAACCATGAATGCCCCCTACGATGCTTTCCTAATCATAAACTATTTGTTATTTAAATCTACACTCTGGATAGTAAGAAATCACATCGTTCTGAAGGTAAATCGGACTCAAAAGTTTTTTAGTCACCGGCTGAGAGTCAATAGGCAGGGAAGTAATCCTTTATAAGCACAACACAGGAGAGACATTCAATAAAGACATTTGATCCTCAGATACGGTCATGGCTGGCCAGCGGTTAGAATAGGCAAACCTTTTCGTGGAACTTGACGGTTTTAATGTTGTCAAACACATTCAGCAAATGGGCTTGTATAGTGTGCGTGTCCGATGCCTGCCCCAGAATCTCCAGAAGGGCAGGGTCCGAGACGAAGAAGAACCGGGGAAAGCAAAGCCGTTTTTTCTCCAAGTATCTACGCGGGGAGGAAAAAGATAAGTGTTCTAAACACACAAAGCAGGACTCTCTAAGAATAATCTAAATGGGAAAGCGGGGAGTGTTTTTGAGGTAATTATATTTCCCCACGTACTATTCGATGGTTTTTTGTTCGTTTGTTTCTTTTGTTACTACTTTTGCCGAGAAGCATTCCATATTCTGATGGAGCAACTTTTTTTTTCCAGAATTGTTGGGAGAATTTCTTCACTTTTCATAAGTGTAATGTATACATTTGACTTAATCTGAAAACTCTTGTACTTCCTTTGTAGTACAAGGAAAAATACAAATGTGTTTTTTGTTTGTTTGTTTGTTTGTTTGTTTTTATTTGCAGTCGCAGTGTTGTGTCAGATAAAGGCTACATCTCACTTGCGGAATTGTGTCTTTAAAAACCCAACGAGTCCATCGCTGAAGCAGAAGCAACATCCAGCTACGAATGAGCTACGTGAAAGGGCTCCGTTCTCCGCCAGGAGGTACCAACACCGACCTGCCCTCCTTTCGGCTGTACTTTTGTTTCTATATCTGCTTAATTTTATGGTGATTCTTTATGTTATGGATTTTTTTACTTCCGTTGTTATTCTCATACCTCTATCTCTGTAATGTTTTGTTTTAGCTTTTTACATTCCTTACCTTAAATATGCTAATTTTATCATTTTAAATATCCCAATTCTTCTTACTTAGGTAACTTTGATTTTTATTCTTAATAACTTACTCTCCAGTTCCTATCCCTTCGTGGCCCTCCTCACGGCAGACTAGTCTGAATCTGCTCAGGATCCAGGTCATGCTTCCTACGTGGTTAGACCAGGATGGAGGGAAACACGTGGAACGGGACAACTAACCCTCTGTGTCAAAGGAGAGAAGCCAACTTACACCTGATTTGTGAAGACGCTTCCTACCAAAGCAGACCCTTATCGACATCTATGGGAGGGTGTCATTTTTGTGTAAACATTAGCACTCAAGTGTTTATACTGGGCTTACATATTTTGGCTCATAATCCTTCTTGGTAACAGAATCAACAGCCAAGGAGAGCTCAATAAAAACTGAGTAATTTTAGAGTAGATTTTTCTCTGAGGAGTTGCAAAATAATGCCAAAATGTCAAGTAATACCGTAGGATAGTTCAATAGCAGAAAAGAGAAAAATTGAGAAGGGGGTGTGTGTGTGTGCGTGCGCACGCATCCTCTTGGTTCTGTTTTTCTAGTGAACCCTGATCACTAGTTTACCCAAAATTTCTCCAAATGTACTGACTATTCTAAGGAGATTAATAACTTAGAAGAAGAGATATTTAAAAGCCTGTGTATTTCAGTAAAACAAGTCCTGGAAATGTAATGAAGAGCTTGGTGACTATAGTTAATATACTGTATTGCATATTTGAAAGCTGCTAAGAGAGTAGATCTTAAAAGTTCTCATCCCCAAGGAAAAAAGTATTGTAACTACATATGGTGGCGGATGTTAACTAAACTCATTGTGGTGATCATTTTGCAATATATAAAAATATCAACACAATGCAATATATATATATGTATATATATATATATATATGTATATATTTATATATATATATATATATATATATATATATGTATATATGTATGCCTTACTGCTAAATTGTACACCTGAAACTTGAAACTTTCTGGATTTCATTAATTAATGTCACAATAAAATTTTTTTAATTTAAAAAATAATAAAAGTAAAATATCAAATCATTATGTTATATATCTGAAACTAATATAATATTATATGTCAATTATACCTCAATTGAAAAATAAAAATTAAATAAAAGCATGTGTAGATAACTGTTTTTACAACATTACTATTTAATGTATTTCTACTTACATGATTTTATTTTGATTAGCCAAAGGGGAAAAAAAGAAATATATTTATTACTCTCACAATTCACCCAGCCTCTGTAAACATAAGAGTGTGTTTATGTCTGAGTGTCTATGTATATTGATAGATGTGTTAGACTCTCATTTCCGTATAATCTTGACTATTTGTGTAACTACACACTGTTCACATTGTTCTTGGTTTACTATAATGAAATATTTTGGTTCTTCAGATGTTTATACAAAAAAAGTTATCGGAAAAATAGGTGTATTAATTTTTAAAAGCAAGGACCATAGGAGAACGTTTTTACAAGATCTTGTCCAAGTGATGGAAGATGTCTTAAGTCCTATAATCCCAATATCTGACAAATCTAGTAAATGCTTAGAGAGATTAGAAGGCTTCAAATTATCAAGTTTTATGCATGCAACAGTGTTAGACATGAGTTAAGTCTCAGCCAAAGGACACCAACTTGGCTAATGCTGTCTGGTCTCTCTGATCCCGTCCACCTCTAGGATGCTGAGAGCCTTCGCAGAGCCAGCGGCTTACCCAGTAAGAGATTTCTGGCATATTTCCAACTGGTCCAGCAAGTGTGGTAATAGCTGCCCCATGGTCTCATCTCCGACACAACACTGCACCACATTTGGCATTTCATGTGCCCGGTTCATGATCTTCACCCAGGATTTATCGATATTGGAAAAGCGCTTGGCTTCCTATGAGGACGAGGTAACAAAGTACATTGGATACGTCTGCAGTCTCAAGAACAGAGCGTCTCACACACCTCCTGCTGGGGGCAGGTTTCTAACCAGTCTGGACACCCCGGCTATACCTGCCTAGAATGCCGCATGCATTCTAGTTCAAGTCTCCCTGGGCCTTTTGCAACGTATCACCCCATTCTTAAATAAGAATCTTCAGCTCAACTCTGATACCCCCATCATGTTAACTAAAAACAGGAAATAGATATAAAAATAATAATTCAATACGAGACAATCTGGGGAGGAAAAAACACTCTCAATTGTTTTTACCAGTTATCTCTAAATGAAGCGAATTTTATGTTTGTCTATTTTATGCTTTTATGTTTTTATGGTGGGCTTTGAATTGCTTATGTATTTAGAAAATAATCATTTAAAATAAGATATAAACTTAATTTCAGTATAACCTTAATATTGCAAAAATTTTTAAATAGATTTTTTTCAGGAAAAATGGAAAATGCACAGATTAATTTGAGAGAGTAAGTAGAAATAATTTTTATTTTCTTCCTTAAAACTTTCTGTATTTCAGCAACAAGCATACACTCTCAAATGTGAAAAATAAGAACTCCCACTTAACTCCTTCAATACTGTATGTCCGAGTTTCCACTAAGTCTAATTTGAGATTCTTCCCCATCCATCAAGAAGAAAAATATGACCAAAGAGAAAAGCAAACTTAAATTCAAATTCAGCGTATGGATGAATTTCACTGGTAGCCAAAAAATAAATCGGCTGATGGATCTGTCCTCTATAATTAAACTGAAAACCAGCCAAAAAGAAAACTAGGACACTTAAGTGAAGAGAATGTTCAATATAATCATGCCTCTAAAACTCAGTAACATTGTTAAAATGTTATATTTTTGCAATCTAAGGTAATTGAATAAGAATTCTTGAGATTTGGTTAAAAAAAAAAAAACGTTTTTTAAAAATATCTCAAGATACACTCCACATACACCTAGTGAGATGATTACAATTTGATGAGAAAAACATCCTCAACATCTTGAGAAGAGGCCCTTTTTGTTTGGGAGCTTTTTTCCTGCAGATTTCCACCCCTCAATTTTCCAGCGCAGTTATAATTGGGTATGTTGTATAGTGTGAGTTATTTTAAACTGTCAGTAGTAGAAGAGCAAATTATCCTACTATTGTCAAGATAACTACTCCATAATTCTACACTCTTCCAGATTTTACCTTCAAATCATCTGAAGACATATATCAATTATGCAGGCATTCATTCTTCGTTGGTTTTTTTTTTAACCCTCCACTCCCTATGAAATCTCACAGTTTTGTAGCGTTCTGACTCTGATTTTCACGCCCCTTCTTTCCTATAGTTACTCTCTTTGAAAAACGATTCAACAGCAATAACAAAAGATTGGGCAAGGGCTGGCTCAAGAGAGGTCAAAATATCATTACATTTTAAAGGAGTTATTCGTTATTCGATAGTTCTCTATGTGAAAAACCTGACGATATCATAAAGAAAATTCTAAAACCTTGGGAAGCTGCTTGGCAATGTCTCCTCCCACAAAGACGGCTTCTAAGTAAATCCACAAGTTTTGCACCATCATCCAGTTCTCAATGATGTCTGTTGAGTTGGAAAGTAACTGCACCCATTTCTGAATCTGGGCTTTGAATGGCATATTGTACCTAAAACAAGAAATATGTTCAGCATTTAGGTTTTTTTGAGGTTTCATTTTTATTGTTGTTGTTTTCAAACTAAAAAGATTTTTTTTTCATCCTAATTTTTACCTATTTCTTTACAACCTTGATTATGTCACTGACTTTTAAAATGATGCTACCAAGTGATTCACTCATCACCATTTGTTGGGCATTGTCAGACTTTCTCCTTTTTGATCCAGAGAATGAAGAAGTGGGAGACATGCCACCTAAGGAACAGACCAGGCATTCGATTTGACTACAACCAGCTGCCACACTGGCAGAATTCTGGTCATGGTTGCTACCGACAACAGAGTAATACTCTCCAGCATGAGTTTCTGAGTCCATTCCATGGCATCCCTAGTTTTTCTTATCATATGGAGCAATGACAGAGCCATTGGTGGAAGCCAAACACTAATTCCATTTTCAAATATGATTTTTGGAATCTCTCTTCAGCCTCCCCTCTTCTAGGTCTCCTTCCTACTTCCTATTCACTCATGTCCAACCTCCTCACGTTTGTAGGTGTTACGTGTGTGAGAAGGCGTATGCATCTACGTGTATACCGACGATCCACGTTTCCACCTCTCCCACAGTTAATCTATCTTCCCTTTCTTCCTCCTGAAGCAGAAACCGACTGTGGTCTCCCAATGTCTTTTTCTCCTTCTTCTTTAGATAGAGAAGCCCATTTCTGGATATATACCCGTCCAGTTAAAATACTGAATTTCCCAGCCTCCTTTGCAGTGGTCCCAGGACTCAGTTCCACATCAATAGTTCTCTGCCTTAGCTGCACATTGGAATCATCTGGCAAACCTGAAAAACCACTGATGCCTGCCTCAGTCCCACCTCCAAGACTCTGATTCAGTCAGTCTGGGATGTGGCCCAGCGGGTGGGGTTTTTGAAGTTCCCTAGGTGTGTCTAGTGTGTCCCCAAGGCTGAGAGCCACACTTCTAGATGAAAGGAAAGCGTCAGCATCGGCTATAAGGGGGAGTGTGGAGGAGGAGGCACACAGCTAGAAAAAGAGTGAAGAGTGAGCCAGAAAAAGCTTGGGTGGGTCCCTGGTGATATGGTGGAGCCCCCAATCTAACCTGAACTATCAACCTTGGAGCTCCTTTTACCTGAGAGAGACATAAGCTTCAGTCTTGTTTAAGTGATGTCATATGTGGCACTTCTGTTATTTGCAGAAAAACTTAAATGTTTTTCCCTATCATTGTTTCTCCTCTTCTCTTTCTTCTCCCTTTCTTAATCTCTCCAGCCCAACAATGTAAGGAATTGAAGTCTTCCCAAACATTAGTCATACTAGTGAATAAAATTTTAATTTCCATATTCTTAATTGTTAAACAGATTGTTTTAATATTCCATACATCTTTCTGGGGCTTTGTCTTTATGCTTGTCACTAGAATGTAGTTCTATAGCAACAGAGGTCTTTGTTTTATTCACTCTTCTATCCATAGCACCTAAAAGAGTACATGGCACATAATAGATGTTCAACAAATATGTGCTGAATACATCGTGTTCCTCACACAATTCCGTCAGTGGATTTGATGACATTGGTGAGGAAAGTGTCCCCATCCTTAACACAAATGATGTTACTTGATTTACACATGAGACTTTTCTAGGGTTTGTTATACTCCATCTGTCCCTCATTCTGGTTGGGTATAAATAGTACCCAAATTCATAAAAACTCACCAAATCCTAAGTAGTTCACACTCAAGGTTACCAATGGTCTAAATCTCTAAAGCTAATTTTATATTCTGTATCACTTATTTCAAACACTTAGGTGTACCAAGCAAATGGAAAGAAGAAGAATTTTTATCAAAACAGTATTAAATAGTTATTACTTCCTATATTAAAATTACAGATACACATATATGCAGAGAACAGAGTGGCATTTCAAAGATAACACAATCCATATCTCGATGGTATCCACATTTTACACAACTACCATGTATCTGAGAAGATCTTGATGAACAAAAATTATTTCAGAAAAATCAAAGAAAAGCAGTGAACCAAGGAAATGTAAGTTCTGGCTTGCGTGGCCAAAGCATGCATGACAGCTCGCTGTCACTGTCAAGGTGAAATGTGAGAACAGTATCTGTCTGCATGGCTTCACTTTTCTTTATGAATTAAATTCACTCTCTCTTGGTCTGCCACCTCATTAAAGTATGTACACAGCTAAGAGTTTCTAGTCCGTAAACTTATTGGCAAAAAGGTTTTCCAAGTAAAATGAGCATTCTAAAAATCAGAATGACTTCCCCTCCACCCCGGGACTCTGGAGCCTGTTGAGCTATCTACTGTGTGCTGAGGCTTGTCAGCAGCAAAGCTGAAATGGTCCACAAGATCCAGGTGGCTGATTACATGCTGCATTATTTCGTCCAACTGATGGTCTCAGACGTATTCCACAAGCAAAGGATAATGAAATAAAAACAGTATTACGCACGCTCTGCCAAAGGCTAGAATTAAAACAAGTATTGTCAATATTGAGTAAGTTGTATGAGACAGTGTTGCATTTTTTTAAAATCAAATTCCCTTGAAACGTTTGCTATTATGGTTCTCCAAGCCCCAGAAAGAGATGATGTTTTCCTACCTGTTGCTCAGCAGGGAGCCCAGTGCCACCAAGCTGTCCTCCATGCTGGCAATGACTTCCGAGGTGCTGTCTCCTCGCAAGAGGAGTTCTCCACGGGTTTTAAAGCTGCCAAATGTGAACGTTTTGCTGTCCCACTCGTTAATCACCTGCTTCAGTTTATGCTCAATGTCTCTCTCTTTCACGGCGCTAATGCAGATGTCCTATTAAAATGGCAAGCGCTCATTTATTCACGTGAAAGTCACACATCCTTCCTGAACAGTCTAGGTTCTTCGCTCTCTGATTCACATGGATCTATAAACATTCCTATTTCCAGATCTAAATAGCGATATAATAAGTGGTGTTTGTGTATGTAGACAGAGATTGGGGAATAGAGATGGAGACAGAGACAGTACTAAATAACAGAGCCTTCATTTGTAAAAATTTCCCAGCAAATTATTCCAGAAAGATAATGGAAAAAAATATGCAACAGTGGAATATTATTCGACCATAAGAAAAAAGGAAATCCTGCCATTTATAACAACATAGATGGACCTTGAGGACATTTGGTTAAGAAAAATAAGTAAGACAGAGAAAGACAAATACTATATGGCATCCTTTATATTTGGAATCTAAAAAAACCGAACTAGAAAAAACAGAGAGTGGAATGGTGGTTACCAGGAGCTGGTGAGGGAAGGGGAGATCGTGTTTACGGTCCAAACTTGTAACTAGTAGATAAATAAGTCCTGGAGATCTAACGCACAATCCAGAGATTATAGACAACAAAACTGTATTATAAACATTAAACTTACTAAGAGGCTAGATCTTAACTATTCTCACTCCAGGAAGAAATAATAATCATATGATGAAACAGAGGTGTTCTAAGGCTGCAATGTAATTGGAATACAAATGTATCAAATCAGTATGCTGTACACCTTAAGCGTACATAAACTTATATGTCAAGTATATCAAAATTTTAGATTTGATAAAAAATATGCAAGAACCTTATAGATTTTGAAACTTTAAACAAAGACTCAAAGTTTAATGTGTCTCTGATTTTAACTCTAAAGTCAAATCGGTCCAGTGCAAGGGGAAGGAATCAGCAGAAACCTGATTTCTTCCCAACTCTCCTCTGCAGCGTTATCTTCTCCTGGACCATGAGTCAAGTCCGGTCCTTACCCTCTTCTCAAATTACACCCCCTCTCTGGGTGAGCTCGTCTGTGCCCGCACGCTTACTAACCCTTTCCCTCCAGGCAAGACATATCTATCTGCCTACCGGATGTCTCTGTTTGGATATATCAAGGGAACCCCAAACACAACTAGTAAAATAGCAAACTCAAATGCCCCAAATCAAGCTCACAATCGTTGTACCTTGTCACTCAGCCTGATTCCCTTCCAACATTCCCTAGCACAGTGATAAGCACCATCATCCATCTAGATCTCTCAACAAATCTAGGATTAATCCTCGGCTTCACCCCTTGTTTCTCCTCCCGCATTCCCTCCATCGCCAAATTCTACCCAGTTTTATCTCCTAAAGATCTCTTCAATCTTTTCACTCCTCCCTGGCTTCACCACCTGCTCCCTCATCCAACACACCATGATCTCTTGCTGGGATATTCTTATAACCTCCCGAATGATTTTCCTATCATCTCTCCTTGCCCTCCTCCAATCTTTTCTCCACACAGCTACCTACTACTAAAGAGCGAGCTTTACGAAATGCAAATCTAACCATGGCATCCTCTGCTCAAAACGCATCTCCCAGGTGGTTCCCCATTGCTCCAAAAACCCAAATCAACAGAATGTTCTAGCCTCTCTCCACCTCCCATCCTCAGCTGTCTTCTCTCTCCCCCACCCCCATCGCCCACACCTACTCTGGCCTTTTTCTGGTCCCCCGAACACACCTCAGACCCTTCACACATGCTTTTCCATCTGCCTGGCATTGGCTTTTTTGCACTTTCCAATCTCCTTTCCGAGGCCCGAGCCCCAACACACACGTCCAGTCCCTTCACCCAGCAAGTCATGTGCATGCACCCCCTCTACCTTTTTGGCCCTTCCCCCTATCTCTCAGACAGATCAGACCCCTTTACTGTAGAATCTCTGTAGAGCAACACCCTTTTCTTCCAATGGTGTCTACCACGGCTTATAACTATAACTTTATTTGTATAGATATTTAATTAAACAAATTATTGGATGAGCTATGAATGCAGAAATGCAACCCCATTTGTCACATAAACATTCGTTGAAGGCATTAATGGCTGAAAGCCAGGAAGAGAGTTCTGATGGCCCTGGCATGGTTTACTGATACAACATTCCACAATGTAGAAATACCATCAAATAAATCCCATGAGACCTTCCAATCTCCCACCACGGCATACTGTCTATTGTCTGTACCTCTATTTCCTCTTTGTATTTCAGAAGAGGTGCCTCCATGATGTTTCTTAACTTAAAAGTTTCATTCCCCACATCCAGACTATGCCCAGTGAGAGCGGCTATCCTTTCCCAGTGCCTGCCCATCATGGCCTTGCTGGCCATATGCTCCAGCAACGGGCAACACTCGCTGAAATCATCGATGGTGCTCTTCAGATCCAGAAAAGCCTGCCAGTCCTTCGAGGCCCGGGGCAGCTTCCGACACCTGCGACAGGAAGCCAACATGGAAGCCCATTCGCATAGGAGCCCAGGAGTCTCCAGTCCAAGAGTGTCTGCCAGCATTTCTATCAAAAATGGTCGATTTGAATATCTATCATATTTTTAAATCCCATAAGTCAGACGACGTCTGTTAATATAATGTATTTTTATATCACATACAAGTACTCCTCCCAATCAGGAAAGAAATTGTTTCAATCCTTCATAATAATTAACTAGATAAAATGCATTATTTTAAAGAATAGAGGTAAATCCCAGGTCAATTCAATCCTACGAACACATCTTGAGACCTACTAAGTACAAAGCTGTATCAGGCTGTTAACCAAAAAATACAACCAATGATCATCCATTTTCTTTGGGTTCAGTACTTTATTTAAAGGATGGAGAAAATATGGGGTTCTTGCTTTTATCCCAGGAAATCATCCAACATAAACTTCAGATGTTTGATAAGTATTAAGATAAATAGAGATCAGCTCCCTCCAAGATGTAGAAAAGCTTCTGACAAGATTCATCCAGGTTTAAAGGATGTGCTTGTCTCTCCGTGTACACACGCTGGGGTAATTAATAAGTAGCACTTGACAAGGGTGATGTCTAATGGACAAGAGCAATGCAGCACGATGTGCTTTCGAAACATCTAGACTGAGAAGAGAACTTGACAGCAAACAGAGAAGAAAGCATTTGAGGTTCCACAGCTCTGGGCATATTAAGCATTTAATTTCTCACCTGTTCTGGAACTCTAAAAGTTCACTGTTGATTTTTTCAATATTCACTTCTGACCACGGGATGTCGTGATAGCCACTGACGGTTTCTATGACACTGTTGTACAGAGTGTATATTTTCTGGAGAAGATTTAGTTGCTTCTTTATTTCGAGAAGCTGAGGATACTGGGTAACTGGCAGACCAAAAAGCTCCTCTCCCCCGGTATAGGTGATGTATTTTCGGTAGATATTATCAAATTGATTCTAATAAAAATGCAAATGAAAACTCGCCAAACATATTTACGCATTAATAAACATGCAAATAAAAAAAAGACATAAATTGGCATACGTATATGATCTGTGAGCACATGTAAATAGAAATACTAACCGAGTATAATTAACTGCATAGCAACCAACTCCAATTTTAACTATACTAAATCATATTTTTTAAATGTAAGTACACACTATATTCTATGATAAGACTTTCTATGTTAAGGGAGGAGGGCAGTATGTGTTTAAAATACATTAAGGTTTTAGTTGTTTAGAAGGTCATAGAAATTAAAAAGATTACCTGAAACATGATCAGCCTATCACTGGCTTCCTGGGGTTTCAAGTCACTAGCCATTGGGCCATTCTGAAACAAAAAGTTAAAACAAATATAAAATAGAATGAAGTGTTTGTATGTAAATTTCATGAGCTCAAAATATTTGAATATCGAAGTTAGCTTTCGTGCACAGCACATGTATAATAAAAGACAGTTTTTTGTTTACAAAAATAGGACTTGGGAAAGTGACTCATTTGGAAATATTTTCCAGTCGATCTACAAGTTAATGCCACAATGTCCATATGTCGAGAAATTTTGAAAATTAAAAATACGTAGCATTCATTTCTTAGGTGGCAAAGCAAAGAGTCAATAAGTACTCTCTAAGAAGCACATATAATCTCTGGCTTTGAACTAAAATACTAATGCCACAAAACTCACAGATTTCACCATTCTAATATCTATTTGTAAAGTGACCTGTAATTTTGACATTCCAATCAGGTTCTCCTACATCAGAACGCCTCAAACGTGTGGGTTTCTGTGCTTTCTTCAGCCATGGAGGTAGTGCAGGAATCCAACCAACCACCTAACAAGATTAACCTACTTTGTGGTTTGGTGTACTGCTCGTTAATAGATACAGATTCTACCCTACTGTACGCTCTACGTATTTCCCTTCTTAACGTTATAATTGGCTAGAAATAGGTCTCGTTACACAATCTATCCCAAGCAGAAGATTCTGCACTGAAAACTCAAAAATCTTTGATTAAATATGAACTCCATCTGTCCTGTCCATGTTTGTGTCTTCAGCACCAAGGACAGTACCTGGCACGTGCTGGGTGCTCTACATTATTGTGGGACTACTGAATGAATGCTGTGGAAAGATGAATGGTGTAACTACACATAAAGAGTGTTTGTCTACACGAACTTAGAAAGCTATCAAACAACTTCAGTAAAAGACCAAAGATACAATATGAACTGTCCTTTTAAATTTCCCATTTCCTGTTGAAATTATTCTGGATGAACCGTAAGGGGAAAAGACTGTGAATGGGAGATGCCTTTGCTCCCATGAGATGAAGCTCCCATTCCCAAGGACTTTCGTTATATTTGATACACAATCTTTAAACAACTACGTTTTGCATCCACACCCTCATATTCCCAGTTACGATGTCTGGATGCGAAAGCGGAGCAGGGAAGAAGGCTGACAGGGAAAAGTGGAATCGTTTGAAATACAGTGTTGGGGGAGAGCTGTGTGGATACCCTGGATGTCCAGGAAGACGACGAGTGGGTCCTAAAGCAAATTAAGCCCGAGACATCGCTGGAGGCGAACATGACCAAACTGCAGCTGTCCTGCTTCAGGCTCATCGTGAGAGGGCAGGAGTCTTTGGAAAAGACAAGAATGCTGGGAAAAACAGAAGACAGCAGGACAAGAAGAAGACCAGATATGAGATGGTTTGATTCTGTAAGAGAAGCCGTGGGCGTGAGTCTGCAGGAGCTGAGCAGGCCTGGTGGGGACAGGACTCTGTGGACATCACTCATTCCTAGGGTGGGCTAGGCCGGAGCCACCTTCCAACAGCATTAATATCACATACACAGACATTGACATTAACAGACATGTGAGCACACACACACACACACACACACACACACACACACACATACACATTGTACATTGCCATTTTTTGCATACTTTATTCATTCCTCACCAACAATACACACAGAGAAAGCTAGAGCCGTACCAAATCATAGTCCAAGTAGAACTGGTGACAGTCTCGGACAAAGACCTCCACGGTACTAATAAGCTCTTTCCTGAAACTGGGCTGTAGGGAGACTAACTCATTCTGAACTTCACTGGCATGAACCAGAAGCTTCTCCCACGCATAACGCAGAGTATCAACTTTGTCCATCTCTTCCTTCGCTATCAGAAGGCCGTATTTGTTAAGCAGGGCATAGGATTCCTGTGCAAAAGAAAAAAATTGAGATTTCTGTCAGTCAGATGCATAAATCTACACACAGTCACTCATTGAAGCATTAGAAAAGATCATCACAATAGGGAAACTGGCCAGAAAGTTCTAGTTACTCTCCTTGCAAACTGTGAAAGTTGAAGTAAGCAACTGAACCCCTAAGCTGCAAAACAGGAAGATCCTCTGGCTGTTTCACAGGTTTCCCGTGACTATCAAAAAATATCATTTTAAATGCATTTTGAAAACTGAAAATCATTATACAAACAAAAGATATTTTTACTTAGGCCCCTAAATTGTATTTGAATATTACAAAATTATACCGAGTAAATGAAAAACATAAAACATTTAACTGCTAGTTTGAGAATAACAAAATAAATCAGGGTTTTAACTCTATCCCATTTCACATTTTTAGTAAGAGCTTCCAAAATGAAGACACCGAGGGTGCTCTGGAATCAGAGCCTGGGCCACGTCAATGCCCCTAGGATGCAAAATCCTGCACTACTCTCTTGGCTAGATTTATGAGGTAGAGGTTGGTTTTCATGAGAAAGGATTTCCCTTAAATATCCCTGGCCCCTTCTGCTACCACTGCTCCTCCCCATAGAGGTAGAATGGATATCTGATTGTTACTATGGGGAAAAAAATTGTTGCTCTGGACAAGTATAGCCCACTGTGTCTCTCCATCTTTCTTCTTCCTGCCTTTGATTGGCAGCCCCATCCAAAAAAGAAGTAGAGCAGGATTATAGAGAGACCTGTAGCTTTCCAATGCTGCCTCTGATGGATGAGCAAGTCTTATTCTGGGGTTCAGCAGTCACAAGCGCACAGTGGGTGTGTGTAGGGTGGGGGATGGGGTGGGGTCTAATGGGAATATGGGAGTTATACACTAAATCATGTCTTCTGAATAATAAAGATTGTATTTCGATCTTGACTACTTGACTACAGTTTTGTCATAACTCTCAGGTTGGGAAAAACAGGGTCGGTAGTTTCAGGGGCTCCTCTTCACTCCCCAGGGACTCCCCTGGCCCTACACAAAGTGGGGGCTTTTTCCTGGTGTTTCAATTCCCAGGAATCACATGGTGGACCATGTGGTTTCCCTGACCCAGCACAGGAGAAATACAAATGTGCAGTCGTCTGCACCATTTTCATAGTAATTTGAAATTTTCCAAAAGTCAAAGAGGAATCCAGGAAATTTGAGACTCGAGTGTGATCCTGAGCATAAGAGTTTAAGCCCAGACATTCAAGTTATGGTGTGAGAAAAAGATAATGTTTTTATGTCTGGAATTGTTTTAATGCTACGATTTTACTTGTCTCATTTAAAATGATAAATAGTGACCCATTCCTGATAAAACATTTTCATTTAGAAAAGATAATATAAAAGCAATGTGCAACATTAATCAAATTGCATAATTTCTTTGACCCTCAGTTTCCTTGTGTGTAAAGTGGGAGTTGCAGTAAGGATTAAGTGAGTTAAGGCAGAGTTAATACATGACTGTACACGATTAGTGACCCATCCGGGTCCTGTTTACCAGCTGATATTTGCATCCCCAACTGTTGGCTGGAGGGATCAAGCTACCTTCTTCCCTGAAAAACTGTCCTCAGTTTAATAGTAGCTTTTTTTACAGGGAGAGTATGGTCAATGACCAACAGACTCGGGGGTATAAAGGGCAGTCCCTATTGCCGCAAGGTGGGACCAACTGTGTGGTACGACTCATACTCCAGAGGTTCCAGTGGGATTGGGCCGTAGTCAGTCTACAGCTGAGATGACATCATCACTTAGGTCCCCGCAACCCGACCTCATCCTTTCCTGTTTCCCTTTCTCTCGTGAACACTCATCAATAAATCACTTGTACAGAAATCCTTATCTCAGGCTCTGCTCTTAAGGACCGTAATGACATGGAAGGGACCAGAACTGGCCCACAGAAAGCACCGTATGAGGGTTAGACATCACATTGTTCTCAGGTTTGGCATCCGGTAACTCCACTCCAGACATGGTCTACATTTCAGCTAATATGACCCAACATGCGGAGATACTTCCATAATGAACAAATTATTTTCAGTTACCTCGATAGGTCCTACTTGAAAGTCAATGGGAATTTGCTGCTCCTTGATTTCCTTCAGTGCTGCCATAGCAATCCGAATATCATCTAGGTCTTTAATTGGCCGATTCAGTTTCTTATTGAATTCTTCAACAAGGGTAAAAATGTTTTCCATCTCACTCCTGTATTTTTTGTTACAGTGACGGCCGATGACAACCACCCAGGCCTTGGTCTCGGCAGTCAAGGTAAACTTCAAGTCAGCTGTAAAACCCAAATGTCCACAGTTCAGTTTGAAAAACTTGAACCAGGATGAGATGACACAGTACGACACAGTACAGATGTTTGACAGTAAACACTTTGCATTTTGTAGCCCTCGAACACATGAAAAAATCAAACTAGAAAACAATTCGTTTTTCCCTAGTCATTATAATTTATTTCAAAAAGCTTGTTTTCCAACAATTGAAAAAATGCTAAAAAAAAAAAGAAAAAAAAGTACATAGCGAAACCACTGGAGATAAGCCTCAAGTTTGTTACCGTTATTTATTAAAGGGTAAATTTTAAACCCAAATATAACATCCCCTTTCTCTGAAATAGCATTTATTTTCAAGGTTTAGCAGCACAGTGTTCAAAATGGTCCACAATAATTATGCAGAAGGGAATTAAAAATAAATCTACAAATTGGTGTTAAAGCCTGAGGCCCACAGGAGTGGAGTCAATCTTTAAGATAGCTAGAACTCTCTGGAACACTAATGTAAGTAAAGAGACAGAACAATACTGCTGAATCTTTATGGCTGTCTGAAAGAAAACGAACCAACCTGTGTATAGAGCGATGGGACCCACACAGATATATTCAGGCTCAGCATTGATTTTTTGCTCTAGGTTTCGGAAATAGAGAATCTGGGATTCAAATTCAGAAAGCGAGGGGTTTTTCATAATAAACATCATAGCGGTTTCTTCTTTCTCCTTTTGCCAAATGTGATTGTAGCATTTGAAGCAATCCATGGATGCAATAACATCCTAGGATACAAATAACAGACCTGTGTTGAGGAGGAAGGGTCAGAACTGGCATCACGCTGTCAGGGAACATTTGACAATACCTGGCGGTTCCCATGGATTCATTAAAATGTTTAATTAGTGAACGGTGTGATTGGCTGGAAATGCCACAGAACTAGGACTATGTACAATCGTGTAAACAGTAACCCAGGACTAGCAATAGTGAAACTAGGACACCCCTAGCCAAAAGAAGTAGGGGACAGTTTCTAGAAACTGGAAAAACACAGAGCCCATGAAGACTCTTGTGGACAAGGCCCTCTTGACTGGAGCTAAACTTTAGGTCAAAAACCACAGCTCAAAATCATGCCACAGGGAGTGCAGCGGGGAAAAAAGTTCTCTGAGGTCACTCTTTGGCCCCACCCCTCAGTTCTCCTCCAAGACTTTAATTGGTAGAATCCACTAGAAGCCTCAGTGGAAACCTATTGACTTGTTCCCTAAGTCAGAGAGTGGAGACTAAACCCAGAGGGGCTCAAACCCCACTGAAAGACTGCCCAGGTTGCATGAAATGTATAAATTCATCGGAGAAGTACTGACATCTGTGTGACATTAAATCTTCCCATCCTGGAGCATGGTGTTTCCAAATCTTTCTATCTTCTTTTTAATTCCTTGTTAAGTTTTAGAATAATCTACATAGAGACTCCACATACTTCTTAGCATGTATGTATATACATATACATATATATGTATATATACATATATATACACACATACATATACACACACACACACACACACCCCTAGGTATTTTTCACTATTTTTATAACGGGCTATAGATGGCATTTACATTTTAAAAAACTGATTTTTTAACAAGCAGTCCTGTTTGCTACAAACTGTGCTTCTATAAGATGAACTGACTCACTAGCAGATGATAACCAGGGAATGAAGTCAGTGTAATGGGGAGGTCACATGACATAAAATGTTATTTTTCCCAGCCCTCTGTTCTGTTGTAGCTAAAGCAGCAAGCCGCGAAGGGGCACGATTCTGTGACACGCCCTCTCTACCTCTTCTTTCTCTGGGCCTTTTTAATGTCTGCTTTGTTTTGAGAACGTTCTTTGCAGTTCGACCTGCCGTTCGTATATTTTATCCTTGTTTCTGTAACTCAGCAGCTTCGATTGTTTCTTACACCACCTACTACCAAGCTTCTTGCACCTTTTGATGAGAAGTTCCATACTTATTCGAGTGTTATTAAAGAGGTTAATATTTTACGATGATTGTTATTGTTTTTATTGCTACTGTGGTTACAAAATTTCTTAGGTTTCGTGTGTCTGCCTCATTCCTGTTTTCCTCATAATCCTTATTTTATTAAATGTGCAACTTTGCAAAACAGGATTTTCAGGAACACATTTACTGCATTACAGAAGAAACGCCTATAATTATCTTTCAACTGACTACTAACTTAATTTTCACCAGGCTATATTATTTTTCAGATTAGCCTCTTGGATTTACTTGGTAAATAATCATACCATCTACAAATAAATAAAGATTTGTCTCCTCATTTATAATGTTTATATGTCTTGGGATTCAATTTATTCCATTGGCTTATAATTTCAAAGTTATATCTGCATGCAAAAAATTTTGTAAACTGAGACTGAATTAAAAAGGTAATTACTTTAAAAAAAAATAGAGCATTACAAACGGCATCCTAAGTGGTCTAATTATGTTAAATAAATCACACCAACCTGCACCAAAACAACAAGTAGTTTCACTCTGACTCCCATTACGTAGCTAAAACGTGCCTCTGAGTCTCACGTTTAATGGGTGCTGAGATTTCCCACCCATTAAAGCGCAGAAAGCTAAGCCTGCCACTGCTTGTCCCAACCACAATGTGTCCCCGAAATGTTGACATAAATACCCAGAATGCACTACGATAGCAGATAAGACATATTCACAAAGTTTGAGGGTTTGGAGAATAAATTACAGATGATCGAAGACCCTTGGATATAGGTAGAAATTGCAGAACCCTGAGTTATTTCAACATCCGAGTTTATAATATTAAGATATATTCAAACTAAATAAGTTTTAGACTCTCACTTATTTTATCTCGAAGTGTCAGTCTTTATTAAATTGGTACTTTCTGGAGTGGAGATAAAAGGAAAAATTATGTGAACTACGTATGTAGAACTGTTCTCCTTCAGACGTTTCTTCCCCCAAGGTTATTTTCATTGTTTGGTCCAGCTAGCTCATCATTTCAAGCCAAGCAATGTTATAAGTTAATGACCAGCTAGTGAAAGAGCTGGATGTATGTCAGGTTTACATTAGAATCCAATCGGCTATGGCAAGAGGAAAGGGGCTGGATGCTAGGATGTTCTGTGGTTGGGGGAAAGCCATTCGGAGGGTCTGTAGCTGTGGAGGGCTGGGCATGGCTAGCATTATGACCACGCATGCGTATTTTCTTCCAGAAACAATCTGGCCATCCTATCAATGCGGAAGATGTCCTTCGAGTTATTCTAAATGCCAACCCTTTCTATTATTTGAAGGAAGACTAAGAACTGTACACATCCTTCATAACATAAAAGTAAATACAACAAAAATGACACAGAGATAAGTATTTTGTTGCCAGCATTATGTTATTATTACTATGTCTTACCCTTAGCTTTTCATAATAGAGGCTGCTTATATTCAGAGAAAGTAATGTATCTTATCATTGATTTATTTCACTGTATTTTCCATGATTGCTAAAACATTGGAAAATATATCTGATTGCTTATTATCATTATAGAATACTCTACTTAGCTTGATCATTTAGTATAGAGCTTGATAAACAAAGCACGAGACAAATATTTGTTAAATTAAATTACGTGAACACTGCCCTTAGAACAAAATTAAATACAGGAACTTCAATATATTAAGAAAAGAAAATTGAAAATGCATAAATGCAAAAGCTTCCAGTCCCCTCGGGGACACATTAAAATTAAACTTAATATTTCCTCACATGGTTACGGCAATGGTAGCCTTTCAAAATGCTTTCAAACAAATAAAATAATTCTATCAAAACTAAGTAATAGAAAAGATGTATTTACTGAGTGATGACTATTCCCTCAACACATTTTTAAAGAGGCAACAGATCTTAGCAGCAATATAGATGTGAATATGGATTTATTTAAGTAGAAATTGACTTCAGACTTTTGAATCTTTTTGGCCACAAGAACGGATTTGTCTGAATAAAAAAGGAAAATCTGAGAAAAGAGCAGGTAGGAAATAAAAAAGTTAACCCGACTTTACATCTATGCCCAGTGCAAGTTTGTATTTATAATACTAATATTTTCTTTACTTTCGGTATTACCTGATTTTCACATGGCAATATACATAAATTTTCATCTGATATGTTTTAAGATTCCCCTGACTATACAAATATGAAAAGTCGACTGTAAATCTTATTCTCTTTCAAATGTACTAGTATCACTGATTCTCTATGAAGTGAATTATACCACCAATCTGACTGGTGGTTTGAGACACATCGAACTTTTTAATGCTCAGATTTATTTGTACTAAATAAATAAATAGGTTGAAGGCATTAAACAGAACATAATATAAAACATAGGAATAATAGTTCTCTTTTATCTTGCAATCGAGAATGAAAAATCTTTAGTTAAACAAACATGTGCTGAGAATGCACAAGATGCCCTAAGCCAGTCACTGAAGGCACAGTGGGTAAGACCCGGGCTACATGTAGGATGAACTTGAGATGTCAGTTCCACACAAGCACAGGCTGTAAAGGGAAGGGCTCAGGCTACACATCCCCACGACATACCTTTTTGATGGAGCTGATGATTGTGCTAAGCACAGAGACTAATTTTACAATTTCTTTGTTGTCAGAAACATTCTTATAATAGTTCCTGGTTTGCACGGGAATGGGTAAATTTACAGATGCTATCTCAAAGGTATCTAAAAGCAGAAAAAGAGAAAATTTTATATCAACAGCATAGGACACTTAAAAAGAGGAGAGGATCTCTGTAATGGTAAAGTAAGGACCTTCGAAAATCTTCTTTATAAAAGCAATAGAAAACAGTGGGAAAAAATTGTCAATATCAATTCTTCAGAACTCTGGAAATTCACCAAAGCTTTCAACAATCCAAGGAACATTTGTTTATTCCAGAAAAAAAAAATGTTAAATCTCAGTTAAAAACAGTGAGTTTTGGAGTGTTTTAACTTGCTCTACTCCCATTGTCCCGTCCCTGGCTGTGCTGTACCTTCAAAACCCAGCAGCCTTGCAACCACTACAGCTGTGAAAACCACAGCCTAGCAGTCACTGAGGGCCCAGACTAGGTTTGGAACTCCTCAAGAAGCCCCATATAACTGTCACTATTTGACCTGTCTGGACACTCCCTGGAAAAGCCCCATTTGAAGAGTTTCTCTTTATAAGACCTGACTGAGAACTCACTAAAAAAAATCCCTATCCACAAGGCATATGTCAAAAAAATGAAAAGCAACAAGTATTTAACTTCGATGTTGCCTGAGGCAATGATATTATTTGAAGCAAACAAGAGTTTGGCCAAAAAAATTACAGATCTGGGGAATGAGAAGTCCACAGAAGGCATCGTAAAGCTCTGACATTTTGCTGGGGCTCTGGAAGGTCACACATATGTACAGAGCTGTGCACGTGTCCAGGAACGACTGAAGATGCCCCAAACTTTTAGCTCTGGCTGAACTGAGCCTTTGCACAATCAATAAAGAACGGCTAAGCAGTGTTGAAAACTTCCTGGGCTTTTGGGATGCTGCAACACACACACACAGTGTCCCTAGGCAAAGGGTGGAAGATTTACTGGTTCAAAGAATCAAAGGAAGTCTCTTTGCAATCAGTGGTTGACCACTAAACTCGTCATGCAAAGATTACGGTAGTATACGCCACAGGAAAGGCCAATTTTATAGAATTAGTCCAGGAAAGTCATTAAAGAAACAAACGGTAACACCACTACCTGGGGAGAAGAGAATCAGATTCTCAGAGTTGCCACATTATATATTCTTGAAAATATCAAGTTTTCAACAAAAATTAAAATTGTGAGACATGCAAAGCAACAGGAATGAAATGCCTTCATACAGGGAAAAAAGCAGCCGATAAAAACTACACATCAGAAAGTCTTACCAGTGAACAGACTAGACGAAAATTTTAAATCAGCTATTCTAAATATGTTCAAAGAACTATAGAAAACCATACCTAAATAATTAAAGGAAAATATCAGGATCGTGACACACTAAATAGAGAAGATCGATAATGAGACAGAAATTTAAGAGAGAAGCAAATGCAATTTCTGGATGAAAAGAACAACAAATTAAACGAAAATCACGAAGGGCTCAACGACAGATTTGAGATGGCAGAACAAAGGATCAGGGAACTCAGGGATAAGTTTCTTAAGATAAAAAGCTATGTTATTTTTTTGAGATATGTCTTCTTTCTGAAAACATGTCTTTAAGGCTATAAATTTCCCTTTCAGCACTGTTTTAGTGGCATTCCATACATTTTGGCATTTTGTGGTTTCCTTTGCATTTATCCCTAAAATGTTTCCTAATTTCCTTTGTGATTTCTTCTCGGACTCAATGATTACATGGGAGCGTGTTTTAATTTTTACATATTTGTGAATTTCCCAAATCTCCTTCTGTTACTGATTTCTAATTTAAGTCCACTATGGTCAGAGAACATACTTTGCATCACTCCAATCCATTTAAATTTCATTTTAATACTCTTCAGACTGACGGATATTTAGCACAATTCCTAGAAAAATCATAACTGCCTTTTTTGTAGAAATTAACAAGCTGATTCTAAAATTCATATGGAAATACAAAGGATCCAGAATAGTCAAAAACGATCGTGAAAAAGAAGAAAAATGTTGGAAGACTCCCACTTACTGTCTTCAAAACTTACTACAAAGCTATAATAATTAAGATAGTGTGGTACTGGAATGGTAGGTCAATGGAATAAAATCAAGAATCCAGAAATAAACGCTTACATTTACATTTATGGTTAAAAGATTTTCAACAAGGGTGCCAAGAAAAGTCAAACAATAAAAAATAGTTTTCAACAAATGATGCTGGGACACCTGAATATGCACATGCAAAAGAATGAATTTAAAACCCTACTTCACTCAAAATGGATCCCAGACCTAAATATAAGTGCTTAAACTATACAACATTTAAACAAAACACAGAAGTAAATTTTCATGACTTTAATCAAAGTAATGGTTTCCTAGATATAAAATCAAAAGCACCAAAAAAAAAAAAGTTAGCTAAATTGGATATAAAATTAAAACTTTTAGACTCTAAAAGATACCATTAAGAAAGTGAACATATTTGAATATATTTATAAAAGACAATCCACAGAATATGAGAAAATATTTACATACAGGTTATATATCTGATAAGAGATTTATATTCAGAATACACAAATGACTTTTATCACTCAACAATAAAAGACAACCATTTTTTAAAAACAGGCACAAAGAATTAGAATAGACATTTCTCCAAACAAGATATACAAATCACCAAAAAACATATGAAAAAAAAAATACACAATATCATTAATCATTAAAGAAATGCAAATCAAAATCACAATGAGATACTACTTCACACCCATGAGAATAGCTATAATCAAAAGGCAGACAATAAGAATTGTCAATGAGGATGTAGGAAAAAAGAAGAGCCCTCACCTATTGCTGGCAAGACAGTAAAATATTACGAGTGCTTTGAAAAGGTTTGGCATTTCCTCAAAATATTAAAACATAAAGACATCCTACAACTCAGCATTTCCACTCTTGGGTATATATCCAAGAGACATAAAAACATATTAGCTCAGTAAACGCTAGTTTACAGTGACAAGTTAAAAAGCACTAAAAGAACATTTACCTGGAGGTTCATTAAATCTCATTTCAGCATCAGAATCACTGTCTTCGTTATTCTGCAAAGCAGCCATTTTCCTTTCGTGAACCTTTTTCTATAATATAAAAGGATATTTTTCAGCTCAGTCCCCTTCGTAAAAGCAGCAGCCTCCCTATGAAATAATTTCTTCATCCTGCACTCACCTTGGACAACAGCTCACCGCTCCACTGTCCAACCCCCTTGGTGACGCTGACGACGCACTCCACGGCTTTGTTCAGCGTCTGCTGTGTGTCCTCCAGGGCAGGGACCATGGTGATGTTGGGGATGGCCAGAGTAATGCCTGCCCGGAAAAGGGGCCGACTCTTCGACTTCATCTGAGATGCACTGTTGCTGTCTGGGGTAGATGCATTCATTTTCATTTAAAACAGGACTTATTTCATTATTAACCAGAAAAGTTAAAGCACCTAGAACAATATATAATAGGTATATAATCAGACAAACATTTGTTGAGTGAAGAAATGAATGAAGGAAAACTACTGGAGGATCTAGTTTTGCTCCATGGAACAGAGAAGCTCAATGGAACCCAAACCGTTTTCTGTTGATGACAATATGTCCGTACACCCTCCGTGAAGAGTACCCACTGTGTGCAATCAGGCTTAATTACGCAAACTCTTACCTAAAATATTGAAATGGTACTCTCCAAGTAACAGGATGCCAATGAATTAGTCAAATGTAGAATAAATAAGCAGGGAATTAAGAGAAGCCATCAAAACGTGCCAAAGTCAAAACAAATAATGAGTTTGGAATTTCAAATAAAATATATGTCTTTCCTACCACAGTGTATATAATCTGAACACAGAACAATTAAAAAGTGGAGAAGAAATAAAGTGTAACTCACCATTTATATCCCAGAGGCTTTTAAAGTTGGATATAGGTATAGAAATAGGTATAGAAATATGAATATGTGTGTGACTTTATAAATATAGTTGAAAATATCCATACTATACAAAGTTGGGAAAGAAATGTGATTTAGTATTCAGCATATCAACCAAAATTTGATAAGTTCTAATAATATCCCTATGTCAAAGAAAAGGACTATCCTGCATTCTGAAATGAAATAAAACTTAATGAACCATGCCACCAATCCAAAACTTCTTTGTGTTTCCACTTTTATTTATCGACTTTTAGTTAAATATTAGAGACACTTTCTCTTAAATGCCAATATTCAAAATAAATTAAAGTTTTTATTATCCTATTATTTTTCCATTTTTAATTACTGTTACTTTTTTACTATTTTTAATTTAAAATTTAATTTCAGAACTTGTATAGATTTGATGGATTTTTGTGGTCCATCTGGGAAATGCAACACCTGTTTCTGAATTGTGCTGAGGAAGAGATGATTGTATTGAAAATGAGGAAACCAGCCGGAAAGGACTAAATTGACACAAAATTAGTAAAAATTTTCTGCTTTGAAGAGCATGGCATTAATAAGCTCTCTCTCACTTTCTAAACCTGGCTAATCACCTAATAATTTAACAATGAAATTTTCTTTCCATATATCTTCTTTTTAAAGCACGTATTTTTTTCTTTCACTAATGCATCTTACACATTTTCACCGTGTTACAAAAAGATTAAAATTGATGCCGACTATTATGTGTTTTTAGTATCGAAAGCTAGGCAACCTTCAGCAAATTACTTAGCCTCCCTGTGCTCTGGTTTTCCCAGTTTCAAAGTAAGAGTATGATAGTATCTACTTTATAGAAATATTGGGGGAATCGAAGTTCAGTGTATAAACTTACAAAGAAGCACTCAATAAATGGTGGGTGTTTTAATTATTTAAACCTAACAGGAACACACGCATGCGCGTGCGCACACACACACACACACACACACACACACCCCACCTCATCCCACCCCAGCCAAGTATGCCAGGCCAGCCAGCAGGCAAACTCTGTGGGAATATTACCCCGGAAGTTAATGGAGCTAGAGGCGTGAATGCGCTTGCGGATGGCCTCCAGTGTATTCCTGGTGACTTTCAGAAGAGCGTCCATGTTCTGGTGATTGAAATGAGACAGCAACTCGTGGGCCTCCTCCTCTAACACCTCAGTCTCTTTCTTCTTTCTCGTGATTGTCGTCAAAGGAAGGAGGCCTGCACCGGCATTAAGGGAAGATGTCAAGGTGTCTGAATGGCCTTCTTCTCTTTTTGCTGTTATAAGATGAGAGAGATTGAGATAGAGATATGAGAGAGAGAGAGAGAGGGAGAGAGAGAGAGAGAGAGACCATATAGTACAATTAAAGAGAAGGAAATTAAGCTAAATTATATGCACATTTGATAACGCTTAAATGTCACATGCCTTAGAAAGTGAGGTCATCAAAGGATAGGAAGAGGAAAGTGGACTGATGGTGGCTTCTCCTCCTCAGCGTGAGGAAGCAGGGGAGAGGCCAGAGCTATCGCTGAAAAACGAGGCTTGGCCTGGTGCTCTCTCTTCCACCAATGGCCAAAAATCCTTCGGGGAACAGCCTCCCTTCTCTGCCTCTCAGTGTCCTCATCTCTCCCACAAAACCTTTGTTCAGGTGTGGATATACTCCAACCGGAATTCCAACCCATAATCCATCCTGCTCTGGTGGTGAAACCACACACTCATACCGAAATGGAAAGACAGCTAACAAAGGCCAATGCAAAGTATGTTTGTAGAGTTTAACAAAAAATAATGGAATTAATGACATAGAGTCATTACAATAGGCTCAAAATCATAATTTCAGATCTATAAATGTCCTTATTAAATTGGGAGAGTGTTTATAAAAGTGTGAAATTAATTACTAGGTAGAAAATTAAATTTTAGTGTTTAGTAATGTCCTAGAAAAACAGAACCCTTCCATTAAGCCATCTATTACCTGAACCTTTGTTTTTTGAATCAGCACTATTCACATCGGATACTTTTTCACTTTCGTCTTTAGATGGAACTTCCACATCCAGCAACACATCTATTAGCTCATTGACTGCTTCCTCTACTAATGAGCTTTTAAAGTGTAGGGTCTGAGCACCATTTACACAAAGGTCCTGTCAAAAAAAAAAATTGCACAGCATCACATTTGTTTATCTAGCTCTTGAAAGCACATCAGTAATGGTAGTTATGCTGCAGGTTCAGCCTCCAGATGAGATTCTGGCCTCCAGGGATGCCTGGCCACGCCCCTCACGCTAACCCAGGCCAGGCATCCTGTAAAAAAATGCATTAAAGACAAGGGAGGCAACTGGAGAAGCATGGATGGACCAAAATTACACTTACTTCTCCGGCAGTGGAAGAAATAACTCCAAAAGCCATCAGCAGCCTCTTATGGAGTTTCCTTCATTTTACGCAAATCTGCTCCAGGCAGCCTTCCTCACCTTTGCCAACAAGCCACGATCAACCAGAATTAATTTTAGATATTCCCCTCCCCTCCATCTAGATTACGCATTTCTCAAGAATGGGATTTAACAAAGATAAACTAATACGATTGAGACACTGTGATGAATTCTTTAGGAAGATAGATAGATAGATAGATAGATAGATAGATAGATAGATAGATAGATAGATAGATAGATAGATAATAGATGATGGATGGATGGATGGATGGATGGATGATGGATGGATGGATAGAGATAGATAGATAGATGAAGATGAATAATATGGATGGATGATGATGGATGGATGGATGGATGGATAGATATATAGATGATAGATAGACAGACAGACACACACACAAATACAGACACGCAGACAGACTCATAGACAAACAGATGCACAGATGGACAGACACACAGACATGGATGACGTAGACAGGGATTTACTACTTTGTTGGAAAATCAGCCCAAGAAGCAACAGACTTGACAGTAGGTCATCGCCTCCAGCTCCAAGTCCCACCATTATTCATCTTGAGACTTTGGAGTGGACCATCCACTCCAAACATCTGCTTCACGGTTTATTTACCTTCTCATCACCCATGACCTTCACCTCTACTTCACTCCTGCATGGCACATGGCATTTTGATGCCATTAACATAGGAACATTCTGATGTGTCTTGAAACTCACTATTAAACTTCTTTAGCATCAAATGAAGTATAAAATAACAACTTTGCTCCCAACTCAGAACTTCACCCAACTACCAATCTCCATCCCTAGTCCAGAGACAGTTAAGAGACAGATTTACAAAAAAAAGAGGTGGGACTCGGACTGGGTAAGGGATGGCATCAAGTTAGCACCATCTGGTGGCAAGTGTAGACTGTGGCACAAACTACCTGGGTTCAAATCCTAGCTCTGCATGATTCTGGGAAATTCTTCTGGGCCTTGATTCTCCCATCTGTAAAATGATGATTGTGGTAGAAACCACTTTAGGTTGTTGGGAGAATTCGGGAAGACAATGTATATAAAATAGTAAGAACAGCGCCTAGCACAAGTAAGCACTCAAGAAATGCTTATTATTATTGGTCAGCAAATCACATATAACCACAAGACTTGTGTTTGCCAAACTCATTTATCTCATTCCATATAAACTAGTTCCTTGTTCTCTGAGAGATCGCTAATATTTTTTAAGCCTGCATCTTAAATCCTCTATACACTCCCTCGTAATGACATGATTCTTACATCGACCATTCCTTTACCAATATCTTTTATTCCAGCACTCCCTCAGCTTCCCACTGTCCGACCCAGGAGAAGCCCAACTCAAATGAACCAGGTGATCTACCCTCTCCCCTTACACACACAGGTCATGGCAATCTCAGCACTGGAAATTCCTGGTCCCCAAACTCAGTCGGGTCCCTAATGTCATCTAGGAATCATTGGACACGGCTCCAGTCACGTTCCCCTACCAGGCTCCGTAAGAGCTGTGTCCTCAAATTTTTAGAGCATCCTTCCCCATCATACTCAGCTAATGACCTTCCCTTCTACAGCACAGAGCAAATGAAGGCTGTGACCTGGGGACTCACCCAATGCCCTAGCCCCATGCCTTCACCCAGAAGACAAACCCAGCCTCTATCATTAACCCCTATTCCTCCTTTTTTCAGTGAACGCGATGTTTCTCCTTCTGTTGGAGAATAATCACACAGCCTGAGTTCTAAATCACAGACTCACTGCTTCCCCAGAGACCAGGCTTACCAACCATGCCCTTTCTCCTTCTCTACTTGATTTTCACCCCCAGCATATGCACATGCTCAATGAACTTCGACTCGACATCTTCCTCCAGCTACCATAACAACAGGCTTCTGCCTCGGGACCTTTGCACTTGTTGTCCCCTCTGCTTAGAAGGCTCTTCCCCAGAGATAGGACATGGTTTGTGCATTCACGTCCTGTGTAATCACAGAAGTCATCCCTGACCACTGACAGAAAATCACGGCTCTATCAGGTACTCCTTTTCTCCATCGTCTTCTCGATTTTTCTCCATTGAACTTATCACTGCCTGACATGTTGTTTACTGGCTTTTTTGTTTACTTTTCTGTGTCCTCAACTTGTAAGTGGGCTCCATGATGAAAAGGATTTTATATGTCTTGTTCACTACCGTATCTCCAGCAGTGGTTTACACAGAAACACTACAAAAATTATTGAAAGAGTAAATGAATTATAAAAATTAAACAAATTCAAAGGAAATCATTTATTTATATTGGTAGTTATTTATCTTGGTATTGAAAATGCAAATTAGGCTCTATATGATTTTGCATCTTAAACTAAAATGCATAATTATGATATTGTTAATTTTTATAATTTATTATAATGCATTGTTATATTTTATTTATAATAAATATATCATGACATAATTTATTATAAGAAAAATTTCATCAGACTTATAATAAAAGTGTTTGTTGGAAGATAGTAAAATTGGTACTATCATATTGCTGGTGGCGTTGTAAGTTGATACCATCCTTTGGAAAAGCAATTTGGGTACAAATATTAAGAGCCATTCAATGAAGCCACATCCTTTGATACAATAATCATCAAAGAGGAGAAAATCATTTTAAAGGGTAAAAAGGCATGGCACATATAAATATATTCATCATGGCTCTTGGCAAAATGGCAAAACTTTAGAAGCCATCTACATGCCCAGTAACAAGGAACTAGCAAGTAAATTAAGGTCCATCAGCAGGGACCACAGTTATTAAGAGGCAACATACCAGACACAGTTGCCTAGCCAACGGGAGCGGCTCGCAGTTCTAGACTGTTCGTGCACACGGTGTGTGTGGTTTGTGCTGAACACCTGCTTTCTTTCTGGGATTCTACCATTTGGGTCCATGCGAGGCAGAGGTGCCTATGTGACCAGACCCCCCAAAAAAACCTTGGGACTTGAGTCTCTGATGGGTTTCCCTGGGCAGAAACCTTGCAAACATGTTGCTGCGTTTTTGTTGCTGGGGACACAGTGAGCTCTGTGTGACCCTCGTGAGAGAGAGAAGCCATAAGGGAGCCAGCACATGCATTCTGAGCCCCACCTGTCTTCTCCCTCACGGCCGGAATGTACCCTGACTACGTCACGGTGATAAGTCTTAGTCTTGAGTGCAACTGAGTTCCATGAGTCCTTCTGGTGGGGATGGTCTTGGGGACTCCAGACATGCCATATTAAAATCATCACTGATGAGTTCTTACAATCAGGATGCCATCGGGAACACTGTCCATAATACTAAAGTGACATTCCGCAAGGGGGCACTTCCTGGATCACTGCTCCCAGGATCTTAATCCTGGCACAGGGAAGAAAGTGCCCTCTTTGCAAGCAAGTTTAAGAAATAATGGGTTAAATAATGGGCCCCAGAACCGTGTGCCACGGAACACCAGTTTGGGAAAAGTTGCTCCATGAAAAAGTTTAAAGAAGAAATTCTATCCAGAAGCTGATTAAAACAACTGCTTTATTAATTAACCCTAGCTTACTAGAAGCTTTTCAGCAAAATAGTTCTATTCTGCAAAAAAATTGAAAAAATGAGAATTGTTTTCCACAGTAATTTCCCTCCTATTGATCTGAAAGGAAATGATCTCTCCCTCATGTCTAAGTGACCCCAAACACATTCCTCTTCATTTTTAAACTATTGTCAGAAGGCTCCGCATTTAAATCACGTCTATAAAGACAAATCGCAGGTAGAGAAAAAAATGTAATTTATGCTTCGAGGAGTGCCTTTTATAGAGAAATGAATTAGAAAAAATAAACGTTGACGGAAAACATTAATATTCTAACGACCTTTGTCGTCTGGAGAAACTCTTCGCAGGTGAGTGGGTCCTCCTGGGGAAGGTGACAGAGAGGCGTGCTGCTCATTTCTTCTAAGATGGCATCAATGCGGAACTCTATCAAATCACTGACCTTGTCAAGCAGCAATTCCAGGTCCCCTTTGGGAAAAAATAAATGCGAATAAAAGAGATTAAGCATTCTGCTTTTAAAAAAAATATATCAGCGCTGGATAAACGGCAGTAGTAAAATCAGGATGAAGTCGCTCCGTATCGGAGTTCCACACTTGGTTCTCTCCTTCATCCTTCCTTTAACCCGACTCACACCGGAACACTGGGCCCAGGAGGCTTCTGTAAATCTGCACACATTCGACCTCTGTTCCTTAATTTAAATTACAGAAAGAAAATGGAATCAGAGAACGAAGAAGAGTTTCTTTAAAAACTAGCTCCTTGTCTCCAGGAAACTGTAATAAAACATCCAAACTGTTAATACCCTAATCCTAATATTCTCTAGGGAGATCATCACGAACTTCTATTTTGGCAGCCTGTTCCAATGCGGTTGTGATAACTCTTATTATGAAGTCTTTATACATTTTATAAATGCCTCCTTCTAGAATTTTAGCCAATTTCCTCTTGTGTTCGTTCCCGGGGAGATGTATTTTGGAAAAGATATTTGTTTAAAGGCAAATAAACTGGATTCTATACTGTGCACATCTATTAACATTAGAAGCCACTTCGCATCTCTGGGTTATAGTTTTCCAATTTTAAATTGAAGGTCTGATTTAAGATTATTTTTATAATCTTCTCCAATCCTATAATGCAGGGATTGTCTGATCATTCATTTTACATTATTCAACCTTCAAACTGTAATGAGCCTAAGCACTTCTCAATCATATCCGAAGACCCCTTTATCATTTGTCTCGGAATCTAGTCCCCAGCTTACGAAGCCAAACAAAGAGGGTGGGAGGGCTCAACCACTGATTCCCACCCCCTCCCCACCAACCCAGTGCCTCTCAAATACTCCTGAGTAAACAGCATCTAGCAAAATGGATGGCTGGACCCTTCTGAGCTCTAAATCATTTGGAAGGTACAGTGAAAATCTACTAATAAGACAAGCTCTTGACAATTCAGGCCATGAATAGCTTAGGTACTGCTTCGGCAGTCACATATGAGAGAGGGAGGGAGGGAGGATAAATATAAAAGGAGCCATCATGAGAGGTATCTAGAAGGGATGCCCAGGAAAAAGTGACCTTCAAGATGATGGGATCGAAGAATTAGAAAGGCGTTAGGGAGGTAAAGAATCAAAAAGAGACTAACTACATCCAACTATTGCAATTATGGTCCATGAGTGTATGGGTGTCTGGTATGCACCTGAGAGTAATACAAAAATATAAGAAACAGCCTGACTTTCACACCCTTTGCTGTCAGTTTGGGAAGAGAGATGGAACCGTGCCAAACCATTAGAAGAAACCAATGTATAGTCCCTGGTCCCAACTGTAAAACAACAGGAGGCCACAGGAAGAAGTGGTCCCATATGATAGAAGAGTCTAAGGAAGCTTCTGGAGGCGAGACTTACTCCGGGCTATAAAATATGGGGAGAATTGGGCCACAAAGAGAAGTAAAGGACGCCGGGTGGTGAGGAGGACCCCCCCATACCATGTTCCAAACTGTGTCCCACCGCCCATCACGGAAGGTCTACAAGATGTTAACGTGTTCTCCTAGAAGGCAGACAAGGAATTCTGGGAAATGCCACCTACGAGAGCCCGCTTTTAGAGACCCACTGGACAATGGCATATTAAAGTCTCTGCGAAGTCCTCTAGGAAAGGAACCTGCCCGACTATTTCACCGTAATTTCCCAGACTTACCTCTTTGCCACATACCTGTACTCATTCTGGAAAATCGTACTTTAAGGAATAAACTACGTTACACATATTCTAAAGTGTACTATATCCCTCATTAAGAAAAAATGTTTGCAGAAACTTTTCCCATATATTCTGTTGTTCAGCACTTTACTGTCCATATCTCCATATATTACAAACTGAGTTCTCAAAACACACTCACCTGTTAGTCTAAAAGGCCGAATAACTCTAAAGATCCTTTCAATCCTAATGTCCAACAATAAATATCATTTTAAAATGTAGTGTATCTCTGGGGTTAAAATTAAATAGTGAACAGATATACTTTCCAGGAAATGAATGAATTCATATATTTTGGTGATATTCTTTAGGGAACAGTTTAAGAAAAGCACTCCTCATTTCACTATTTACATCACAATCTCGAAGAAATGAGACAGTAGACGCTAAGACCTCAGCCTCTCAAACTGAAAAATAATAGTCATTTAGACAGACTTACTGATCTTTGCGAAAGCATGATCCAAGTATGTCTCAATGTTAAGTGACGTCCAGGTGAGCGCGGCCAGGCCAGGCTGCAGAGCTGCCTCCACTGTCGCCAGGTGAGGCCCCATTAGCGGCTCGACGACAGGCGGCATTTTTGACTTCACTCTCTGATACTCAGCCAGCATCATCTGCAGCGAAATGGGGGTTTAGTAACCAATTAATTTCTCACTTTGAATATTTATTAATATCTCACTTTTTATGAAAAAAGATGATTTTTATTTAGGGTCCAGCTGTAGGGCTCAATAACAGCCCGGCAGGTAGAGTGGCCAAAACAAAACAAAGATAAGACAGAAGACAAAAATATCTCTCCGTAAATACAAATTCCTAATCTGATGAAATTCAACTGAGGAGGCAAGAAAAGGGATTTAAGAGTTTCTCATCCCAAAAAGGAAGAAAAACTCTGAAGTCAGGTAACTTTTCCAAACCAGGTGAAGTGATGTAACCAGTGCCTTAGGCTGTGCTAAGCTCATTCATTCAACTTGTACGCTGGTACTACATGCTTCCTATGCCTCTGGGCACTTCCTGTAGACCATACTCACCACCCAAAATGTCAGAGTCACCAGAGGTTTGCCTCAGTGGAACTGTAGGCCAAGTTCTGATGCAAGACCCAAAACAGACAAGGAGTCGAACCAGTGTTGACGTAAAGTGCTATGGCTTCAAGTGTCACCCACATGCGAAAGACAACCAAACTTACATCTCCAGCCCAGATCTTACTCCTGAAGTCCAGATTCTTATATGGCAAGAGTCTACTCGATACCTCCACTTGAAAATATAGCAGACATTTTAAACTTAACATGTCCAAAACTAAAAGTTTGTTCTTCCCCAAAACCTTCTCTGCTCACAGCATTTTCGATCCCAAATGATGGCGACCATCCATCCAGCTGTCAAGCCAAAACTCAGAGTCATCCTCGACGCCTCTCTCTCATCTGCACGCGATCCATCAGGATATCTTATTTGTTCCATATTCAAAAAAGACCCTATTTCGGGCTTGCTTAGCATACCCACTGCCACCACCATCATTGAGCCTCTCCTAAATTATCGTAATAATCTACCATTGTCTCCTCTCTCCCTCTCACGCTCACTATAGTTTACGCTCAATGAAGCAGAAAGAGTAATCCTTTCTAAATGTATCACGTCACTCCTCTGCTCACCTGGCCACTTGGTTTCCCGTCTCATTCAGGGCTACAAGTTCTTATGCTGGTCTGCGAAGATCTACCCAGTCCAGACTCCATTTCTTCTCCAGTTCCATCTCTAATCACTCCTTCCGTCTCTTACCTGCTCCTGTCCTTCCCTTTGAGGCCTTTTGATCTCCTCCAAATAATTACTTGAATGCCACCTTCTCAATTAGGCCAATACTGACTACCTACTTAAGACTGTAAATCCTCACCAATAACCACCTACTCACTCTGTCCTCTTTGCCCTATTTTTTCCATACTACCTATCGCTTTCTAATAGACTCTTTAATAATGTATCTACGTATAATGTTCATTGCTTGTTTTCTGTCTTGTCCAACTAGAACATAAGTTCTATAGGGACAAGAATTTTGTCTGCTTTGTTCAGTGTCAAAACAGTACCTGACACACAGGAGATGATCAATTACAGATATCTAATTAATTATTTGTCATCAGAAGGCGTATTTGCAATCAGAAACTCCTGGACTCTGGTCCTCCACTGAAATTTACCTGTTGTGTAATGTTAAATTGTGTCAGTATTTTGCTCATATGTTACCATTTTTAAATAAAAGTGATAGTACTTCCAGCCTGCCTTTTCTAGTAATGTTAATATGGATAATAATTAATTATAAGAAAGTTACTTTAATGTACCTCTTAAATACAATTGTTTTTAACCTCATATTTGTAATGTGCACGGTGGTATTACTTTTTCATTAAATCAACGTTCTCAGGGATTCCATAAGAAAAATTGTCTCAATGGATGAGTTTGGAAAACACTGTACATCAGATCCCTCCTTTTGAATAGTTAATTAACATTAACGATACTGAGAAATGTGAAAGAAGCAAACAAGAAGACCGATGGACTTTGTAAATTTCTTTAAACCCAACGTTTCCTAAATGGGCCACATAATCCTTTCTTCATATAATCCTTTCTTCCACAATTTCTTTACATCCTTTCAATTTCCATGAAAGCCACTTTTGAAAAGCCTAAATTTGATGGTTCTATTAGCAGCTACTTATACATTTCCTGAAGTTTTTCCCCACTGCTTACTTATTACTGTCTATCACTTATCTATTTGGGAAGCAATTCTTACAATCAACCTTCTGCATCCCATCTTCGTTTTTTAACCCCAGGAAGATTATTCATCCATTTTATAAATGAGAAACTGAGGCTTCGGAGGGTAAAGGAATTTGCCCAAAGATAATGGTTTGAATCCAGATAAATTGGCTTCAGAATCTATACCTGTAACTATTAGTACATGCTGGCTAATCTCTTTCTACTTTGAACTGCCTTCCAAAGAACAGATGAAGAAAACAAGCTCTTAGTTACTTTGGCATATCTGTAGAAAGCTGAAAGTTCTGTTAAATATTCAGCACGATAATTCTGCAACACCTGAGAAGTTCCCCTAAATCTCCTGATAGATCCACTCTTACCAGCTACATGACATGTTGAGTAGGAACTTGTAATTCTTTCAACCTCCAAGATATAACAAATGTCATCCAGATGACAATTAACCTGCTCTAATTGTCATTTACACTTGTGGTTGTTTTAAAAACATCCTTTGACTCTCCTTTTCTCTTGGGGTGGGGTCTATGTCCCCTTTCCTTGAATCTAGGTGGACCTACAGAGTTCAACAGAGTACAACAGAAGTTATGCTATGAGATGCTGAAGTTGTCTTAGAGGCAATATGGCTTCCTCCTTGTTTACTGTAACACCTGCTCTTGGAACCCTGAGTTGCCATATGAGAAATTCTACTACCCAGAGGCCTCCACACTGGAAGGCCACACATAGATGCTCCAGTCTTTGGTCTCAGCTGAGCAAAGCTTCCGGCCATCCCCACCAAAGAACCAGACATGAGAATGAGGCCATCTTGAATCTTCCAGGTGGAAACTCTGCCAGCTGAACTAAATAACCTTAGTTAAGGCCACACGGAACAGAAGAATCACCTAGCCAAGTCTTACTTAAATGCTTTACCCACAAAATCATGAGATACAACACAATGGTTATTTTACATCCACTACAATGTGGGATTGTTTGTTACATGCAACAGATAACTGAAACAATTCTGCGGTCAAAATTATATTTTGTAAGTTTATACTCTTATAAATATTATTTCTTAATAAAAATAATATTTTTTGTGAATGTTTAGATTGACTAAGTGATTTTCCTAGCATGCAAGAAAAGTCTAAAAGGGAACCCCAACATGCTGACTCTTATTTGATGAGCCCACATCTGAGGAATGTCTGTCCTCTGCCAGTATTGACTTTTTAACACAACATGGAGGAGTAAACGGCAGACTGCAGTGTGAGTTCTGGTCCTCTCTGCATTTACTACCTCTGAGACCTTGGCTAAGTGATTTAACTTTTCTGAGTCACGGTTTTGTCACCTATAAAATACTATAATAGTATTCTGCCCCAATTACCTCACTTGGTTGTAGAAAAGATCTAATGGAATAATAAACATGAAAATGGTTTAAAATATAAAGTTATGTAAATGCACAGCCTTATTGGCCTTTTCCTATCACGGGCACCACTATAATTGTAACAGTGGTTTCTGTGTTGTCAAATTTCATGGCTACATCTCTGTCCTCATCTGGGAAGCATTTGTCACTGCTGACCAGGCTCTCTCTCATGATGCTTTTTAACCCTTGGCTTCCTTGAGGCTTGGTTTCCTCCCACCTCAAAAGCCAATCCTTAATTTTATTTGCATAGTCATGCTGTTCTATCAGACCTATTAATATTGGAGCTACCTAAGGGCTAGGGCTAGGCCCTCTACTCTTCTTAATCTGCATTCTCTTCCTTGGAGATATCATCCAGGAGAACAACTTTAAATAGCAACTACACCAAAAGTATGCCTTTGACTTTGACTTCTTCACTAAACTCCAGACTCACACATCTACCTGCATGGATAACACCTCCACTTCAATCTCTAAAAATAATCTTATACTAAAGATGGGAACTTGATTCCCTCCTGCTCCCAAAAACGAACTGGTTCCAGTCTTTGCCATCTCCATAAATGGAACTTCCATTCAGGGCCACTGCATGTTATTGAGCAAGTTGTGTAGAACGCAAAGCAGATAGTAATATATAACAACCCTCCTGTAAGGAATTCCATTGCATTGCTCACACCAAAAACAAAGGAATCATACTTGAGTTCTCTTATAACCTGCCTGCTGACATAATTCTTCGATTCACTGACCTACTACTTGGTTGACATTCTAGTTCAAGCACCATCATCTCCATCGTGAACCAATACGACAGCCTGCAAACTGGCTTCACATTGACAATCTTGTTCCCATAAAATCTATTCTTTACCCAGCAGGAACAATAATTTTCATTGTAAAAGACATCATGCCTTTTCCTTCTGATCAAATTCCTCCAACAGTTTCCCAATGCACTCAAACTTATATCCTTGGTTTACGAGATCTGTCATGACCTGGCCTTGTCAACTCGACCTCATTTCATGGTGCTCTTCCCTCCGTTACTCCACTCCAGTCCTCCTGGGCACTTTCTAGTCCTTGACAGTAACACACCACCATTTTTTTAAATACAAACTGGGGGTAGCCAGGAAAAAACTAAAAGTACTATACCTTCATGTTACTGAAGTTCTTCTTGTATACATCCCGTTTCTGGAAAAGGGCAGCTGCAAATGGTGACACTTCCAGACCCAACTGCGACATGCACTCTGTTTCTCTAAATAAGGTTAATATCTGAGGGTCAAAGTTTACAAACAATTCCCCTGTTCTCGGAGCCTTTACCAATAAAGAGGCCTCAAGTCCAATGTGAATTTCTTCAATCTACAAGAAAAGATTAACATCATTACTATAAGAAAGTTCAGTGCATACACTGGCTACCTAGGTTGGCCACTTCTAGGAATGAGGATCATTTAAATGTTCTTCCACGGAGTTGAGCGTCTCCAATTATAGACGATGGGGTCACTCACTCTTCTCCTAAGTTCACTTTCAGGAAAGGGCTTTCAAGTTCCTGGCGGTGACATTGTTCAGTTGATTTAACAAAACGCTTGGGTTGTGAGTCCCTCACGCCCTCCAGGTAAGTGGATATACAAATAGCAATGGCTTCTCAAAAGCCATGTAGCTCCCTGATACCTTCATGTCTATTCAGTTATTGTTCCTAATAAAAGTTTCACAAAACTTACTAAACTCAGTCTTCGGTTATCAAAAAAGCAACGAATAGCTCTACAGAGATATCTCTGTACTGGCTCCGACACCAAAATCTGAACCAGGAAAATGAGACGTGATTTTAGAGGGCTTGTGAGGCTGAATTTTATCCTGCAAAATACAGAAGAAAAGGAGAAGAAAAAAAAAAAAAAAAACTTCCTGCCAATCTACAAAGATTGGTAGAGTATGAAATATAATTTAATTAACCTAGTATAGCCAAAGAAAATATAAGACTCCATTTAACAGACATATTCGTGTTTACTGACACAATAAGGAACTGAATGGAGGAAAAAAAGAAAGAAATTCTAATCAACCAGGTAAAGGAACCAATAAAGAGGATCTTCTCCCATAGGCATTTGTAAATTAAATAAAAATGAGTTTCTGTTACCTGGCTTATGATTTTTCTTCATGGACATATTACTCTCTTTGACTGATTACCTACATTCAACCAAACCTGTCTTATAAAATATCCTCGAAAACCAACTTTCTGAGTGAATAAAACACTTCGATGCTCGTGGAAGGTTTCCCACTGATTTGACGGTGGAGATCTTTAAAGGATATAAACGTAGAGACTCACCTGCTGGAGCCATGCCCTGTGGTAAAGAACCTCAAACTCCAGGAGGACCTGGGCCACCCTGTTGTAACTTCGAATCACAGGTCTGGCTTCCGCCGTCTGCAGCACAGTCGGCTGCTGCTGGAAAAGCTGCATTGGCTGCTGAATTCTGTGGAAGAGTTGACGGGCCCACAGGATCTTCCCAGCGATGGGGGGCTGGTCTCGGCCCAAAGGGGGGTCGCCTTTCTGCTTTGTATACAGCTTTGAGATCATATCAATGTCAGCCCCATAGTGTTCAAGGATACGCCGATATTTGTCATCAATACCGAGATTGGGTATATTCAGTCTGGGGTTTTTTTTTTTGAAAAGTGAAAGGTTTGCATTAATGGGAAGATATCTAGTGATCTCTTTTATTGAGATTTATGTTAAAACACATGCTCATGGAAGAGAATGAGATATGTGGCATATTTAGAAAACCAAAATGGTATCAATCCATCAATCACATTTCGATAAAGTAGGGGATTTTTTAAATAGCATTAATTCCTACAATCTAGGCAAAACTATTAACTTGGTAAGAATTTTTTCAAATTACTTAAGTGTTAAGTAATATTATGATAGGTGCTTCAAAACTAAGAAAGTCTTAATCCTCTGAAGAACTTAAAGACTGACCACATTATCCAGTGTTGAGGGAGGATTTTATTTCTATTAGAATATGAAATAATAATAATAATAATAATAATAATAATAATAATAATAATATAAGCTAAACTCTATTCATATTACCCCAATTTTAGAAAACAGAACTTAGAAAATTATTCCAAATTTTTACCTTTCAAATTTCTTTAACATACTTAGAGCTTGATTTGTGTTTTGAATCTTTTCAAATGTGACATCCATGAACTTCTGCAATTCATTCTAAAACAGAATAAGGTCTGATATGAATTAGCACTGGGAAAGTCCTATTTAGCAACAAGATAAACGAGCTTCCCATTCTCTACAAATACATATAACACAGGACAAACTATACCAGGAAAGTTAATACTCACCTGAACTTGAAAGAAAGATAAATGCCCAGAAGCCAAAACAAAAAAAGACATGACAGCCAGAGCAGCCACAGGAGTTGGGACCGTGGCAGGCCCCAGGTGTACTGGTCAGGTGGGAAGCCTGGGGTAGGCACTGGGGCTTTATCACAGCTGTGGGGCCCTAACACTCTCAACAGACCACTGCAGAAAGCCAGGGCCCTTGCAATGCTGCCCACACCACACAGGGGGGCTAATCGATTCTGTCCGCAAGTTAGGGGGAGCAGCAGGAAGAACTGCCATCTGCCTAGAGCCGGGAATGGATGGATAAAGAGGGCCCCCCAGCAGAGTTCCCACACCTTCTCTGTGAAGAGCCAGATGGTATTTTCGGCTTTGAGAGACTTAAGTCTCATTTACAGCTACTCACCTAACACTGTGCACAGGCAGCCGCAGACAATCCACAAACCACCAGATCCTGCCCACTGGCAGCCTACTGACCCTTGTTCTAGAGCTACTGAAACGCAGAGCCTGGGCCACACCTACAGGAGGAGTCTGAGTTCTCAGACACAAGAGATGACAGGGGTCTAACCAAAAAATGAACGCAACAGATAGTCTGAGATGGCAGCAGAAAGAATGCGAAGCCACCCACACTCCAGAAACACTTCCGTAGTCCAGGGCCAGAGACCCATACAGGAAAAGTACATAAATAACTGCTAAGAATATAAGATTAAAAAGAATGACCTCAATATCAAAGTTTTAAGCAATGCCTATTTCATAAAGCTCTCAAATCTATTTTCCAAAATGATTTTCATTGTGGACTGTCCTGAGAACCTCACACATCTTACACCATTGTACAATTGTGTCCAAAAAATACTGCACCAAAAAATGAAGCACATGATTTACCCTTTGTTCATTCTAAGATCTAGTAAAGAATTGCCATTAAAATCTAAATTGAGTTTAAAAAAAAAAAAAAGACGGAAAAATTATTTCATTATTTTCTATTTCATGCTTCAAAGTAAAGTTCCAATCAATCTTTTTTTTTTCTCTCTCAATTTACCGGACAGAAGTGTAGGCCTCTATAATTCCAAAAAGATCATTCATTTATGTGGTAATAAAATTGGGAAGCCAGTTGCACGTGCAGTGAGAATTAGTACCTAGATAAGCTTGATTTTACAGAAGCAATTTGGCAAGACAATCAGTCGGAAATATCCAGGATAATATCTGAGGCACCGCTGGAAGCAACACCTGAAGAGATGCTGCTGTTCTGGGGGCTGGCCTGTGCCATTCGACAAAGCCCCGAACTTGAAGGATGGCTAAGCCTATTAGGACACGTCCTTGCCTCTGATACTTCTCACTACTTCTACTGAAATTATAAAGAGCAGTACGGTTAGCCTACCCAAACAAATACTCAAATTTTGTTCATTACAAAAAATGTCTAAGGATAAAATATGAAGATCTAGAACATCTGTAATTCCTCTACCTCCTGCAACTTCAGACACTAGCAAATCTTTGCTGAGCCCTGACACTCGTACCTGATCGTCCCTGGTTTTCTACCCTATGGCTTCACAAATGCCTGCACTGAGCTCTCTATAAACATCTAAGACCTTGAAATCATCTCTTCTCCCTGAGCCTTAGACCCATTCTGACAGTCTCCAAGATCCGGCCACGGAATCCTTGCACTAGTCCTGTTATTGGTTATGGGCTCTCTCTCAGCTCCTGTTCGGTTTTCTGTTCAAGCTGTTGGAACCAGCATGAACTCTAAATCTGGACAGGATTCCACGCTCTGACCCCTTCGACAGTGGAGATCAGGACATGATCCAAATCACCCATGCAGCCCACCCCGCCCTCCAGTGCTTCATCCTGAAAATGCCAGTAACTGAGCCTTTCCAGTCCTTTCTCCAAGACTCATCCCCCACTCCCAGCTCACTCCACCCAGACTCATGAAAAGGTCAGTATTTTCACCTCGATTTGACAGAGACAAGGGCTGAATTCATGAGTTGTTTAAAGGAGAGAGTGTTAAAAAGTGAGTTAAGAGAAAAATGATGGAGAAAGGGACAAAGAGGTCAAAGGAAACCAGTCATCCAACCGAAGATGGGCCTTTCTTGACATGGAAGAAAAATAACAGCATTGAATTTAAGGGGAAAAAAGATTAAGAAGAATGAAAACTAATCTCTATAACTAATACTCAAAACCCAGGTTGTAGAACAATTATAAAATTATATTCTAAGTATTATTCAATGTGGGCACATCTTGAAAAGCTCTCCCAATCCCATCCGTTTCCCTCCATTTACTTGGAAAAATTAACACTGTTCTGGCATCAAGCACCACCTCCCTTCTGAGCCTGGTCCCAGGCAAACAGAAGTATGAACAAGGCTCTCATCTAGCCTGATGGGTTATAGCAATTCTCAGATTCTATGTAATGTTTTGCTGGCCTGTCCTCCCTCTAAGTTCCTTTAGCACTTCTTTGGACTATGTCTTTGATCTTTGCATCCTCACTACCTGGTACAATATTAGAAAATTATTCTTCTAACATATATGTGCTTATATTTCAATCACAGCACATGTCTGCCTCTGACTGCAAGCTCTGAGGACAAACGTATTTGATTTATTTCTATGTTCATAAGCCACAGCCTAATACATAATTGATGTACGGTAAATGCTTGTTTAATTATAATAAACCTAGCTCTTATTAATTCATTACTCACACATTAATTCAGCAAACATTCTTTGCTCTCCAACTATATAAGGTGCCACCCACTAGGCCCAGGCGACACAAATAAGAAAGAAAACAATCCTGCCTTCAAGGTGTTCACCGTCTACCTATATTCCACCAAGAGCTACTGAAGCACCACATAACTGAAACTGCAGGGAAACAGGTGAAAACTTGACAAACGAACACTGACCATGGAGCACAGAATCAAGATCTGCACTGTCCATCATTTTCCAACAAGACGAAATCGAGATCCGTAGTCCTGACGTCTGACTCGGCCCCCAAAGGTAGTCTTTTGCCTAAATTATTACAGGTATTATATCTTCCCATCAACTGAAATGTTTCTAATAGCATAAGGGTTTAAAAACTTGAATCCTAGAACCAGAATGCCTGGGTCTAACCCCAAGGCTAGCACTTGTTATTTCTGTGACTTTGGACAAGTCACTTAACCTCACTGCCTGAGTGTCCTCCTCTGCAAAGTGAGAGTACTGCGCGTATCCGCTTTAGAACAGTACCTGACATGTAGAATTGGCTGGTTTTATTATGGTTCCTTCTATCACCGAAGCCACCCCTCCAAAACCGCCTCAGAGCTCTTTTTCCCGTATGTGTACCAATTTATTTTGAAACAAAAATTCTGGAAAAGAGGTAACAGGCGGCCATTTTCCTTTGATAATCAGAAAGGTACCCATTTTGCACGTCACCGGGATGAAAAGAAGTCTGCCTTTTAATTATGGTAGATAACTACTGGGTTGATAACAAATATTGCCAACTAGCCCAGAGGACCCCAGCCCACCCGCTCTCAGCACATGACCCCACAGGTGACAGGCCCGGTGCTAGGAACTCCATGAGAACTGGCCAATCCGACCTCTTCCTTACGAATTTGGAGCTGAGGACAGTCCTGTGACATGTTCTCAGAAGCTGCTCTGTGGACCAGAAGTCAAGATGGCTGGTCTGCAGTGAGCAGAGGTGGCAGTGGGGGTGCGGGAGAAGGAAGAAAGTGGTCCAGATGCTGAGTCAGTCTTGGGACCGCTGTTTCTAGGGCCAGCTGCAGCCCTGCCTTTAGGATCTGTCAGATGTTGCTGACCATTTGCTTAAACGACCTCTGGTCATAATCATTGCTATAAAGGTAACAAACAAATGGAAACAACTTTCTATATCTAATAATACCACGTCTCAACAGAAGATGAAAGTTAATTTTCTAAGAACTAAGATAGAAGACATGCAGAAGTCTGTGATTACAGATCACTATCCAAAGCTGTATTTACAACGCTTTAATCTATGAAAAAGAGCCTTCAATTATTAATCCGAAATCACAAAACACAGGCCGAGGTTGCTATCGGTCACCTCCGTGATGAAGATGCCCTTCCTTCTGAATGGATCATGATTAGTGGCATTACAGAGAATGGAAAAAATAAATATGTGACTGTCAACAGAAATGTTATTATATAACCTACATGAAGGTCATTAGTCTGCTTGCAAAATTCTTCATAATCCTGGTCGAAATCCATTTTCCGCTGGTCTAAGAAATTATATTCCTTTTTCTTTATGGTGGCAACAATACCCTGAAATATTATGAAAGAAATAATACAATATTTCAATATTCTTGCATTACTTAATTAAATATAACCTTTAAATGTAGAACCTGAAAAATCATTACCAAAAAAGCAACTTAAAAGAGGCCCATTTCTTTAGTTACATAGCTTAATGCTTATTACAGCAGTATAATGTTGCCTATTGCATTACGAGAAAACATTTGGAAAGCGTTCTCATGAGGTTTTATATGTTTTTAAAGGAAAATATAAAATAAAGATCACATCCGAAAAAGTAGGAGTGTTTTCTCTAAAAATGTCTTATCAATCACATCTGAAATAATAAAAACAAAGCCCAGAGTAGCAGTTAATAAAATATTTTTCATTGAAAAGTCTGACTTCTCAGAAAATAAATAAGACAATAGAACACAAACTTGGGAAGAAAATAGTTATGTTATAATATCTAAGGTGAAATACTATCTTCTAAGCCTCAAGTGTCTTAAATAAAATGTCAAACCACCATCCACCATCCAAAGACTCACTAGAATTAATTGCTTCCTCCTGCCCTGCAAAGCTGTAGTCCATGAGTACAAGAGTACAAATTAGGCAATTTATCTCCTTGAAAACTGTATTACCCACCGTTTTGTTTGCTCTGAATAATGAGCTATAATGCTCTGTGATTATTCTTAACCAGGTACTAAGCCATTCTCAAACTCAGGAGCCCACACTGTTGACACAGGCATATAATTTTTATGAAGAATGTTAGGCCTCTGTCTGCAATCTCCTCTTCAAAGTCATTTCCATTTACGCATCGATTCAAATCTCTCAATAGACAAACATGTATAAACTGCTTAACTTCTTGAATCAAGTTTACTAGTTAAAACAATCTACTCTTTCATGCTGCATAACTACAAAATTAGTTCTATTTAGAAATTGTGTGTGTGTATAAACGCTACTCATCGTGTTATAAGAAATGTGTAAAAAAGTATGAAAAAGTTATACTTCCACATTTAAAGATGGTAATTTAAAAGATCTGAAGCCCTTAGAAAATTCTGTTCTATGATTGGATTTTTTCTTGTTTTTTCTTTTATTAAATTTATTGGGGCGACATTGGTTAATAAGATTATAGAGGTTTCAAGTGTACAATTCAATAATATGTCATGTGTATATTGCATTGTGTGTTCACCACCCAAAGTTAAATTTCCTATATATCTGTCCCCCTTTACCATATATCTGTCCCCCTTTACCCTTACCTACTTCCCCCACACTCCCCTCCCCTCTGATAACCACCAAACTGTTGTCTGTGTCCATGATTTAATGGTCACTGAAGAGTATTGATTTAACTAAACTGATTAACTGTGACTTTTGAGCCAACTAATGAAACTCAGTCTACATCACTTACCTGACAGATGTTTACTGCACACCTATTACGTGCCAGTAAACTCTGAAGACACAGGAATGAACAGAACAAACAGATGTCCGCACCCTAGGGGAACTTAAATCCTTGGTTGGGGAGAGAGAGTCAGAATCTATGTGAGTCACAAATAAATAAGCAGGATAATTTTAGACAGGGATAAAATGAGTAACGTGACAAAGAGTGATTGAGGTGAAACAGAAGTCAAGGAAAACTTAAATAAGGGTCATTTAAATCAAGATCTGGAGGACAAGGGGAAAATAACTGTGTGATAATCCAGGACAGAACTTTCCAGAAAGAAAGCACTGCGAGCCGAAGGCGGACTGAACCGTGTCTGGGATAGAAGAGGAAGAGGAGAGCAGGCAGCAGTGACGGGGCCTTGACAGCCAGGCGAGGAGGCTGAGATCCATTTTCGTAGACACTACTTTGAGTTTCTAACATTTATACTAACGTACGAATATCTCACCTGAAGTTTTCATGCATCGTCTACATTTTACCTCACTATCATCCAGGATGCTTTGAGTTTCAAAGCAATTTCTCTTCCCGATATTTGTATGAGATTAAAATATCTTTTTATCGGGTTTAAATGTTTTTATCTTCCTTTGGATGGACAGTTCAACTTCTCATTCAGAAATAAACTTTGAAATATGTTCCAAAGTTATTTTTTCATTAAGATAGAAAATAAGTTCCGGATTGAAAAATAAATGGATATATTCCCTCTTCCTCTTGTAAAACTGTAGGTTTCAAAGTGTAGATTTTCTACCTTGCAGGTTACACAGATTCACCTAAAATGTTTCCACTATATAAAAAAGGTCTTTCCTTTTTCTCTCCCAAATCTGGTGTACTCAGGAAATTAAAAAGACTCTTTATACTGGCCTAAACTATTAAAGCACAAAAAGCAATGTGTGGCAATAAATTATATGATCCTTTTCAAATACAAAAAAAAACAAACAAACAATTTTAGTGTCATTGTCCCTAAACAAGGAAAAACTTGGCTGTTCTGCATTAAGAAGTTAAAACACATTTTCTTTGTAAATGGCTTTTTTAAAATCTTCAAAACATCACTAGATCATAGTGCCCATTTTGAGACCTAAGATTAGTCACACATGTACCCTGAAAAGATAAAGTAGCTAAAATCAAAATAACTAGGAATGGTGGAGCTAAAATAAAATTCAGTTCCTTTTATTTTTAACACGTATCCAAATAAAATGCTTAAATCCAGAGACAATCTGATGCCACGCAGAACTCAGTGTCCACTCGTGTCTGACGCACAGTATTTGCTTCATTGCCTGATGCATAATATTTGCTTATTAGACATGTCTTACATGAATAAAGGGATAAGTTATAGTTAAACATTCTCCTGTGCTACTCATGAAAACGCTTTTACTAATGATGATTAATTTCACACTATTGGGAAGTCATTCTCATAACCACGCACCTGAAAAGAACATATTAGCACCAATACATAATCCTCAAGTAAACTTAATTTCTCTATGATTTAAGGGCCACAAGCTTATATTTTACATTATGAACTATCTGAATCATCCCAAACATAATTATTTGCATAAAATGTCAACATTTTAGTTATGGATAAGAGTAATGAATTTAGTTTTAAAGTAAAATACCTGGTATTTAGTGACCATGTCCTCCAGCCCTTCGATTTTAGACTCTTGCAGAACGGAATATGTCTTAAAAGTCGTAAAGATGTCTATTATCTTGGCAAGACGTCGATGGAAAGTTTCAAATTTTCCAAAAATGTACATCTCGCTAAATTCAAATTGCTTTTCGTTTGGATCTTGTTTAAGCCTTTGTTTCATCTTGTGAAAGCAGTCCTGGTATTCCTGACAATGAAACACCAAAACAGAAGAAAGGGAAATCACCAGAGACGTTGACTGTGTTCCCCTAAAGTGAGGGTGGCGGCGATGTCAGAGTGGAATGGCAAACCCTTTCACTTTCCTGCCTTAGAATTTCCTCATCCTGCAGCCTGGAGTATCACCTTTCCCCTCTTCCAACCGAGCAAACTCCTGATTGCTCGTAATGCAACTCAGAGATGCAGGCTTTGCACTTCGGTCCCATCTTGTTGGGAACAGCCTCACTCTGTGTCTACCTCCCCATTCGCCTGTAAGAAGCTTAAGGAAAACTATCTCACTTTAGCCCTCTTTGTACCTTCGGTACTTAGTATGGCATCGGGAGAGCAGGTCCCCAGAGAGGATGGAATAAGTGGATGCATTTTCTAGGAAGGCTTATTAACATTCAATTTTCTTAACAGAAATAAATACTGTTCTTTTTGGCAACCGACGAAATAATTTAGGACTCGTCGGCAAAAACGATGGACATAATGAAACGTGTTCCAAATACATTATTGGGCTGGCCGTTACCTGTTTAAGTTTAATTGCGGATAATATTTTTTCCACAACAACATCCTGAGGCTGGCTCCACACGGACGCGGTCCCATTGTTGGTGATGTAACCTTTACACGCAGATATCATCTGATTGGTCACCTGGAGTTTTCCAACGAAACGATGTTACGCACACTAAACAGCCATCAATTATAAATTGGACTATAGGGTCTTTAACTCTTCTACCTCTCGGAGTATACGATCTGTGAACTTGAACTTTGGATTTATTTGTTTCCATAGCACTGATGATCAAGTACTAGCCTTTTTTTTATTTTTATTTTTTGGCTTTATTGAGATATAATTGACAAATGAAAATCATATATGTTTAAGGTGTACAATGTGATGATTTAATATACCTAGTGAAATGATTACCACAATCAAGTTAATTAACATCCATCACATCACATAGTTATTTTTCACATATGCGGTGAGAGCATTTAAGATCTGCTCTCTCAGCAAATGTCGAGTATACAATACAGTATTATTATTATTAACAATAGTCTCCACGCTTACATTAGGTCCCCAGAACTCACTCATCTTATAATTGAAAGTCCGTACCTTTTGACTGACATCTCCCCACTCCTCCCCGCTCCCCAGCCCCTGGCGACCACCATTCACTTCTCTGCTTCTATTTATTTGACTTTTTTAGATTCCACAGATATACTGTCAAAGTCACTTGCTAAATCACAGAGTTGGAAGCAACAAAAAAAATCAGCAATTCTGGCCCCTTGTGGATGCAGGACGAATGTCTTAACCAACCAAGAAATGATTCCCTTTCTAGCCTAAAAGGTGTCGGGAGCTGCCCCGATCTCCTTCGGTAGCTTGCTCTAACATCTAACTCACAGTTTCAAAGTGCCCGGTGAAAGACTGACACCCGGACCACTTCACGCCACCAAGACCTGTAGCAGAAAGGCCAAAAGAAGGTGGCAACAGAGAAAAGAGCAAAACTCGTAATGTAGGTGACCACTAACATTGTATTCATCCCTCCAAACTTAAAAAAAAATTAAAAATAAATAAAATAAACTTCAGAATTTTCCAGGTGATGTTTTTTTAGAAATTAAAAAGAAAATTAGATGACTTCTGTGTGTACGGATATGATGGCTGGGATTTGCAATGCAAAGGTTGGGAGCATAAGCTAAACGAGATTGGTCATGTGTTGCCGAATCTGCCAGACATGTACACAGGGGTTTCAGGTATATGATTCAAAATTAAGGTTTTTGAAATTTAGATAAATGGCAGTTTCACAATTTTCTTCAAAAACCAAGACCTGCAAATAACATGCATGAAACCTAGAGTCATGAAGCAAGTTGACTTTTGAGTCTCCTACCCAGAAAACTTCCTCCGTGACTTCCTCCAACATGCAGTTCTAAAGTGTGAAGAAGTTGGGAAAGGGTCTCGTGGCGTTACCTCCTTTCTAACGAACATGAGAGCAGAAGGAAGAGTTTCCTGTTGTGCCCTCGAGGCTGGATGTCCCTATTCCCAGGAAAAATCATGACTCCTACTGCATTAGTATTCAAGACGTAAGTCCTGATGAGTTGAAAATTCCTCTATTTTAATATGACATTTAAAACTTCTGCCTTGGTAATGAAAAAGTCATTTACTTCTTAGAGGCCATTCATTCGTAACAGGAAAAGCCACAGAGCTCACCGCGAACACTTAGGAGTCAGGACATAAGGTTTAAACGTCATTATATTTTTTGGCAGAATCATTACAATTGCTTTATGGGTTACCAGAACATTGCAAGTGGCTTTTAGTACCATGATTACAGTCCTAATAATACCAAGAAAACAACTGTGGCATCGAATAAATTTGGTATAGTGGCATATAAAATACGAAACAGGAAATAGTTCAATATAGTTTTTCTTAATTAAAATTTACCCAATGGGAATAAATAATGTGCCAAAAAAAATAGGGATTGAAATTTCAAAAAGAATCTTTTTTATTTTTACTATATAAATTACTCAATATTTATTATAATTATTACTTTGAGAAAGAATACTTTATGATTTGCTAGAATCAGCTTCTCACATAAATTTAATTCTATCTCTATTGAGAGATTAATCTTTTTTTTTTTTTTTTTTTGCAGTTGTAGCATAAATAGACATTGGATTGTGCTAATGTGGTAAAATTTGTAATTACCAAAGAATTGACCATTGGTAAAGAAATATAAGTGACCGTGGACTTCATGCTATGCACTTACCTTTACAAACAGCGATGTGATCTTCTCAGAGGTGTTATAGTAATGAGAGATACTATAGATCATTTTAATTGCATTTATAAGTGTAGGAATAGCATCGATCATGGATATCTTGAACAAAACACAAAAGTTTTCAGAGAAACAAATATCAAATTCAGCAAAATTCTAATAGTTCAATCATTCAATTTTCATTAAAATAAAGTTTAGCTACAATTTTTACTTAAATTTTTAAACTATTATGTAACGCTTTACATAAATATATTTAAGGGTAATTTTATTGTTTAGTCATATGCAGTTAAGCAAATTTTACTTCAATGCAAGAAACATTAACTTTCTGCTAATAACAAAGAGGCTGTATTAACAGTCAATTTTGTAATCAATAAAAGCAGGTACTTTCTAAAGTTAAAAGATTAAAAGACACCATCTAATGCTGCTTCCCACAGTTCACTGAGTGTAGCCCATGTCAACTGCAATATTTAATGGAATATGCAAGTTTTTAAAATATAACATCATACATACATCAATAGACAGACAGACATGTGTATATACATAAAATTTTCTCAAGAATAAAAAGAGATTTCTAATACTTTTCCAACAGACTGTAATATCTACGAACCAAAACTCCACACTCAATTCAGCTGGCACAAAAGGGCCATCAACAAGCTAAAGGAGTAGAAATCTTTAACTTACAGGGTCACCGCTGTACAAGGGGTCACAGCATTTTTCAAGTGTGTACAAATATTTGACATTGTCCTTCGCTTCATTAGATGCATCAGTGATTCGAATATCCATCTCCCGCCAAGTCTAAGCACAGTACAGAGAAACGATTTTAATGTAATTATTAATAGAGGAACTTCCAACATAATAGCTTTCAGAGTCATCACAAGTCCTTTAGGTCAGACTTTCGGTTCACCCTGCACGTCTTGCATAAAACTGAATCCAGAGGGATGAAGAACACTGCCACACTGAAGAACAACTTTAAATTTTTGACTAAGTTTAAAGGTATCTCCCCCAGGCCTTCTCTTATAAAATCTACTCAATAACTAAGAAAGAGCTTCAAGAGGTACCATTTCCCTTTCGGCCCACACCTTCTCTCTTCCACTGGCTACTGGATCCACTTTGCATCTCGCTCCCACATTTTCCATCTTCTCTCTATTCTAACCTGAAATTCCTTTTCCCTATATACCTATGCTTTTGTTCATCCATTAATGAAGCAATTATTTATTAACTGTCAACCACATGCCAGGACTGTGCTGTGAGCAAGAAACTTCATAATGGCAGGACATCCAAAAGTGAGAGAAGTGAAAAAAAGATGATTTAGCACAAGCCAACACGTTCAATTGACTTTGTGGAAGTCCTACTGATAATATTTCTGAACGATATTGCAATGAAATGATCGCATTTCTTTGAGCAATGATATAAGGAAAATCTAAAGCACAGGTATTGAAACAAATTATTATTATTTAAACTATTTTCATAGATTGAAACATCCATGCAAATCATTAATAAATAGTCTTTATGGCACCAATGCCAGGTGTGCTAGGCACACCTGTCCCCAATGATCACTGACTCTTGGTATTCATATTCTTGTGTTACCCCTGCACTTGATCATGGGCTGAATCTGACGATTCACTTCTAATAAATGGAATGTGACAAAAATGATGGGAATTCACTTCTGGGATAAATTTATCAAAAGACTGTGGCTTCATAACATGTATAACCATGTTACCTGCAATACCTTCTAATAATACACATACATACAGGTACATCAGCCAACAAATATCTTTAATTCAAAGGCTATTTCCACACTATCACCAATTATGAAAGAGCAACATTATCGAGTCTTAAATTTTTTTTCATGAAGGTATAATGACCTTTTTTTTCTGTTCCCAATTACTCTATGACCTGAAATATTCCATGACATGAAATTCCCATACATTTCATAAAGCAAAAGGAAACAGCCGACAACCTTCAGAAGTTTCGACTTGGCAGCTGCAAGCACCGCCAACACAGCCTTCACGTCTGGGCTTTTCAGTTGATCCAGAAGGTAGTTGAATGTGGACAGTCTCTTCTTCCAGTGCTCCAGCTCGGCTCGGGGCCCGAGGTCATCCGCCTCCTTCCGCAGCTGGTTGTTTTCAGCGAGGACCTGCGAATGCACAGGACAAAGAAGCACCGTGTATGGCTGGAGAGATAAGCATCATACGTAGGCAAAAAATGAGTAAAGAAGTAAATGACGCTATCCAAATCACGCTATAGTTTTATTCATCTGTCTGCTTTGAATGATGGCCTTTTACTAACTTAGCATGTACCCATTTTTTAAACTTCCACGACAATTTAGTTGACTTGTTCTAAATGAAAACTGCTCATTTAAGGAAGCTTACTGAACTTTGGGAGGACGTGACCTCAAAGGTTTCCGCGTGTATTCACCTACTGCAAGACTGCAAAGCAATGTAACCCCTACTACGTTGCTTCATTTCATTTGCGCTCATTTTTTGATGTAATGTCAACCTTTTCTTAAGACTTTTCTGAAAATATTTTTTTTTTAGGTGAGGCTACCCTTGGTTGACCTCACAGATTGCAAAGACCTTGTCAGCTTACAATCCCTTATTTTTTTTTTTTTACACCTACAGCACCTGGTCTTCGTGGTCTCCCATCCAAGTACTAACCAGGCTCGACCCTGCTTAGCTTCCCAGATCAGACGGGATCAGGCTTGCTCAAGGGTGGCATGGCCGTAGGCTTGAAAATATTATTTTAAGGTTCAGTCTCGAGCTCCCTTTCGGAGGACACACTGAATTAGAAAACTCTATTTCTAAAGGCGTCTTCATCAAAGTAAATTATATTTTGAGAAAAAAAAAATAGCAAAGGGCTGTCCTCTAGTTATGTAAGTGTAAAGAATCATTAACTTTCATCTCTTAGCATTCTCATATCTCTTCTTAATGACTACAAATTAAAACCATGTGAACCTCTCACCTTTTCAGGTAAGTGGTAAAATACTTAGGCAAATGGGAATGGCATATGATATACCTTCTTCCATTGGTTAGTTCAATAACGTGGCATCTGGAACTGATGTTTGGTTTCTGGAAATTACCTGTTCTGTCTGTTTGATCCATACTTTCATACAACCTTCTATTTTTTCCAGAGTCTCGGGGTTATTAGCTAGAGTCAGGTAGTCTACTGGCTCCTTCAGGGTTTTCAATTCAAATATGTCACACTTTTGAAGGTTCACCTAATTAAAATGAAAATTAAATAATAAGGTGATGCTTTTTAAGCACACACACACACACGCACGCACGCACGCATGCACTTCTGGTTGACCCCTTGGTTGAGAAGGATCTTCAGGGGACCTTCTGGTCTACACCACTCTGCCCTCTGAAGAAAGATCGCGAAAGCACAGTGAGATACGAAATGCCCAATTCCGCCACACACTGAGCACACCACTGCAGAAGATGGAGTCTGAGGTCAAAGTGTGGGTCAAGAAGAGCAAAAGACTGAACTAGACAGAAAGAGAGTTATAACAGCACAGAATCTGGGAATTAATAGGGAACTTGGAAATTAAAAAGTCGACTCATAAAACCAAAGAAAGCAGGGACGTTTCCAAGAAATTGATAGCGGGGAGGAGTAATTTCTCATCCATCATTCTTTTTTTAAAAATACTAACTGGAGAGAAAGGCTCTCAAGTCCTTACCCAATAATGTCTTTAGAGTTAGCAAGTTCAATGGCAAACTCGCGAATTTGCTTTTTATTTGGGGAGGAAGAGGGCAGGGAAGGAGGTATGTTGGATTTTGACTTGACAATGAAACCTCATGTATTTTTAAACACACAATATAAAATGGAAATATTAATAATAAATCAAATCAAATAAAAATATTGATTTAATGAGGCCGTTTTCCTTACAGTAAATGTGCATCTGGCACCGCGAATCTCTAAATTCAAGTCTCAGGCTCAAGCCCACTTTACCAGCAACAGAGCTAATGTGCTCCTCTCAGTCGGTTCAGAACCAGCATGAAAGGGTGTGGGTTTTTCACCCTCCAACATCAACATGGCCAAGGAGCCATGAAGTCCAGGCCCTAAGGGCTTCTTGGTAAACCAAGGGAAAACCAGAAAGCACGCTAGATGTGGAAGGCAGAAGGTGCAGGCTGGGGAGCGGAGGGCACCGGATGCTGGGAGCTCACGCAGCTCCCTTTAAACCAGCCTGTGGGGTGAGGCTGAGCCGCTGCCCCCAGTACCAGCTATAAAGGGACACTGCAGCACCTTGAGAGCCCCTCCAGGTTTCCTGTTTCTGTCACTTGGCATCCTAATAACATCCTGCCACCTCTGACCTCTACTAGACCCTAGTCCTGGTCCCCCAAGTCCAACCCTGGTCAGAGGCTCTTCATCTATCCCACCCAAATGAGGCTCAGAGCACTGCGCTGTCCTGCCTGCACCTGACCTTGGCACTTGGTATTTTTCACACTGCTCCTCTCTGACGGAGCTCTGAAAACTCGCCGGGGCAGCACATGCCTCCACACCCCTGTGCCTTGGCTCACGCTGCCCCAGAAAGGAAGGACCTCCCAGCACACCGGTACCCCCGACTCCTCCCACTCTGCACGGTCCACCTGCCACACCTAGACAACTCCTCGGTTTCATGGGGAGGGCTCTGGGCTTCAAGAACTGGCACTACCTACATCCTGTGTGGGAATCCATCCCAGTTTTTCTAATACCTCTGCTATAAAATGAAGTGAAATCATATGAAAGTGTGGCTTTTTTAGGTAGTGTAATAATTTAATTTGGTTCCACTTGTATTTTACTATGGACGGAATCATAGTTGTTAGTATAACTCAGAAGTTGGCTGCAATTGTCCTGCCCCGGTCTGCATGGAATGTGTTCAACTCCCCCATTCTGCATCCTTTAGGGAGCCCGCCTCCCTCCATCCCCGCCCCACCCCCCAGTATCCCAGTAGGTCCCAGTAGGTCTCAGTGTTCCCTGGAGGGGGGTGAGTGTTCTACTTTCACTGGTATCACCTAGGCCATCCCTCTTTCCCTCAGACACGCCAGGTCCAGGCTGTCTTCCGCCCCCAGGAATCACTAACACAGGCTCACTACAGAGAGCAAATGTGCAAAAGCTCGCATTTGCCAAACTTATTCTTGAAGGGCCTTCTGGTCGCTGGCCGACCACAGGACCTGATCCTCTCTCTAACTATGTCAGTTCGTCTGTCCTCCCTCCTCTTCAGGTGTCCTCCATCCCTACCACCACCACCTACAGACACATAGGCGCACAGACACACTGCGCACATGCACACATGCACCGCGCACACACACCACCGCGCCGCGCTGCACTCTGGATCAAGATTCCTTTCCTTCTGGGATGCAGAGTAACATCACACCCTTCTCTCTGCAGTCACACACCTCACATGACTAAGTCTCCGTCACAGCCAACGTTTCTGTGGGACCCTTAATGCATTAATCCCCCCCCAAATTATGGAGATTTCAATCCAGTCACCGCCACATCTTGAGGGGGCAACAAAAAATGCCCACGAAATTTTGTTTCAAGATCTGTAAGGTAGTGGAATGAACACCATCTAAGAGAAATACTACTCTCTTCTGTGCTGACTTGTTCGCCATCTGTCACTTCTTAAGGACCCACTTATCCGCTCTTACCTTCTCCTTCAAACTCTCCTGTGCGCCTGACAGGACGCTCACAAAGGCTTCCAGAGAGCTCAGGAACTCCTGCCGGATGCCGGCGGCTTCCTGCAGCCCCTCCAGCTCGCCCCAACCGTGGCTCGTGGCCCTGAGGGCAGGAATGAAGAGGTCCGACAGCAAACACTTCACACTGTTGAGCAGGCCCCCGTCCGTGGCATCCAGCATGTTAAAGCTCACCTCCTGGAAAACAATCGAGAGAGCCTTTACTGTAGAAACGACCTCCCATCGCAACGTGGCTACCCAGTCATTTCTGAATGCTGTTCGTTAACCAACGACCCTGTAAAGACCAACCAAACGAGAAAAGCAAAGGCTATCAATTCAGAGCTTGCTGTGGCAAGGGAGTTGGCCACCATCACTTGCGTTTCGGCAGAGACTCAAAGCAGGTGGAAGAATGAGAAAGCTTTCTAATGGAGAAAAGGGAAGGTTAGGGGTGGGGGGAAAGAAGGCTTCGGCAGTGCCCTGACCGGCAGCTGCTGGCTTGGGAAAGCTGGACGTGGGCTAACCAGAAGCGAGGCATCCTATATGCCTGGTGGAGGGTGCACACTTGGCCCCAGTCCATTGAAAGGATGGACAAAAATTAAGAAGGCTGGCAGTCATGAATCAAGTCCACGTTGGCCAATGGTTCGAGCTGTTACCATTTCGAGCTTCCTGTCTGGCTTCCTGCAGGGCTGCTATAGCGGGCTGGCTACCTGGGTTCTTTATTGTAGATAGGGAACAGTTTCCTGGGCGGGTTCTTGCAGGTTCTGTCAAAGTTCTGTTTCCATATGTGGTCTAGCCATTATCTGTTTGTATATCAGTCTCTCATTCCAGTAAATTGTTATTTGGACATAAGCTGTATGCTATTCTAAATTGCAATAAAATAAAAGCATGAAATACAGAGAACAGAAGATGTTTACCAGTTTATTTGCTCCAAGCAGATAATGTAAGGGCAGGGGAAACATGTACAGATGAACTTTATTTTGCATGCAAAACAAAATAAAGTTATATATTCGCTTTCATAAATCTTATTTTAAATGCATGAAATTTGCCTTTAGGTAAACTATGTGTAGGGAATTCTTTTTAAAACGGAAGACCTCATTGTGACACATATACATGCACAAACATACATATACACACATGCACGCTCACATAAATGCACAAACACACATATAATGTTACATCAGTTTTTGTTAATAAATTGAAGATTAAGTCCTCTTACCCAACAGATTTAAAGAAAATGTCCTCTTAATTCCTTGCTTTCAATGCTTTTAAAAATATGTCTTTGAAAGTAGTTTTAGATACTTATTGAATGAACACAATGGTTGTCTCCACAGGGATTACTGTCTCCTGTAAAACTTCTGTGATTCTCGGCTGTTGGCGTGAAGGACAGCTCTGCTGCTTACCCGGTGGATGTTCTCAGGGGTGACGGCTCTGGAAGGGTCGGTCCTGATGAAGAACACACACACTCCAGTGAGAGCAACATCTTTCCCCTCAGTCACGAACACCTTCGGTTTCTTCACTTTTCCGGAAGAGTCGAGTTGTCCTACAAATGCAAAAGAATTTTAGTTTCACAGAAGCTATCTGCCGTCCACGTGGTTGCCTCGTGGCATGAAGTTTCCTTGTTGAGGTATTGTCACGTGCCCAGAAGGTCCACCACTTGGATAATCTTTAGCCTGAGCCCTCAAAGGATCTAAAAGAATCTGCTTGATTCTCAATTGCAGGCTCATTTCAAAATTGTTGCTCCAGGAAAAAAAAAAACCAACAAACAAACCAGGAATGGGAGGAGCAGAAATAAGAAAGTTTGGTCCAGAGCAGATTCTTGCTGAAGCTACAAAGCTTGTCTCCATTGCTCTGAGCCTTCGCAGGGCAGTGAGAAGGGGCGAGGGAGCAGACAGCATCTCCCAGTATGTTCTGTGCCACGCCCTCTGCTTTGAACCTTGTCTACGTTACCAAGCTTGGCATAGCTGTGTCCTATGCCAAGTCACTCAGCCAACAGGCAGCAGAGCCAAGATTAAAAACCAGCTCGAACTACAGAACTCCAGACACCACCCCACTTCCCGCTACCCCGTCTCTGTCACGGTCTGGCTGGCCCTTCAGCTCCTTGCTAGAGTCAGGATCATGTGGAAGCAGGACAGCATCGCGATTAACGGTGTGGGCGCTATAGTCAGACTCCTGGGGCTTTGACCTCAGGCTACACAGCCCAGCCATGCGACCTTGGGCAAATTACTTGATCTTTCTGTGCCTCGGTTTTATCATTGGAAAAGTAGGAATAATAATATTAAACCCAGCATCTGGAATTGTCGTGAGGATTGAATAAGTTAATATCTGTAAAGTGCTTACAAAAGCACATAAAAACACTAGCTCACTGCACATTATTATTATTATTATTATTATTTGAAAATTCGTTTTCGGTGGTATAAGCGTGTGGCTAATTTAAGTGGACCATTTAAGTACAGAGTATGCTCTGAGCTATTCCACTGTGCCCCATGTGTCCAACAAAGTTTTATCTCTCCAAATGAATTGGGAGGTCATGTAAGGTGATGAGGACAGTGCTATGGAGGGACTTGGGGAAGAGAGTGAACTGGAAGTTGAATCTTAAGACCCTGGGATTCCAACCTCTGCATGAAATCCTCACCTGGGCTCCTCCCACTGTGATGCTGGGCTGGAGACTCGGACCGGGAGCTGACAGTGAACCCTACCAAGAAAGGTAACCAGAAGCTCTCTCTGTCATTCCAAATTATGTCCCATACTTCTGACTCATATTACCTGAGTCTCATGAGTAAGAAGTTAAACTAGAAGTTTCAACCAAGGCATCAAGGTATGATACATACCAGAAAACAAAGAGACTTTTAATGCAAAAAAAAAAAAAAATTTCTGCAGAAATTTCAAAGTAGGTGTCCTAGAACTGATTAAACATCTTGCCCACATCAGAATTCAGAAGGCTCAGGAGAGCATAGACTAAGGAAAGATTTTGTGTGGACGGCTGTGCCGTGGGAAGGGCAGTGGTATGAAATGCTTCCACTTATACTTCAGGTCAAGCAGGGGGTGACCAACTGTCCCAGTCTGCCCAGGACTGAGGGTTTCCTAAGTCATGAGACTTTCAGTGCTAAAACTGAGCAAATCTCAGGCAAACCAGGACCATTGCTCGCTATAGTGAAAAAACAGGTTCTTCGACCCAACTACCTAAAAAGCCTGATTTGCATGTCCTGGAGTTTAAGGACAATTGGACTGAGATATGACACCTCCCCTAGAAACCTAAACACAGCATGCGATAGAGAGAAACTGGTCTGCACTGGGAGCTGGCAACATGTCCACTGACGGCAGGACAAGAAGTGGACATGTTTCTAGTGAACCAGGTGGGACCCCACGGAAAAGACAGTGAGCCTGGGGCCATCTTAAACCTCAGGGTTGCTGGAGGGATGACAGAACAGAGCACATCAGGATCGGGTACTGGGGTGGGGTACTGGGGTGGGGTACGTTACCAGAGTACAGACATTTTAATACCACTGAAAATGTTTAAAGGGAGAGTGAGAACAAAAATAAACTTGCATTTATGTTCCGTCCCATAAACCCTTCTTGTTCGACATAAGATTTATACAGCACAATGGCCAGTTTTACCCAGTGCCCTTGATGGATGAACTCAACGTTCTATGAGTTTCGCAATCTGGGATAGAATTCGAAAATTCTGTATTATTTTGACTTTTCACTCAAAATATAATGAACTTTCTGACCGCAAAATATCACATAGATAATGTTGGGAAAATGCCAGTCATTTAGCATATGCGTGCACAATTTCCTCAGTTTTTAAACAAAAAAAGCATAGTCATCCGATATACCAACAGCAGTAACTATTTTCCCTTCAAAAAAAGTAATAAAAGGGTACATACGATATTTTAATATAGTCACAATATATTTGTTTATGTTCCTAGTTTGGCTTTAAAATTATATGAATCTGCAGAAGAGTAGATTGGGATTCACCAGTTGAATCTACACAGAGATTTGCAAATTTTTCTTAAGTGAAAATGACTAAACTTGCCACTCAATATCACTCGTCTGAATCGTCGTCAGTGAAAGATAAACAGAGTGTGATATTTAACCGGAAGACTCATGCTCTGCTTATTGGCAACATTCCCTACGTTAAAAAGAAACAGTGCCTATATAGAGAAGAAACAGATGCCCATAAGAAGTTCTGGAATATAGCTGCATTAAATGAACTAGGATATGAAGAAAGTTTAATTAGTTTCTGATTCCTTAATTAACAGCACAGCCTGAAAAGGAAAACAAAATATCCCAAATAAAGTTAGAACAACCAAGCTAAATACCTACCCCTTTTCCCTGAGGTGAAAACAGAACCTGGGCCTCACCCAGCACACTTCACTGGTGCCCACCTGTCCCCCATCCTAAGGTGACAAACAGTGGGAGAGGCCTGGTCAGTTCTCACAGTGACCTCCTGCTTCGTATCATCCTCAGATAAATCTAACAACATATTTCTGGGTTTGTTACGTCAAAGTTGGATACCTGTTTCTGCTACCTCCACATCCTGGTAATAAAACATCAGATGACGAAGACCTCCAACAGCAAAAAGCTGATCGATTCTATCAATCTGCGGGGGGAAAAAACAACGGCACAGTAATGACTTTGTCCTGAATTAGAAAATGCATTTAAACCAGCACTTACCGTCATCTTCCTTACTCAGGGCTGCATCTAAGGCACACCACATAGGAGGCACCCCATTTGTTTCGACATAAAAACCGTGAAAGAATAAATGCCTCACACAGCAAAGATTCAGTTCAAAGAAGTGTTTCAATTAATTTTTCTAAAATTTGCTATATATGCACATGCAGAAAGAGATCGTCCCTCCATTTTTGCTAATTTTGTAAAGTACTGAGCTGTTACAGGCAGATATAAATATAGATGAGTGTTTCACTTTCACTCAATTGCAGATCAGAAAGAAAAAAACAAACCTCCCAAAACCCAGTCTAACACATTAGAGATAATTATTAATGTTAAATTTCAATAATCACTGAAAAATGCCATGAGAACACAGGTGACTATGGGACAATCCAGCCAACAGCAGCATGGAACTTGGTCCCCATCATGAGGTTCACTGTACATCTACAGGTCTGCCAACTGGCCTGCCACCAATGAGAAAGCTTCTTTTAAATAGTCAATAGCACAGTTTTAAATTAAAATCGGAAGAAAAAGGATAAAATCTACATACCCGTTAAGGTGGCTACTGTCAAAAAAAACAAAAACAATAAACGTTGGTGAGGATATTGAGAAATTGGAACCCTTGTGCACCGTAAGTGGGAATGTAAAATGTCACTCTGGAAAGAAACATGCCAATTCCTCAAAATATTAAAGATAGAATTATCGGATGATCCAGAAATTCCACTTCTAAGTATATGCCCAAAAGAACTGAAAGCAGGATCTTGCAGATACTTGGACACCCATGATCATAGCAGCATTATTCACAGTAAGCAAAAAGCAGAAGCAATCTAACTATTCCTCGACAGGTAAATGGATAAACAAAATGCGGTACACACATAGGATGAAAAATGAACCAGCCTTAAAAAGGAGGTAAATTCTGGCACATGCTACAACATGATGAACCTTAAGGACATTTTGCTAAGTGAAATCAGCCAGTCAAAAAAAAAGACAAATACAGTACGATTGCACTTAGTTGAGGCATCCGAAATTGTCCAATTCACAGAGAGAAAGGGTGGTCGCCAGGGCTGGGGGTTGGGGGTCACGGGAAGTTGTTTACAGGCATCACATTTCGGTTTTGCAAGATGAAAAGAGTTCTGACGATTCTCTACACAACAGTGTGAATGTTCTTAACACTGTCAAACTGTGCACTTAAAAATAGTTAACACGGTAAATTTCATGTTATGTGTATGTCACCACAATTTAAAATAAAAAAAGTTTTAAAGGGTAAAATAAAGCCTGAAAAATTTAAATGTGAAAATAACCCCCTTCCAATTTCTACTATGTCATAGATAAAGCCATTAAATAAAAAAATATGTATATTAAAAAGCAAGCTGCCCTGTTTTCTTTGTTACATTTTCTTTCTTGAGGATGCCAAGGGATTGAGTAGGATGCATTCCGTGAGATTAACTTCCAAGCCAGGCATGTAGTGGAGATATTTCCATCACGGCCAGTACAGAAACCCCCGCCCCTCTAGCCTTGCGCGTAAGCCTGAGCCAGGATGCTTTCTTTAAACCTCCAGGTTTGACATTCCTGGGTTCTAATCACGACCCAGCAGTTTGACTTGGGCTTCCTACAGTTCATTCATCCCCCAAACACAGATGTCTGAACTAGGAAGAACGGCAGTTAAGCACTGGACTCATGAACAGAGTCCCCGAAACTGAAGTGGTCATGTGACTCTGTCTCCTTTTGTGCCTCCATTTTTAGCAAATAATATTACTTACCGCTTGGTATGATGGGGATTAAAGGGGCTAATAGCTGAACCCCACTTAGAACAGAGACTAGCACATGGTAAACAGTCAATAGTTAGCTGTGATGAAGAGAATAAAGAAGAGAAGAAGGAATTTCCTTAACTCCTGACTGATTCGCCCTGTAGTTGAACTGTTTCAGTGTTATCCACCCTTAACTGTCCCACGGACTCCTATTAAGCCCAGCAGTGACACAGCGGGAAGGAACAAAGCCAGTGGAATGCTGGAGCCAAATGATGACAACAACTCAACTTGGCATTGAGTAATATCTGTTTGGTAGTTTGGAATCGGCACTGGTGGGAGTATTTACAGAACAGAAATCAACAAATGCCCAGACTAGTGCCTCCCTCCACCCTCTTACCCAAAGCCTTGGTTGTCAAACATGTACAAGCCTCCACTGAAAAGCATTATCAACAGTGTGACACCCCTGTCAACAAAAGCCACCCCCCATACTCTCTTTAAAGCCTAATAATAAGAAAAAAAAAACTTCAGAGATTACCACAGGGCTCCTGACCTGCCTTTCTCACCGCCCAGGAAATTATAGCCACCCATGTATGATCTTCCCCATCCAAGGTCAAATCACACCCCAGGTTTTGGAGGGAAATCATAGCAGAAAATGGAAGTCAAGGTCGGAAACAAAAGAAACCAGATTTGGTTGTCAAACCCAGGAAACGATGGTACGATTCAATCACCCAGCTCAGAACGAGATAGGTTCAAAAAAAGGTAAGTCAGCAGTTGAGAGAGTCTGTTCCCCAAACTCAGGTTCCAAAACGGTGCCTGAGCCCAGCTTCACTGCAGCCACCGTCAGAACCACGGAACTTATATGACAATCGCAAGTACTCCAGTCAATGTAAAGAGCTGGAGAACCCTAAGCTCACTCTGCTACCACCTGTACTGAAGCTGAATGGCATCCTATCCGTGTTCAAACAGGGACTGCCCTCTAAGACCCAGCATGGCATCCGGCCTCCAGCACCCCCTGTGCCCTCTGTGATCAAGTCGGCAAGAACTCAAATGCATCGCACCTGACTCCCTTCGAGAATGGCGTCCTCCACTTCAGTTTTGTTCAGGTCCACGCAGGAAGCTACAATCGCAAATAAGTAGTCATGTCTACCATCCAAACGTGCCCGCCTGGCTTCCTTCTCTTCCTTCAGCCTTTGCTACGAGAAAGGAATAAAAAGGTTATGTGGCAACTGCCACTCTCGAATGGGTTCATTTTGCAATCACTTCATACTATTGTTGTTTTCTTCCAGTCTTAAGTATTCAGATAACAGGCAGTTTAATGGTACCAGTTTTCATATACTACCTTCTATTTTTAGAAATAATGTTAATTCTATTATGAAAATAACATGCTCATTGTTTTGAAATTGCATAATACAGATAAGCCAAAAGAAATAAAAATTATCTGCCATCCAGAAATTATTACTGTTAACGTTTTGTTCTAAATGTTTACAGACTTATTTCTATGAATACATAAGCATTCGACATACACAAATAGACATCGCCGGTTTTATAAACATTCTCTAAGCCATTAAAGAAATATTCTTCTACACTATCTCCTATTTTTATTATTTGTCTACAGATTCATAGCTGGTCTTGAAATTTATTTCTGAATACCACTGATTACTTTTAAATTGATTGCTGATTACAATAATAAGGCATGTTCAATATAACCAGTGTTAGCAGTTTGAAGCATATCTTTCCACATGTGCTATGTTCATACAAACATATGCAAATGTCTACACACATCTCTACATTATACTATCAATTTTTTCATGCATTTTTCCTTAATGAGACATCACAGACTTCTTTCTAGTTTAATACAATTATTCCAACCTGCATAATAGCTGCAAAACATTCAATAATAAGGATGTATCATAATTTAGTCAACTATTTTGCCACTGGTGGACATTCAGCTTCCAACTCATTTCTTGAATGAAATACATTACCTTTAATGCCAACCAGTAGCATCCACCACTAAGAAGAGAAGAGGTGGCCACTCTGGATCCTTTTGTGTAGGCAAACACTGATGAAACCCCAAGTATGTCCCAGCACCACAGAGGCAAACGCTACCCAGTGACTTCAAAAAAGTTCACAGCATGATTGGCAGGATGTGAGCAAAAAAATGTAAACACGACAGGATGGTGTCACGGTTATTACGGGGGCATCAGATTTATATAGAGACATTTATGGGGCAGAAAGAGAAGGGGCAGAAAGGAGGATCCCTGAGTCTAGCCTGGGGCTGAAGCGGGGTAGAGGTCATAGTACAGGAAAACTTTCCAGAAGAGGAGGCTTGAGCTTAGAGTTGAAAGAGAATTAACTGCAGTCTCTGGGATTGAGGCATCTCTGCAAAGGCCCACAGGCAGAGGAAAGCACAGCACATTCTGGAAATGACAAGGTGGCCAGGAGGGCTGAACTGAAAAGGACTAGAAAGACATGATGAGAGATGAGAAAGAAGTCAGGTCATAAAATACCTCATGGGCCACAGTAGAAAGTTTAAAGGTTTTCTGAGGCCCCTGAAGGACCACGGATGTGTTTCAAATCAGGAGAGATGTTTAGCCATCCACACTGCATCAAAAAAAACCAGTCACTCTGACAGCAGTGTGAAAGTGGATTGGAGTGACACAACCTTGGAGGCCAAGCACGTGGATGACAATGGCATTCTCAGAGCCTAAGACAGACAGAACACTGAGAATGTGGATCTAGATACAGACAGAGGTTCTCGATCCAGCACACCTGACATATCGGGCCAGGTCGTTCTTGTGAGGGGCGGTCCTGTGCACTGCGGGCTGTTTAGTGGCATCCTTGTTCCATACCTCCTAGATGCCAGTAGTTCCCTACCACCAAACTGCAAGAAGGAAAATGTCTCCAGACATTGCCGGATGTCCCCTGCAGAACAGAATCACCCCGCACTGAGAACCACTGAAATGATATAAAATAGATACGACAGAAACGGACAGAGACAGTCTACAATATAAATGACACTTTCTGGGGCTGCACAGTGCAGAACCTGCTATTGGTCCTTTCGTCCAGCAAATGGGATATGCACAGTATTATCTTATAAATATTTGTGAAACGAATGAACGAATCAGTTTAAACAGAAGGCAGATATGGTTTTCTAAGAAGAAATAAAGAATGAAAAGACAAGAAGGTGAAGAATCCTGGGGAACACCAATATGCCAGGAGCAAGGAGGGAAAGAGGAACCAATGGAGAAGGCTGGGAATGAGTGGGAAGAGAGAGAAAAAAGAAACCAGGAGGCAGCACCATGGACAGTGGCCAGTCAAGCTAGTGCTATGGAAGACTGGTTGGGTCAATTAGGATATCCTTAATAGCTGTGTTTACAAGACGGCCACAGCATCCCACAGCTCTTTTGTAATGTGACCACGCCACTAACCTATCGAGAGATGGATTCTATTCCCCAGCTTTTGAATTTGGTTTGCCTTGTAGCCGGTTTTCACCAAAAGAATGTGGGGAGAGGTGAGACTGTAAAACCTCCCAGGCTAGTCTTTAGGGGACCTTCGGGTTCCGCCTTTGCACTTGAGAATGCTCCCTTGGAACCCAACCACCATGCTGAGAAGTCCAAGTCACATGGAGAACCACCAAGGCATTCTGGTCAGCAGCTCCAGTCGACCCCTTAGCTGACTCACCAGCAGCAAGTCTCAGACTATCTTGGACATTCCAACCTAGTTGAGCCTTCAGATGACTGCGACCCAACCTGAGCCATGTGAAACAGAAGAACAGCCCAGCTGAGCCCAGTTACCCATAGAATCAAGAGAAATAACAGGGAGTTGTTGCTGCTGTAAGCTGTGCAGTTCTGATGTGGCTTGTAATACAGCAGCAGGTAGCACAGTGATCCTTGTTAGAATAATTTTATTGGTTGGACAGAAAGCAAATGGATTGTAGAGTTGGGAAAAGGATGATCGTGAAAAGAGAAGCATAAAGCTGCTGGATATAAACTGCTCCTTCTGGAAACTCAACTGCAAAGGGAAGGGGTGTGGTACCAGCAGATTGAGGGGAATTTAGAGGCAATGAAGAATGATTTAAGGAACAAAAAAAATTTTAGAAAAATGTAAATAGTAAAAAGTTGGGGATTTCAGAGTGATTGAAAGGCATCACTAGACCTATGCAACTTACATTCATTTTTTGGAGTCTGAAAGAACTACTTTAAGAGAAACCAGGTGTGAGGGTGGGGTGTTAAAGTTAAAAAAAAAAAAGAAAAGAAAAGAAAAGAAAAAGAAAAAAAAAAACTAAATATACCTAGATTCTTGCCATTTCTCCAAAAAGGAATTAACACAAGTCCCGACACAAAGTATACCTTCCATAACCATCAAAGAGAAGTAAACTTAAATCTCCTTTTAAATGCAGCTAAATCCAGGAAGATGTCCTGTTGTTTTCACTGTTTTCTATGTTCCTGTCAGGTAGGAATAAAACGCTTTTCTCTAAGTGATCTCTCTGAGTTTGAACTGACCATCAACAACTTAAGGACATGGTGGGCAGCCAGGGAACCTGGGAACTGAGCAACAAAACAGATGGCAAACACTAGGCAGCCAAAAATAAAACCATAAAAGAAGTGGAGAGCCAGAGAGTCAGGATAGAAAGCCACGCTGGGCTTCCAAAGCCTACAGAAGCTTAACCACGATTCTGCCATGGCAACACATCACTCCATAGGACTCCAAAGGAAATACATATACATACTCCCCATATATATATATATGTACACACACATATATGTATATGTGTGTATATATATATGTTATCTGCCTCTCTCCCTCTCCCCTCTCTCCCTCTCTGCCTCTCTCTCTCCCTTTCCTCCCCTTCTTCTCTCTACACACACACACACACACACACACACACACACACACACATAAAGCAGAGGCTGATCCCTAAAACAGAACACTATTCTATTTTTACTTAAATATCACAGAGGGGGGAAAAAATGTCCAAGGCAGTTTTATGTATACAAAGCAAATTATCGATGTATTTTTAAAGTCAATGTCTCTGGAGCTGTATTATAAAGCACATTACGCATTAAATATGCTGACATATGCTGACTGTTCTGCCTCTGAGTAACAAGTAATACGGAACGAATGTCAGTGCCGGGTAGATGAGTGACCACAATGTTGATCAGTCTCAACTTTCATTGCCTTGATACCAAGGTATCCTGGTACCATGAGGGACTTTTCTTTTTTTTTTACTACCACAAAAAGTCAATAACATCAAACAAATATTTACTGGTCAGATCGGTGCATCGTAAGTCCACAGACTTAACCCTGCAGCTTTCCGGCTGCTAGGGAACTGCAGCAACAAGCAGTCAGGTGACTGGCTGTCTAGAGGTAGCTTGTCCTGCTGGCCTTTGAAACACCTAGGACATTTGGCAAGTGAGGGCAGGGTAGGATTCAGAAGGTGAGGCAAACTACGGAATTTTTTTTGAGTCACATTCAAATCGTTTTGCATTGCATGAGCGAGCATGACGGATGGGGGTGGGAAGGATGGCCAGAAGCCTACCCAAAGTCCAAGGAAATCTGGAACGTATTATTAAAACATCTCTTCAGTTTGGTGGCAAGGTATGTCACTACCGCCTTGGAGTGAAAGAGTGACTGATGTGCTACCCCATGAGCAGCGGATGCCACTTCAAGGCAGGGCAGTTTCATATAGACTAACAAGCCCTCGCGTCAGAATGGGGTCACAGGTTCCAGTCCCAGCTCTGCCACCAACTGCAAGGCCTTGCATCTGTCACTTAACCTCTACAGGCTTCTGTGTCTGCGACTCCGAAATCAAAGTGCTGGACTGGGTGACAGCTGAGTTCCATTCCGTATCTAACATTTGGGCTACTTCTCATGGCTTCGAAAGTTAACACAGACCAGAGACTTGAGATGTTCATGTGCAAATCTCAAAGAAGATCCAATGTCATATGCTTTCATAATAAAACTCTGTGACTTTTTCTCATGACAAACCCGTTCGACCAATTTATTTTTGCCTTTAACTCTGTGGAACCCAAGCCCAAGTCTGCATGTCTGTGTCCATGAGCTTTGTATGAACTACACACATTTCATGTTCACTCCAGGTTAATAATCCTCAACTGTACGAGAGACTTTGCCCTCACCTATAAGACGGAGAGGAAGGTCCAAACTTTAAAGGTACCTGTGAATACTAAACTGGATACAGTATCAAGATAATACTAGGTCAACCAGTACTTGAATTAAAATGGCATGGCCTAGGCTTTGACCCTGGACATCAAACTTCAGGTAAAACAAAATGTCTTAATGATGACTTTTTAATTGTACAAATGTTTTAAGCTCCCTCCACCCTTGGAAAGCCGAGCCCTGTCGGCAGGTTTGCCTCAGACCCAGGCCCACCCACTGACACCACTGGCAGTCAAAAGCGGATGGAGGATGGAGATTTCAGGTCTTGGAGTCCCTCTGTGGCCGAGCAGGGTCGCCCTTTCCCCAATCCTCATGAAGATGTCGGAAGACACTTTGCTCCATTTGCCCTGGTTGCACTGCTGGTTTTAGATCTGCTAGTCATCGTTTGCTTACTGTGCTTCGGTTTAATCATCACAAAAGCCCTGTGAGGCAGACGTTATTATCGCCACACAGGGAAATCGAGACGGAGGACCATAAATTCTCCCAGTGGCAGAGCTGGGAACCCAGCTCCGATGTGCCTGCAAGGCCGAGCCAACACACAGGGCGCCCCAGGCAGCTGAGAATGTTGCATTCTTTAAAACTAATATCCTATAAACACTTTTTCTTTAAATCCACTCAAGGGTTATCTGTGTGGAGCTCACTGTGTGGAGACCCTGTTTACGCTGTGTGGGTTCTGGAAGGAGCTGTGGGTGGAGACCGCAGTTAACACAGACCGTCTTCTGAATTATGCTGGTGGCATTTCAGTGCCAGGATGGCCTGGTGCCCTGCTGGCTTCCAGCTGGCACGCCCTGTGCCCAGCTCTCCCTCTTCACTCCCGCGTCTCCGCGAATGGCCCCCCCACCGCCCTCAGCTCCTAAAAGTGCATAGAAGGCAGGTTCCTGCTGGGGCAGCCAGTAGGGTCGGCTCCATGCTCCCCCCACTCTGCTGCTTCCACTGAGCAACTTCGTCTGTATCTGTGTCGCCCGGGACACACCAGGCCCTCCCTCATGTGATGCCTTTGCTCAGTGAAGCATGTGCAGTAAGGAACGAATTCTGCAGGCAAAAAAAAAAAGTATAGTTCTTTGTTTAATAAGATGTTTTTCTAGGTGACATGATTAGCCTTGTTGCAGGTCTGAATCTGAAAAAGGGAAAGAGATCTGTTTTAATGAGGATCTGTTGCATATTTTTGAATAAATATGTTTCTATCGGTTTGATTTGGGTGTTTTGTTTTTATATGTATATGTATGCATGTAGCATGCAACAAACAGGAGAGGAGAGTATAATACAGGTTAAAATCCCCTTTGGAGGCAACGTAAATAATGTGGAGTCTATGAATTACAGTTGAAACTTCTGATCTTAAATCGCCAAGGTAAAACCTCTGAGTCTGCTTTTGTTGTGGCTCTCAATATCAATCTCAAGTGCATAGATAATTAATCACCTGATGAACATAGTGCTAACGAGGCCAAGAACATGCGTTTGCTCACCTTGGGCCAGTTAGTTTCACTTTATTCCATTTTCCCCAACTACAGAAGAATTAGGGAAAATTCATGAGCAGAAGGGAAAATTACTCAAAGTGGATGCCCAGCTGAAATGCCTGGTTATTGGTAATTACGTATTTCTTTCCTCTTTTTTTAGGGACGATACCCAAAGGGGCTGGTTTAGCTCACCTATCTACCATATATATAATCCGATCCTTCTTATCATCTGAGCAGTAAAATAAGATAAACATCAACTGAATCTCACCACTCGTACAGGAGTTGCAGCCCCACGGAAAGTGATGTTTACTTTTTTGATTTCTGCAATATCCCCAGTGCCTGGAACAGTGCCTGGCACGTCATAGAGCCTCCACTGATATCTAATCCATGGATAAATTAACCAAATTAACCATTTTACAAGTCACTCTCAAGTAATTAGGGGCTGGAACAATGTATTTCAACTCAATGTGAGTCCATGATTGCAGGCTCAGGATTCAGTCAATAAGCTCCTAGATCTTCGAAGCTGCTGTGAGTCCAACGTAAACCACCTGCATGAAATTCTAGCATTGGTATGGAGGATAATTCACTCTCTCTCCACTCTCTCTCTTTCTCTCTTTCTCTTTCTCTTTCTATCT